>NC_055992.1:33051391-33377898 GCF_018446385.1 Zingiber officinale | reverse complement strand
ACGGGTTAGGCTACCACAAACTCTGTAGATGTTCACAATTTGCTCAGTATCAAAATTATAAGTTGCATTGAAGCCTCCAGGTTACCAAGAATATAGATCCATGGCTAAAGAAAATTTCTAGTCTCATATGAAATAATAGCAATAAAATCACAAGATACGTGGAGTAGTCATAAAATTTCACATGGATATAGAGGATCTAAAGTAATCAAGACACCCAACTAATTTTGTATTCATTAAACAAAATAATAATAATAATAATAAATAAATAAATAAATTCATAATTTAAAAATAAAAATAAAAATGTCTAGAATAACTCATATGCTAATCAACTAATGTTATTCGAAATTAGTCCTCGACGACGGCGCCAAAAATTTGTACAATCCGTAAGTGCACGTTGTCATCAAGTAATAAAAATATCGATCCCATAGAGACTGCTGATTAAACACTAGTTAATTTCACACGATGAATTATTTAGACAATCGAATGGTGGTTTGATCACATACGCTTGAGAGAGAGAAAGATTGAGAGAAGAAAGTGAGAGAGGGAGAGCATTAGCATAAGTGAATGAAGGATGATAGATTCTAGAATTTCAATTTCACTATGATTTTAGTTAATGTCCCTATGAACTATTCATCTACCTAGCTCCATTCTTACACTCGTGTAGGGATTCTAACTAAAGTTCAGCACAATCCTACGTAGGTCGCACCATAGAGTTAACACTAGTTCTAATGCCATTAAGTAAAAAAGTAACTCTAAAAAGTCTGGTTAAATGGATAGTCTCTATTATAGGACCCCCGGTCATACAATCGCTACAGTTATCTAATATACGTTCTAATGGTAGATTAAAATGCAACACCTTAGAAAGTAAGGGATACCCTCTATCACAAGGTCCCATAGTCATATAATCCAAAACACCTCCTCTACATGATAGCCAAAACTCTACATCTTTCATCAAACACATACAAGGCACAAAATGTATAAAACATGACATAAACATATCATAGCACAATAAAATATCCAAATATATAGTTCATATATCAATACCACATCATATGTAAAATACCGAAAACTAGGCGAATATTAATAAGGGAATTTTTCGGAATTTTTGAAAATTTTTCGGGAATTTTTCGGAGCTCATACGGACGAGTTAACGAGGATAAAAATGGGGCCTGGGAAAAGCCTGTTTAGGCTACCCATTTAAGCGAGGAAATGTTTATTTTTTTATATTTCCTTTTTCTTTTTCTTTTTTTTCTTTATTTCTTCTCTTCCTCGCCGAAAACCCGCGCACCCCTCATCCCTTCTCCTCTCACGCCGAAGCCCTAACCGCCCGCGGCGGTTTCTTCTTCTCCTCTAATTGGATTTCTTCTCTGTCGCGCCGTCTCTCTCTTCTTCGCTTCCCTTCTCTTGTTCCCTAGCGAGTCGTGAGCTACCACCGCCGCTCCTCCCCGCTGCACACTGCGAGCCCGACTCCTTTGTGCCCTAGCATCTCCGACGCCGCCTCCCGATTTCCTTTCCCCCTCCTCTGGTTCGACGAGCCAACACCGACCGACGCGCCTCCCTTCTTCCTTCATGTCCAAGCGCCGGCGACACGCGAGCACAGCCGAGCAGAGTCGTTCAATTTGCTCTAGCGCTGTCCTCCTTCCCTCTGTGCTGCCGAGTCGATCCTCACAGCTGGCGCCATGCCCTAGATCCCGATTCGTGGTCGCCGCCGCACGGAGCAGCGCCGACCATCGCTGGAGATTGCTTGCTTCCGTGCCCTAGCCTTGGTCCACTGCTACCTCTTCACAGGTTAGTTTCGGACAGGAGCAACAGTGCCGAGTCCTGTTTGTGCTATGCTCGACAGTGCCGAAGACGACACAGAGCTGTGCCCTAGTCGGATCTTGGAGGTAAGCTTCGGTTGTTGATTAGAATTGTTGCTTGATTTGTTGTCGATCTTGATTTCATCTGATCCGAACAGTGAAGAATTCCAGCAACTAACAACCCTTAACGATAGCAAATTCCAGCCAGCAACTCTTAGATTTCAGTGCAAACCAGTGGCTGTGAATTAAGGTAAAGAACATGATTATGATACATGTTGATGTAGGTAGGAATTGGAATATACATAATTGTTTTTGTGTTTGAATTAGGTTTATGTGTTGATTTGGGATTTGCCCTAATTTAGGGTTAGAGAATTTATTTAGCTATTTATAAGAAGGTAGCTAAATAAAAATATATTCAATTGATATCACAGGACTTTGACGCGAGACGAGCATCTCGACGTCGGATTTGGACCAATTTGGATCTTGTTATTTGGAGGCGGGTACTTTGACTTATGTCTTTTGATATGCATAATAATGTGTTTAACATATAGTAATGATTGTGTTTTCCATTTGTTTCGGTTGGTCACTACATGATCTATTACATGATGCTTGTTTACTTATTATGCACTGCATGTTATTATTTATCTGATCATACATGCTTTAGAGGTAGTGACACAACCATATTATACATTATGTTCAGGACTTAGGGTTTATTTGATACCCTATCTGATCGGTGTACCTTCCATTTGATACATTATCCTGTGGTACACACTTTGCATTTATTTATATGGTTATTGTTATGTTGTTCATGATATTGCCATGTTTAGTGTCATGCATCATCTTACATGATTGCATGCTGTTCGATTGTCTGCTCCATTATTGTCGAGCACATCGCCAGTTACATGTATCTGTACACACCACCACTCTTGGGTTAGTGGTATATCAGACAGGTGTGTGACAGTTCTGCTATTTGGCTCCGTTGGTCTGGTGACTCAGCGTGTTAGTCGGCAGACAGTTCCGCTCTGTTTGGCTCCGTTAGTTTAGTGTAGCAGCGTGGTAGCCGGCAGGCAGTTGGACTTTGTTTGGCTCCGTTGGTTCGCTCATGGGTAGTGTGACGTAGCGTGGTAGCCGGCAGAGATTTCCTCCTCGTCATCGTGTATCGGGAGGTGAGAGCATTGCGCTCCCCCATATATGATTTGGGGTAGGAGTATGTGTGTACTCTGACAGCATCCCGTCCACTCGGTCACTCATTAGTGGTAGTGATGTCAGAGTGCACGGTTGTCACAACCCTACCCACTCGGACTCACCATTGTGTGTGAGATGGCTGATTAGCGTCAGGGGTGACCATGTCATTGGCATCATATGCATGATGCATTTATTGCTTGTGTTTGCTGTATTTACTTGCTGCATTTATATGGATGCATATGATTGACATGCATACAAGATTATGACACCCTCGGTCTGACGACCCTGTTGCCCTTATACCTTGATCTGGGTTAGTACAGCTTTTCTCCTGCATTCCTCAGTTGCATTTTATCTTTCTTGTATCAGGAGACTGTACGCATGATTAGTGCTAGTTGTTATATTCCTTATTTTGCATATCAGTTGTACCTGCTGAGTGTTGGACTCACACCCTCCTCCGTTGCTATTTCAGGTTGATGCTGTCAGGAGAGAGTTCCAGTCGCTAGTCTCCTGCAGACCACGAGGATATTGTTGGTCTTTTAGTTTTCTTATTTAGATTATGCTAAACTTGTTCTGTTTGATGGTATGGACATTGTATGGATTTTGTGATGTCGATGGATTTGGTTTTGGATTTGCTTTTACTACATGCCTGCCTGGATGGAAGAAGAGGTAAGTTGGTTTTATCGTCGGATTTGAGCTTTACGAGTGTAGTGGAGTAGGAATATGTTTTGAGCTTTATGGGTGTAGTTGAGTAGGATTGTTTTCGAGTCATCGTACTACTGTTCAGTTTGATTATTATTAAACTGCGTGGTTGTGTCAGCCAGAGGCTGAAATTTATATAAACTGCGTGGTTGTCTGTGTTGTTGTCTATTTATTATTGTTATTATTCTAGCCGCTTGTGGCTGAGATATATGGTGATGTAATAAAGTTTCAGATTGTCCGTCGTACAGGGGAGATGCTGCCGAAATTTCTTCGGACAGGGACTCCTCTGGGGCGTGACAATTTAGTGGTATCAGAGCGCAGTATTACGATCTTTGTTTTCGTATTCTGGATATTTGGGATAACCTGATACCAATTTATATGATATATCAGAGCGCCAAAGTTTGGTGATACTTGTTTGATTTTCGTGTGTTGGATTTTCGAGATTTATCTGATACCAATTTATTGTTATCAGAGTAGGGTGTGATACCTGCTTTTAAGTATTCTGGATATTTTGTGCTAGCCCAAGTTTGCGAGTCAAACTGGGTAGTTATTTTGGTTGCACGGGTTTTCCATTACGTATATGTTTTGGACTTCCATTTCGGATTTATATGGATTTCCGGTGATTTTCTCGTACGGAATTCCGAGGTCAATTTGGGGACTGGACAACGATGAAACTTCTCCAGACAGCAATTAGGTATGATGTTATTTTGGTAATTGTTGATACTTGTAGTAATATCTGTGATATAATTTAACAGATATGAGGAGATCTACACGTATTGCTGCGAGACGTGGTGTTGGACGACCACGTACGAGAACTTTGGGATCTCTGGATATGCCAGAGATGCCTACTGGGGCTGAGCCTGTCAGTCAGGGACAGACTCAGCATACTGCGGGCGCATCGGGCTCTCAGACCCCGATGGCTCCCTTAGAGGTACCTACCTCAGCTGCACCAACTGTATCCACCCCTACCGTATTTTCCGTACCACCGGGGGTACCATTGGCATACCCGACATCGGCTCAAGCCCAGCCTATGGTGTACTCAGCACCACCGCCACCTGGACCTACCGTGTACACGACACCAGCGGCACCTGTGCCCCCAGTACATACGGTGTACCCAGCAGCACCTGCATCAGGGATACCGACTGCTCCACATCCGGTACCATTACCTACTGTACCTCCAGTCGCGACCACCTATGTTCACCCTACAGTTCCACTGATGGCATATGCTCCAGTTTACATAGCAGCACCAGGAGTACCTTCCCCGGTCTATTCAGCGGTACCACCTGTAGCATCAGCTCCAGTGTTTCCGCCAGTTCCCGCAGCCGTTCCGACACATCTCACTGGCATTGTCGCGACACGAGCCAGGATTCTAGTGTTGGCAGAGTCGATGAAGAGTCGATTCACACTCTTCCGAGGAGACCGTGATCCGAGTGTGGCCCTGTCTTGGATTAAGACTATGGAGCGGACCTTCTTCTATATGGCTTGCTCCGAGTGAGAGAAAGCAGAGCTGGCTGCTTTTCATTTACGGGACGCGGCCGACACCTGGTGGATTACTCAGCGTTCCATCATCGGTGAACAGAACATCACTTGGGCCAGATTCAGAGAGGCTTTTGAGAGCCGTTTCTTCCCACGAGCTTATCAGATGGCTCGCCGGCAGGATTTCCTGAGTCTGCGACAGAACAATCAGACAGTGACTGAGTATAATGCAGAGTTTGACAAATTGGCCAGATTTTGTCCAGAGCTTGTTGCTGAGGACAGTTCGCGTATGCAGCAGTTCATTCAGGGGCTGGATGGACATTTGCAAGTAAGACTTGCCGGTCTTGGTACCACATCCTATCTGGAGACTTTAGACAGAGCCCTATTGATTGAGTCAGCGCAGGAGAGAGTGTTTCTAGATAGGAAAAGGAAACAGCCAAGTTAGACATCTGGGCAGATCCAGCAGCCTCAGGCTACACCACAGCAGAGCAGGCGTAGTCGGTCAGATCAGGGTACATCTGGGGTATCACGTAAGCCTCAGAAATCAGGGCAGTCTTCTTCAGGATGTTTCCGGTCTCCACAACAGAACCGGAAACAACCCGCCAGCGACATTCGCTGTTTTAGATGTGAGTCCAGAGATCACATCACCTCAGCCTGCTCTCTGGGACAGTCAGTTTGCTTTCATTGCAAACTGCCTGGGCACCAGAGCCGAGATTGTCCGCAGAAGACTCAGCATATGACTTCCGGAGGGTCTGGTCATGGAGGACAGTCCAGTCAGTCCGGAACTTATCGAGGAGGGCGAAGAGCCCAACCTTCACATGGCCAGCAGCGGAGTGCTCCCCCTACAGCAGCTGCATTTGACATGTTCGAACAGGAGTACTCCAGTACTCCCATAGTACCCCAGAGCTCAGTTCCGGGATCTCACTATCTGACGCAGGGGCAGTATCAGCTGCAGCCCCAGCCATAGGCTCAATACTAGACGCAGTCTCAGCCATTGGTACAGTATCAGTCGCCACCCTCTCAGACTTCTCTGGCGCAGTATCCAGTACCACTTCAATGGCAAGCTCCTGCCCAGACGCAGTCGTCGCAGGCAGCGTTACCACCTCTTCTCCCGCCAGAGACTGGGCGTATTCATGCGGTCACCAGAGAGGATGCGCGGCGTGCCGACAGATCCATTTTCCACGGTATGATTTCTATTTATGCCTTATCTGCAGATATACTGATAGATACTGGTAGCTCACATTCTTTTATATCTCGTACCTTTATGCGGGAGATTGGTAGATTACCCACTTTCAGATCGCAGCGACTGACCGTCTCTCTACCCTCCGGTGACACCATGGACGTCACTAGGAGGTTAGAGTTGCCCGTTAGATTTTGGCAACATGATACTTAAGGTAGATCTGTTGGTATTAGAAATGGTCGACTTTGATATTATTCTGGGCATAGATTGTTTGTCCCCATATCATGTCACTGTGGATTGTCAGACGAGGGTGGTCACATTCCGGCTATTATGAGTTTTTTTTGGTAATGCCATTTGGGCTTACCAATGCTCTAGCGGTATTTATGGATTGTTGTGGTGGAGCATTGCTCCCACATGTTATGGATTGTTGTGGTAGAGCGTTGCTCCCACATATGTAGTATTTCTTGAGATGGAGCGTTGCTCTCATGTTCGATGATCTATTTCTTTGGTGATTTGTAGCTAGTGATCAGATTTCAGAATTGTTGTCGGGGATCTTATAGTTGAGTATGTCTGTTGTACGGGCATTATGAGTTCTAGGTTTTACCATTTAGGCTTACAAAGCCCTAGATGTTTTTAATGAGGTATGTGATTTAATTTACCGTTCAGCATTTATACACTTTACCTGTTGTTAGTATTTGCTGATGGTAGATAACGAAATTTGGGGACCAAATTTTTATTAGTGGGGGAGAATGTAAAATACCGAAAACTAGGTGAATATTAATAAGGGAATTTTCTGAAATTTTTGAAAATTTTTTGAGAATTTTTCGGAGCTTGTACGGACGAGTTAACGGGGATAAAAATGGGGCCCGGAAAAAGCCTGTTTAGGCTACCTATTTAAGCGAGGAAATGTTTATTTTTTTATATTTCTTTTTTCTTTTTCTTTTTTTTTTTATTTATTCTCTTCCTCGCCGAAAACCCGCGCGCCCCTCTTCCCTTCTCCTCTCACGCCGAAGCCCTAATCGCCCGCGGCGGTTTCTTCTTCTCCTCTCATTGGATTTTTTCTCTGTCGCGCCGTCTCTCTCTTCTTCACTTCCCTTCTCTTGTGCCCTAGCGAGTCGTGAGCTACCACCGCCGCTCCTCCCCGCTGCACACCGTGAGCCCGACTCCTTTGTGCCCTAGCATCTCTGCCGCCGCCTCCCGATTTTTCTTTCCACCTCCTCTGGTTCGACGAGCCACCGCCGACCGACGCGCCTCCCTTCTTCCTCCCTGTCCAAGCGCCGGCGACGCACGAGCACAACCAAGAAGAGCTGTTCAATTTGCTCTAGCGCCGTCCTCCTTCCCTCCATGCTGCCGAGCCGATCCTCACAGCCGACGCTGTGCCCTAGATCCCAATTCGTGGTCGCCGCCGCACGGAGCAGCGTCGACCATCGCTGGAGATTGCTTGCTTCCGTGCCCTAGCCTTGGTCCACTGCTACCTCTGCACAGGTTAGTTTCGGATAGGAGCAACAGTGCCGAGTCCTGTTTGTGCTCTGCTCGACAGTGCCGAAGATGACACAAAGCTGTGCCCTAGTCGGATCTTGGAGGTAAGCTTCGGTTGTTGATTAGAATTGTTGCTTGATTTGTTGTCGATCTTGATTTCATCTGATCCGAACAGTGAAGAATTCCAGCAACTAACAGCCCTTAACGATAGCAAATTCCAGCCAGCAACTCTTAGATTTCAGTAGAAACCAGTGGCTGTGAATTAAGGTAAAGAACATGATTATGATACATGTTGATGTAGGTAGGAATTGGAATATACATAATTGTTTATGTGATTGAATTAGGTTTATGTGTTGATTTGGGATTTGCCCTAATTTAGGGTTAGAGAGTTTATTTAGCTATTTATAAGAAGGTAGCTAAATAAAAATATATTCAATTGATATCACAGGACTTTGACGCGAGACGAGCATCTCGACATCGGATTTGGACCAATTTGGATCTTGTTATTTGGAGGAGGGTACTTTGACTTATGTCTTTTGATATGCATAATAATGTGTTTAACATATAGCAATGATTGTGTTTTCCATTTGTTTCGGTTGGTCACTACATGATCTATTACATGATGCTTGTTTACTTATTATGCACTACATGTTATTATTTACCTGATCATACTTGCTTTAGAGGTAGTGACACAACCATATTATACATTATGTTTAGGACCTAGGGTTTATTTGATACCCTATCTGATCGGTGTACCTTCCATTTGATACATTGTCCTGTGGTACACACTTTGTATTTATTTATATGTTTATTGTTATGCTGTTCATGATATTGCCATGTTTAGTGTCATGCATCATCTTGCATTATTGCATGCTGTGTGATTGTTTGCTCCATTATTGTCGAGCACATAGCCAGTTACATGTATCTGTACACACCACCACTCATGGGTTAGTGGTATATCAGACAGGTGTATGACAGTTCTGCTGTTTGGCTCCGTTGGTCTGGTGACTCAGCGTGGTAGCCGGCAGACAGTTCCGCTCTGTATGGCTCCGT
This sequence comes from Zingiber officinale, assembly GCF_018446385.1. Lineage (NCBI taxonomy): Eukaryota > Viridiplantae > Streptophyta > Magnoliopsida > Zingiberales > Zingiberaceae > Zingiber > Zingiber officinale. Next base: position 33,369,027 of record NC_055992.1, on the reverse strand, counting down.
TGGTTTAGTGTAGCAGCGTGGTAGCCAGCAGGCAGTTGGACTTTATTTGGATCCGTTGGTCCGCTCATGGGTAGTGTGACGCAGCGTGGTAGTCGTCAGAGATTTCCTCCCCGTCATCGTGTACCGGGAGGTGAGAGCATTGCGCTCCCCCATTTATGATTTGGGGTAGGAGTATGTGTGTACTCCAACAGCATCCCATCCACTCGGTCACTCATCAGTGGTAGTGATGTCAGAGTGCACGGTTGTCACAGCCCTACCCACACGGACTCACCATTGTGTGTGAGATGGCTGACTGGCGTCAGGGGTGACCATGTCATTGGCATCATATGCATGATGCATTTATTGCTTGTGTTTGCTACATTTACTTGATGCATTTATATGGATGCATATGATTGACATGCATACAGGATTATGACACCCTCGGTCTGACAACCCTGTTGCCCTTATACCTTGGTCCGGGTTAGTACATCTTTTCTCCTGCATTCCTCAGTTGCATTTTATCTTTCTTGTATCAGGAGATTGTACGCATGATTAGTGCTAGTTGTTATATTCCTTATTTTGCATATCAGTTGTACCTGCTGAGTGTTGGACTCACACCCTCCTCTGTTGCTATTTCAGGTTGATACTGTCAGGAGAGAGTTCCAGTCGCTAGTCCCCTGCAGACCACGAGGATATTGTTGGTCTTTTGGTTTTCTTATTTAGATTATGCTAAACTTGTTCTGTTTGATGGTATGGACATTGTATGGATTTTGTGATGTCGATGGATTTGGTTTTGGATTTGCTTTTACTACATGCCTGCCTGGATGGCAGAAGAGGTAAGTTGGTTTTATCATCGGATTTGAGCTTTACGAGTGTAGTGGAGTAGGAATATGTTTTGAGCTTTATGGGTGTAGTTGAGTAGAGTTGTTTTTGAGTCATCATACTACTGTTCAGTTTGATTATTATTAAACTGCGTGGTTGTGTCAGCCAAAGGCTGAAATTTATATAAACTGCGTGATTGTCTGTGTTGTTGTCTATTTATTATTGTTATTATTCTAGCCGCTTATGGCTGAGGTATATGGTGATGTAGTAAAGTTTCAGATTGTCCGCCGTACAGGGGAGATGCTGCCGAAATTTCTTCGGACAGGGACTCCTCTGGGGCGTGACATCATAACTACTCCCTACATTCTAGATCTAGAGATCTACTCCATCGCGAAGGTATAACAAATAAGAGATAAGAAATAAAGCATCCTACAATCCAAAATATAAGATAAAGAAGAGAGGAATGCTTATTAATTCAATGTCAATGTTCTTGGATGATATCCTTGCTCCGGAGGTGGGAAGATCATACGGATTTGAGGTGAATGAAGCTCTAGGATTCTCCCAAGGGGAAGAACCCTTTCCCAAGGAATGGGGGTGAAACCCTAAACCCAAGATGAGTGAAAAAGGAAGAAAACCCCCTTTTATAGTAGGGAACAACCCTCTCATTTTTTCCGCCACACGGCTGTGCCATTTGGCACAGCCTGGGAGTGTGCCTCCCCTGGATGGGGAGGCACAGTTATGCTTAGAGGCATGACCCCTCCCCGGGTTATCTTTGGAAAAATAGCACAGTTATGCTATCTGGCATCACTAGGATAGGGTTTGGCTCAAGAGGGGGGGGCATGACTGTGTGGTTTCATATGACTTCCCCCTGAACAACTACTAGTGGGAGGCATGGCTTGCTCCTACTTTTTCTTGGAAGATGGCACACGGCTGTGCCAAAGGGCAATACCAGATTGTTGGATCTTCACAAGTTACTTTAATGTGTGTTTTTCCTCTATTTTCATTCTAATTTATGTCTTGCCAATCAAAACAAGCAATGAGAAGATCTCTAAATAAATAAAGTGGAAGTATAACATAATAATGAAGTAGGGTGCAATAAACATAGATTATACTCATGAAAGACAAGTGAATGAGAATCAAATCCTAAAACTATATATAATATTTTTCCAAAGAAATTTGATAACAACTCCTTTAGTAATTTTCTCCAGTGGTTTTGCCTCCAGCCATTTAGAAAAAAAATTGATGGCTACTATTAGGAATTTCTCTTGAAGAGGGACTATTGGTATAAGTTCCACCAAATCCATTCCCATTGATCAAATGGAAAAACACTGAGAGGGTGCTTGGTTAGGGGGAATGAGAGTGGGGAATGGGAAAGAGATTGAAAGTAGGTGCTTGGTGTAGGAGATTGGTGGTGGGTCTCACGGATTTAATCCCCCAAACATGGGAATGAACCATTACTTAATAAAATGGGGGGAATGGAAACCCCCCATTTCCATTCCCCACTTATATCATTCTCATTCTAATTCCCTTCCATGAACCAAGTACCCCCTGAATACTACTGTCATTAATTTAGTTGAGTAGTTGGACATTTGACTATGCACTTGACACGATTGGAAAATATTGACCAAATGAGTAGTGTCTATGCCTTGTATGTTAACATGCTGCCTCCCAAGTGATTTCCATAACATCCTTTATGAATTTCCTACAAGACGCACTCAGCCTCCTGCGACTCTAGGCATCAAAGCAAAGGTTATTGAAGGATTGTTTAAACAATACTCCTTCTATCAGTAAGAATCCCTGAATTTTCTTTCTAAGGTCTAATGCTTGGTGTCCTTCAATCAACACACTCCCTTCTTGAAGATAAGCTAATAGATAGGAGGGGGCTTATCAATAGCCTATTTATTATACAAGTCATCTACTAAAAGGCATAGAGCTCTGGTATTCAAATTTGAATAAGTTCACTCTGGCCTTATTAGTAACTGCAAGAAGATTACACTCATATTTCTTATCTCATCCTATTGTGTTATTAACTAATAGTGAATTAGACAAAATCTTAACCTATCCGAATTCCTCAAGTGGGTTGATCAAATAGTCAATGGAATTAAGTGAGTATGACATACAATATCTGTTGGTGTAGAAAGTACCAGATGTTTAAATCTAAGTTTTAATTATGGAAAAGGGTTCAAAGTTAAGGTTTCTTGTTATTTTAACAAGTTGAACTTGTTGGATCGTGAAAGTCGATAGAGGGGGGGGGTGAATATCGATTTTTAAAAAATAATGAGAGTACGCAGCGAAAAAAGTAAAGTAATGAGAGATGACACAAGTAATTTTTACTTGGTTCGGAGCCTATGTCGACCCCTTCTCCAAGGCCCGCACACAAGGGTCACTACACCAAATATGACTTTTCGCAGTGTGCAAATATGCTATCCGCAGCGCACATTGCTCGCTACATAATTGCAAGCTGTTAAAAGTCATAAAACATCGACAGCCCGCACCGCACGCTACGATTAAGTGCTTTCACAGCTTGCATCGTACGCTGCCATTATGAGCTTTCACAGCACGCACTGCATGCTGCGGTTACAAATATTCACAGCGCGCACGATGCCCTGTAATTAAGAGTAATCAACAACATTCGCAGTGCGCATCGCATGCTACGTTTACAAGCATTCGCAGCGTGCACTGCGCGCTGTAGGTATGAGCAATCGATAGCATTCGCAGCACGCACCACACACTGCAGTTAAGAGCATTAGCAGCATGCATGGCACCCTGCGATTAAGAGTATTAACAGTATGCGCCGCACGCTGTGATTAAGAGCATTCGCAGTGCGCATCGTGCGCTGCAATTATAATCATTCAAATACCACATACAGATATCACACAAATTACAATCCTACATACAATTATAATATCACACGCAAATTATAATATCACATACATATACCACATACACACAATTATAAAATTAAAACTCAAACAATTATAATATCACATTCAACCATAAACATCATTTAAGTAAAAGAATCAAAACTAGTAACACAAAATTCACTAAGTAACATAATTTCTTTCGTACAAAAGAGTATATGACTTTAAAATAAATAGAATCTATATCAGTCATACACAACTATAAACTTAGATAACCAAGCAACTGTACTTCCTATTGCATCATCGAGAAAAAGTATTTCATCATTTGGTCTAATTAGGTCCACCTTTTCTACAAAAACTTTATCAACCCAAACTTTCCAACATGATCCACCAAGAAGAACGTGATGCACTTTTGCTTTTGGATCTATAAATGCAATTCAACCTTCTGCCACAACTCCATCAACACACCAATGAAGTAGCTTACATTTAGCATTATCCCGAATATCTCCATGACTCACATCCTTCATTTTGACTGTATAACAATACGAAATTATTAATTCTACCATATCTATTTTATAACAAATATGTAATTTAGAAAAAAAAATTGTAAAATAATTACCTGAGCTACAGTTAGAGGTTGGTTTACATTACTATTTTTTTCCATGATTACCGCCACCAACATCATTACCTATACCACTACCAATGCCACCGCTAGCAACCTAATTTTATAAACAAATTGTGTCAATTAATATCACCATAAGATAATTTTACTAACAAGAATACAAAATAATTCAAAGTAATTGATATGGGTTAGGTTTCATGGGTCCCCGATAAAGAAGAGAAGGGAGATAACCAAGAGGAGAAGATAGGCCAATATCGGTCGGGATATACCTCAAAGGAGGAAGGTCAATATCGGCCGGTATATGCCTCCAAGGAGGCAGGCCAATATCGACCGAGACATACCTTCAGGAAGGAAGGCCAATATCGGCCGGTATATGCCTCCAAGGAGGCAGGCCAATATCGACCGAGACATACCTTCAGGAAGGAAGGCCAATATCGGCCAGGATATGCCCCCCGAGGAGGCAGACCCATATCGATCAAGATATACTTCTAGGGAAGTTGGCTAAAATCAATCGGGATATACCTCAGAAGAGGAAGGCCCAGATCGGTCGGGACATACTTACGAGTAAGTAGACCAGTATCGATCGAGACATGCCTTTAAGAAGGAAAGCCAATATCGGCCGGGATATGCCTCCAAGGAGGCAGACCCATATCGGTCGGGATATGCCTCCAAGGAGGCAGACCCATATCGGTCAAGATATACCTCCAGGGAAGTTGTCTAAAATCAACCGGGATATACCTTAGAAGAGGAAGGCCCAGATCGACCGGTATATGCCTCCAAGTAAGTAGACCAGTATCGATCGAGATATTCCTTTAAGAAGGAAAGTCAATATCGGCCAAGATAAATAATACCTTGAAAAGATACTTGATAAAAATTACATACATGATAAAATATAGCCCAGTGCCAACTGGAATAATAAACATAGAGGAGCATAGACGAGCATCGCCCAAGGAGCCTCATGAAAAGTAATAATAATTGATCAAAACTAATTAAGTTCAGCCTCGACCGATACAAGGAACATTGGTGTATTAAGCTATCTATGATATAGCAAAAGACAGGAGGGGCAAGTAGGAACGATAGAAACACTTTACAAGAACTTGTGAAACAGGATAGAAGTAAATATTTCAAATAAAGTAGTTAATGAAGATATTTTACAGTATGTGATTGTATAACAAGTGTTATATATTTGGCGGGAAATGTGCTTTTAGACTATTTTGTAGGTACTAGACGACAAAAAAGGTACATCTGGGGTACAAAAAAGATTCCTTAAAAGTCATTTACCACAAGTACGCATCTTACATCATCTCATAACAAACTCTAACAAACCGGGATCCACTTCATGACTACGGAGGTTAGATGAAGTGGTATAAAAAGGGGAATCCTCTCCGTTGGCTAGGTAAGTTCACATCATTGTGCACATTCAGAACTCTAATTTCCAAACTACTGTTCATCATCTTCTTCTTCTTCCTTCTTCCACACCGAGAGAGATCACTGACTTGAGCGTCGGAGGGCCTAGCCAGGGATTCCCACCCCGGTCTCAGGTCACTAACGATAGTGTTGGTTGGTCTCTTGTGTGCAGGAAACCTTGGAAGCTCCAAATTCGGGTTTTCTTCGATCGAATCTCTTTATCACCATTGGTACTCTGCATCAGAAAGACACGCCAGGGTTTCATCTTCTTGGATCCGCTTTGGGTTTCTTGGATCGGCGTTCCGTAGGTATTATTCTTCACCATCAGTAGGTTTTTTCCTTCCAGCTCTCCGTTTTGTCAAGCTTCTCAGACAGGATCAAATTTGGCGCCGTCTGTGGGAACTTCACCTGAATCTGAGACTACAAGATGGAAGAGGCTGGAAAATCAAATCTACTCACCATTAGCCGTGAGGATCTAGATTTCCTCATCACTTCTCATGTACAAAAAGCCTTGCAACAACAACAACAACAACTTCAAGCGCATACTGGAGCTACGCTGCCAACAGCTCATAATCCAGCGATTTCAACTACTGAGCACCGGAAGGGAAAAGAACCAGAAGAAGAAGAACATGCGTATTTTCCTCCAGTCACAGTTTCCCCGACAAGACGTCCGCGAGCTTTTCTTCAAACTCCCATGGAGCAGGGGGGGTCGAAGGCCTATATTTCAGGAATCTTCTTGCGAAGCACCAGATAGAGAAAAGCGTAAGATTAAAATGATAACCAGTGATAGCTCACCAGAAAAAGGCATCTCTCCCTTCTCCCAAAGTGTACTGGATGATCCGCTCCCTAAGCGGTATCAAAATCTTCAGATTGGCGAGTACACTGGAACCACAAATCCAGAGGATCATCTATTGAAATTCGAAAATGTAGCATTATTACAACAATTTTCTGATGGAGTGAAATGTCGGATGTTTCTTACTACATTCGGAGGGGCCACACAACGCTGGTTCAAGAGACTGGCAGAAAAATCTATCCGAAAATTCAAGGACTTCAAGAAAGTTTTTCTACATCACTTTTCTAGTAACAAAAGGTATCATAAGACTCCTTGGAGTCTATTTTCAAATAAGAAAGCATCCAAAGAGTCCATCCGAGCCTACATCAAAAGGTTCAATCAGGTAACTATCGATGTACCCAATGCTACTACTGAAATCTTAGTGAGTGCCTTCTCTCAGGGTTTAAATGATAATGATTTATTTAAAGATCTGAAAGAGGGCCCTACTTCTTCTCCTACTCTGGTTAAGGAGAAAGCTCCTACTCCTGTTCCTCCACCTAGAGGACCTCGGGCATTTCATCCACCTCACCATCATCCAAAATATCGCCCGCAAGTAGCACAACATATGGAGATACAGTCAGAGGCGCCCAGAAGATGGTGCACTTATCATAAAACTAGCAGTCATCAGGCTGAAGATTGTTTTGTTTTAAGAAATAAAAGAGCAAACAGGGAGCGCTACCAAAGGAAAAACTATTATCGGCAATAGTACCCTAGGCAGCAGAGCCCGCTCAAACTGGAATATCACCCGGTCGAACCTCGACAGGAGACATTGCCTACTCCGGCCGGTACAAGCCAGGTGTCGGAAAAAGCTCCTTCTGAAGCCATGACAGCCCGACAAGAAGAAAATAAGAGTAATGTCGCCCGGGGTAATATTAATATGATCACGGGCAGGCCCACCGATGGAGATTCTAACAGAGCCAGAAAAGCACATACACGAAGACTTGAGATTCATGCCGTGGGATGCAGCAAGGAATGAGCAGCTGGTCCAGAGATAAGTTTTGGATCTAGAGATCTGGAGGGGGTAGAAATACCCCATGATGATGCCTTGATAATCAAGGTCGTGATAGCCAACTATACTATTTCTCGCACCTTTAGTGACACTGGTAGTTCTGTTAATATTATCTTTAAGAAAGCCTTTGATCAATTACAGATCGACCCGAGCGAACTTCAACGGATGGTAACTCCTCTATATGGATTCACGGGTAATGAAGTGCAACCGCTTGGTCAAATAAAACTGGCCATATCCCTAGGGGAGGAGCCCCTAATGAGAACAAGAAGATCTTATTTTATGGTGGTGGATGCCCTGTCTTCTTATAATGTGATACTGGGTCGACCGACCTTAAACGAGTTTAGGGCTGTCGTTTCTACTTTCTGTCAAAAAATTAAATTCCCTGTTGATGATCAGGTCGGAGAAGTACGGGGTGATCAGAAGACAGCTAGAAAATGTTATGTAGAGGTCGTTCGGGCTGAAGCTAATGCTGCCCGAAAAATTCAAAGAATGGAGGTCAACATCATTCAAGAGAAGCCGCCTGTTCTGGTTTATGAAGAAAAGGAAGAAGTTCAAATTCAGACTGGGTGACCTGAAGCTACTACTTATGTTGCAGCTGATCTTGAGCCCACTCTGAAAGCTGAACTGGTGCAATGCTTGAAGAAAAATAATGATGTGTTTGCCTGGACGCCCAAAGAGGTCTCGGGCATTTCTCCTACAGTGATGGAGCATTCTTTACATGTCTTTCCGGATGCCAAGCCGATTATGCAAAGGAAAAGAAATTTTAGCGCAGAACAAAATCAAATCATCAAGGAAGAAATAACCAAATTCATGGAGGCTGGCTACATCAGGGAGGTACAATTTCCTAGTTGGCTAGCTAATGTTGTCCTAGTCTCTAAGCCAGGAAACAAATGGCGTGTATGCATTGATTTTCGGGATCTCAACAAAGCTTGCCCAAAGGATTATTATCCATTACCTCAGATCGATCAATTAGTAGATTCTACCGCTGGGTGTGAATACATCTCTATGCTAGACACATACCAGGGTTATCATCAGGTCCCCTTAGCTAAGGAGGATCAAGAAAAGGGATGTAGAAGAGACCTGCAAGACATTGAGGCAATATGGGCTCAAGTTGAACCCGAGCAAATATTTATTCGGAGCAAAAGGGAGAAAATTCTTGGGATATATGGTGTTCGATCGAGGAATAGAGGCCAACCCGAGCAAAGTCAAGGCACTTCAGAAATGGAGCCGCCGCGCAACATGAGGGAGGCTCAAAGACTTACCGGCCAGATTACAGCCTTGTCTACGTTCATTTCCAGGTCGGCCGATCGTAGCTTCCATTTCTTTAAAATACTTCAGAAGGGAAACAAATTTCAATGGAATGAGGAGTGTGATAAAGCCTTTCAAGAGTTGAAAGATTACTTGTCTACCCTTCCTGTATTAGCTAAGCCTATAGTAGGAGAGACCCTCTAGGTGTATTTGTCATCTAATGAAAACGCTGTAGGCTCTGTATTAGTTAGGCAAGAAGGGAAGGAACAACAACCTGTATATTTCTCTATCCATTTATTAAAAGGAGCTGAGTGTAGATATACTATACTAGAGAAATTGGCTTATGCATTAGTGTTGACTGCTCGAAGGTTGCACCCATATTTCTTAGCACATGAAATCGTTGTATTGACCAACAGTACACTCGGACGGGTGCTACTTAACCCAGAGGCATCAGGCCAGCTGATCAAATGGATGACTGAACTTGGTGAATATGACATACAGTATCAGCCTCGCTCGGCCATCAAGGCACAAGCTCTTGCAGATTTCATTACAGAAGTTCAAGGCCCCGAGGAAGAAAATATTTGGAAAGTTTATGTAGATGGCTCCTCAACCAGACAAGGTAGCGGAATTGATGTTCTTCTTATATCTCCAAGGGAAGACAGACTCCAACTCTCTATTAGATTGAATTACAGAGCTACTAACAATGAGGCAGAATATGAAGCCTTGATAGCTGGATTGCAAGTTGCTCGGCATATAGGGGCAGCCCAAGTCCTCATCTATTCTGATTCTCAATTAGTAGCCCAACAACTATCAGGTAATTTTGAAATTAATAATGACAAGCTCAAGTTATATGCCGAGGCGTTTGATAAGTTGAAGTTCCAGTTTCAAGAAGTAAATATACAAAAGGTTCCTCGATCTGAGAATTAAATAGCAGATGAATTGGCTAAGCTGGCCTCCGCTATAACACCATGGAATTTGGATAGGCCAGTGGAACAAACTCTGTTAATATCTTGTATCGAAAGACAAGCTGATGCAGAAATACAAGACGACTGGAGGGCCCAAATCATATTGTATTTACAACAGGGTATTCTTCCAAGTAATGCAGAACAAGGAAGGATATTTAAGAAAAGAGCTGCTCAGTACACTATGATAGGAGAACAGTTATATAAAAGAGCTTTTTCAAGACCTCTGCTCAAGTGTATTGGCACAGAAGATATACAATTTATTTTACAGGAAGTTCATCAAGGCTCATGTGGTAGTCATATAGGAGGAAGATCCTTGGCTCGCAAAATTTTACTAGCGGGATATTTCTGGCCTACTCTACACGAGGATGGCAACAAGTTGGTGAGAACTTGTATTTCTTGTCAGAAACATCAAAATATTTTGCATCATCCTACACAGTTATTGAGGACCTCTATAGTCTCATGTCCCTTCGATCAATGGGGCATGGATATAGTAGGCCCGTTTCCTATGGCAGCTGCACAAAGAAGGTTTTTATTGATAGCAGTGGATTATTTTTCTAAATGGGTAGAAGTAGAACCACTTGCCCGGATTACTGAAGATGCAGTTATTAAATTTTTGTGGAAAAATATCATATGCAGATTCGGCATTCCTCATAAATTAGTCTCTGATAATGGAAGGTAATTTCAAGGGGATAGAATCTTAGATTGGTACAAAAGTTATGGTATTATTCAGGCCTTCACCTCTGTAGCTTATCCACAAAGTAATGGTCAAGCGGAAGTAACCAATAGAGAAATTATAAGGGGTTTAAAAACCAAACTGGATCATGTCGGAGGTAGTTGGGTAGATGAATTACCCAGCATTCTTTGGGCATACCGTACTACACCTCGAGAAGCTACAGGAATTACTCCCTTTCAATTAGTTTATGGAGGATAAGCAATAATTCCCATTGAGGTGGGAGTAAAATCTGATAGAAAACAATTATATGATGCAGACAATGAGGGTCGATGACTCATGGAGCTGGACCTGATAGAGGAAATTAGAGATAAAGCTGCAACTCGTCTCGCCTCATATCGACAACGAATGAGGCAAAATTATAAAAGAAGAGTTATCCCTAGATTTTTCCAAGTGGGAGATCTAGTATGGAAGCGTATTAAACCTATTGGGGATGTTAGTAAGTTAGCACCACAATGGGGAGGACCTTACAAAGTGGTGGAAAAGCTCGCATCGGTTTCATATTATCTCCAGGATACCGAGAGAAGAATTCTCGAACGTCCTTGGAGTGCAAATCATTTACAGCCTTACCGAACCTAACCAGATCATACCATTCAAGAATACATCTGAAGGAACAGATCGTACTTATTTGAAGTAAGTTCCCGGTGAACTGAGGACGAGTATGCTTACAGTTTATATACTTTATTTCTTTCAATAGATGCAATGCAAGACAGACATCGCCCAAGAAATAAAATGTGGTTCACACAGATTGACAATTATCGGCCAAACTTTTATAATCTATTCGAACGATCAACAGTTGGGAACCCTAGGAAAAACTCAGAAGCTTTAAAACCATTGCAAGGTCAGTGCAAACATTATAATTTCACATTAAAGCATAGTCGATCGGGAAATCTCATGAAGTAACTCGGACAAGTCTTCATGGGAGGAGTCGGAGACTTTAAACTATCACAAAGTGTAGTCGATCAGGAAATCTCATGAATTAACTTTGACGGGTCTTCATGGGAGGAACCGGAGACTTTAAACTATCGCAAAGCATAGTCGATCGGGAAATCTCATGAAGTAACTCAGATGGGTCTTCATGGGGGGAACCGGAGACTTTAAACTATCACAAAGCATAGTCGATCGGGAAATCTCATGAAGTAACTCGGACGGGTTTTCATGGGAGGAACCGGAGACTTTAAACTATCGCAGAGCATAGTCGATCGAGAAATCTTTAGAAGTAACTCGGGCGGGTCTTCATGGGGGGAACCGGATACTTTTAACTATCACAAAGCATAGTCGATCGGGAAATCTCATGAAGTAACTCGGATGGATTTTCATGGGAGGAACCGGAGACTTTAAACTATCGCAGAGCATAGTCGATCGGGAAATCTCATGAAGTAACTCGGACGGGTCTTCATGGGAGGAACCAGAGACTTTAAACTATCACAAAACGTAGTCGATCGGGAAATCTCATGAAGTAACTCGGGTGGGTCTTCATGGGAGGAACCGGAGACTTTAAACTATCGCAGAGTATAGTCGATCGGGAAATCTCATGAAGTAACTCGGATGGGTCTTCATGGGAGGAACCAAAGACTTTAAACTATCACAAAGCGTAGTCGATCGGGAAATCTCATGAAGTAACTCGGACGGGTCTTCATGGGAGGAACCAGAGATTTTAAACTATCGCAGAGTATAGTTGATCGGGAAATCTCATGTAGTAACTCGGACGGGTCTTCATGGGAGGAACCGGAGACTTTAAACTATTGCAGAGCATAGTCGATCGGGAAATCTCATGAAGTAACTCGGACGGGTCTTCATGGGAGGAACCGGAGACTTTAAACTATCGCAGAGCATAGTCGATCGGGAAATCTCATGAAGTAACTCGGACAGGTCTTCATGGGGGTAACCAAAGACTTTAAACTATCACAGAGCCTAATCGACCGGGATTATATTGTCAAGGTAAATCCAAAGTTATACAGATTTCTTCACAAAAATCGTTTGACATTCTACACTGAATCAAAAGCCGAGGTTCGAGGGGGATTCTATACATATGTACATACGTTACATTTCCTATTTGGAGGCCCGTTCACATGGAGCTCTTTATTTAAAATCGGCCGGAGTATTTTACCCAGCTCAAAGCTCAGGAGTCTTATAGAGTTCCTTATATGAAATCGCTCGGGATTATTCGTTCTTTTGAAGTATGAAGCATACTTAGTACATGCCTACCTGAGTAAACGCAGGGAAATTATGGAAAATTTTATTGATCTAAGTTATATGGTCATGGAAGATGTTATCAGCAAGGAAGTTTATTAAAACAAGAGTTAAATTCAGAAATCAAGCAAGGAATTCTTGGATAAAATAGCACTTATACTCAATACCCAAAAGCATTTCAAAGGGGGCAATCTCAAGCTAACACAAACTGGAAAAGGAAACAGGTAAGTATCAAAACTTTCCCCTATATTGCAATCACTTAATTACAAAGTTTTCAATTACAATTCTTTTCATTACAAATCTTTTCATTGCAAGTTCTTTCATTGTCCATCTTTTTGAATACATAGCCACGATTACTTAAAATGACTCGTTAAATATGCGGGTAGTTCTTTGTTAAGTCCGCGATGGCTTATGAATGAAGAAGGAGGTTCTCTAGGTAGATAACCACCCTCTCTCAGTTGTTGAAGAATTTCCGACACAGAATGATTTAAAGCTCCTACCATCCGACGAACATATTCCTTAACAAATGCCAAAGACTTTAGATAAGCTAGGTGCCACTCTTCCCATCGGTTCTTCTCCTGCTCCTGATAACTCTGAAAATCAGCCTGTAGTTTAGTGTTTTGATCATTTAAAGCATCTTTCTCCAATTTGAGTTATTCCAGTTCCTTTTGGAGCAGTGACAGCTCGACATCTTGAGCCTTTCTTTGCTCTTGTTCCTGTAGGATAGTGAAATCATGAGAGGCTAGGTCTTGAGCTTGTTCAGAAAGACAGACATTATGAAGCTTCTCTACTTTCTCTAAAACAAGGCTTTTATGAGAAGCATCTAAGAGAGCTTTTTTCCTTTAAAGCAATTTCCAGTCGAAGACCAGAATGTAATCGGTCCACCTGTAGCTCCAGAGTTCTCCTTGCAAGCTCTTTGTCTTTCAACAATTGTTGCGATTCCTGTAATTCCTGCCTCAACACCATTAGTTGTTGATCTTGCAGGACCACCTTCTCTTACAACTGGGTCAAATCATCATGAGCAGGAGGTAGAGTAGCTTTCAGTGTCTCTATTTGAGCTTTTAGCTTATTGTTCTCCCGGTCTCGAGCCATAAGTAGCTGGTCTATGTGAAGACTTGCGACAAGAAACTAAACAAAATAATGATACAATTAGAAATAGTGATAAGAAGTTAACAACATATAACTAAGAATACTTACAGCGACCGCTTGACGACTGTGGTGATCAGCCCTATTTGAAAGGCTAATGCCCCTTAGCTGTTCTTGGCCATGTAGCCAAGATTCAGCCAATAGGCCTTGTAATTATAGGGAGCCATAACTAGGCAGATCAGAGGTTTGTCCCATCTAAGAGGGTAGACCCATAGCCTGTTTGAATAAAGGTGGGTTAACTGACGAAGAAGAAGGTGAGGAGGAAGAAGACACAATAGAAGGGAAGGAAGTAGTAGAAACAAGAGCAGTAGAAGAAGAACTAGATGGGATGGAAGGTGGCAATGCAAGGGGTGCTGACTCAATCGTTGAAACACGAATCGCTGAGGGCCCGACACTAGGAGAAGATCTCCGGCAAGGTGTTCGTTTTGCTCGTGGCCCAGAAGTTAAAGGAGGCAGGACCAATGCAAGAGGGGGAGGAGATGTAGAGGAGATAACTGCCATCTCAGAAGTAGAAGCGAAAGGAGCTGAAACAATAGAAGAAGAAGAGGGGATGAGTAGACCGGGTCTCATCATCCTAAGAGTAGGATTGGAGATAATATGGGTAGGGGACATTGGTGTCTTACCTCTCTCAAAAGAAATAGGCGCCGGAACGAAAGGAGCTTGCACAAAAGTACCAAAAAGGTCACTAAAAGGAGCATCCTTAGTAAGCTTCGGTTTTTTTATTAAGGCAAGGAAGGGTTGTTCTTCTTCCTCTTCCATGGCCGCAACAGCTTCTGCATGTTGCTCTTCTTCAGACAACAAGCCCAGGGTAGAGGAATTAGGATTGGCTCGGTGAGCTCGTAGCCATTCTTCTCCAAGATTATTCACAAAAGACTTAGTCATAGTAGTGTTTTTATACATGAAAGCCGAAAGAAGAGCATCAGTTGAAACGTAAGAATTAAGCACCATTATAAAGGAGGTATACCAACCAGTAAATGTAGCGTGAAATGTTTATGCATACCGAAAGAGCCGTCCAAGGGAGTGTCAATGTTACTTATCCCAAAAGGGAATATTAAACCCTCCACAATCAAATGCGATAAAATAAATTTTGCCCCCTTTAGTTTAGATAAGGAAAAAGCAACAGAGGGGTCGTTGAAAAGATTGTTGGTACTCGGAATTGGAGGTAAATCGCATATCCACTGGATAGGAAAAGGAGGAGGAGAAGGAAGGGGCATAAAGAAAAACTTGTGATACCATTTCCCTTGAGGAGGAATTCTGTTGAACAGAATGGCCTTAGGACGAGATTGAAATTTAAAGACACCAATATCTACTTGACGAGGAACGAAGAAGTGGTGAAAAAGATGAGGGGATAAAGGAAAATCTAGCAATTTAGACACCCCAACAAAACCCATAAGAATAGAAAAAGACTGAGGGACGAACTGATTAAGGGGAATGTTAAAGTAGATGTTAACATCAGGAAAAAAGGAGTGAAGAGGGAATCGAAAACCTTGTAGGACTTGGTCCCGAAAGATAGATATATACCCTACAGGAGGAAGATGTGGACCATCCATTGGAGTAGGGCGAACTATATAAGAAGGAAAACCATAACTCGCCTTCAAATCCACTTCCTCTGTCTCTGTGAGGTCAGAAGCACATGACAAAAATCACGCAGGAGGGGAAGTGGCTATGGTGGAACAGTAGAAGGAGGACGAATAGAGGAAGATGAAGGAAAAAGTTGGAAGGCGGAAGAGAACTTCTTAAACCCTTGTTTTTTCCTTTCGACCCTACGCTAAAATCCCTAAATAAAGATAACAGGAGAAATAAAACGAGGAAGAATACTCAGAATTGTAATCGTCATAAAGAGGTAACATCACGATGAAATCAAATTCAAAAAGAAGGACGAATCCTGAGACAAAAATGTTAAGTTGGGCCATCTTCCTCGGAAAATGTGACCAAGTTTCTCTTGATATGGGCTTGATTCTTAAGAGAATCAAACAAATGCGGGGAAAAATTGGTCAAGCGCTATAAGTTCAGATTTTCTGTCTGAATGAGACAATAAACCCGGGTGGGCATCATAGACCGGGCGAAATTTGGTTGAGTATAAGATATTAGTCGATATGTTCTTGCATAAGGGCATATCGATCAAGTATAGTAAAACAATGGATGTCAAAATTACCACAGCAAACAGGACTTGGTTAGAAGATACTGGACAAGATTCATAAATATGAGTATGAATCAATCGGTCATGGTAGATCGGCCAAGATAAATACTATCCTAATATGTTGATCAGAGGTTTATAATGGTAAGTCAGGTGACATCCACCAAGATAAAACAATATGAATTTTGGTTAAGTGTAATACACAAGATGATATGCATAAATACAAGTATAAATTAATCGAGTATAACAAACCGACCCATATTGAGAATATTGCAATAGGACTGTACTAAATCGAACGAGACACAATTAGCTATAAAGTATCGAGCGATATTTGTCAGCGTTGATATACACCGGCCGGTCACGATAGAGCGGTCGAAATAAAGAACATTATAATAGGTTGGGCGAAGCTTTATGGTGGCCAGCCAAGTGACATTCAATATATTTAAACAAAACAAACAATAGTCATGAGGAAGAATAGGTTTAACAATGAAAAAGGGAGGATCAACTTTACATAAGTTCACTAGATTGTCATCACAGAGTCCCGGTCACCCTTACAAGGATTTGAATTTAAGAAAGAAAATCATTCTAAGGTTAGCTGAGGAAATAAATCAGGAGGCCTGTTATCAATAAGTTTGCGACGGTCCAGAAAGTTGGGAGGGGGATCGCGAGCTAAGAAGTTTTCCTCTCACAATTGTCACACTGCCCCCTCAGCTCCAGCAGTAAGGGCTGCTAAGATTGACTTCACTATCGGTCTGTTGAATTCAGTAGATTTAATCATGATAGTGGCCCTTTCCTTGTAACGAGTGTCTTCCTTAGCCTTGTA
This sequence comes from Zingiber officinale, assembly GCF_018446385.1. Classification (NCBI taxonomy): domain Eukaryota; kingdom Viridiplantae; phylum Streptophyta; class Magnoliopsida; order Zingiberales; family Zingiberaceae; genus Zingiber; species Zingiber officinale. The sequence goes on along the minus strand of NC_055992.1, from coordinate 33,352,253 downwards.
GACGACCAAAGCCGTTTGGGAAGTCTTCAGTTCAGCTTCTTTGGTGGAGACCTCGGTTCTAACTAAATTTAGGGAAGTATTCAAAGAAGTTATTTCGTCATCCTTCAGCTGCAAGGCCTTAAGTTTTTCAGGCAACATCGATTCATAATCAGCCTTTAACTTGCCCAGCTCAGTTGTCTGTTTCTCCAAATTGGAAGTTAATTCTTGGTTGAGATCCGTAGCTGATTTGAACTATGTCTGGAGACTTTCAATTTGGACTTCCAGTTGTTTCTTGGAGGCAGCGGAAAATGGGGCAGAAGATAACTCAGTAACTTGCTGTTTTAACTTGTCATTCTCAGATCTCATCTTTTTGTTCTCATTGTATAAATTATGCATCAGCCGAGACAAGACCATATTTTCTATCCATCACTAGAAATGTAATAAAGGGTTATAACATAATCACTGGGGAACAAAAGGTAGATGTTAACAAACATACCTGATTCTCATTATGGGAAAAACGATCAATTGTTTCTGGGGTGGTAAGTTCTTCAAAAATAGGACGAACTTTATCCCAAGCATTAGCAAAAGAACCTCCTAGCAATATGGGGAGGACAGGAATGGCGGAAGAACCCGCGAAAAAAGAGGAAGTAGGAATAGAAGGAGGAGAAAAAACTAAATAAGAAGAGAGTGAGGAAGGTAAGGATCCGAGTTCGGGAATAGACAATGGAAAGGTAAAAGAAACATCACCAGGGGCACTAGTGCTGGAAGAGGGTGAGGCAGAGAAGGTGAGAGAAGGATAGAGCTCAGCCAAAGTAGGTTCATCGGAAGGAAGGTCAGTAGGAACAAAACCTTCCGAGACAAGTTTGTCGGCTGGAAGGATAAGTCTCCTTTTGGGAGGGGGAGCCCTGGTGAGTTTGCGCCCAGGGCGTTTGTCGGTAGCAACTTCAGCTATCGATTTACTGGAACTCCCAGGAGATGTGAGTTCAATGATAGGAAGGGGGGGTGGTTGATGAGGTAGTAGTAGCCACTGGTGAAGCAACCGCGGGCAAAGAAACAACAGGGATTTCTACGGGAAGACCTTCGGGAGCCTCAGGAACCGCCGGAGAGCTGGGTACCTCCGCTAAAGGAGCCGGGTCTTCGATTGGAGGTGGCGGAGTGATGGAAGCAAGAAGCTCTTTTTCTTTTGCGCAAATTACGTCCTCCTCCAGACGCAGTTCTTCATCGATTAAATCAGAATAAAAGTTTTCCACTACATAAAAAAGAAAAAATATTTTAGTTAGTTAAAATCAATAAGGAAGAAGCAGGATTTTACCTAAAGAGCCTGGTGTAGCAGACTTGACGGGGCTTAGGCCGAATAAGTATAGAAGATCAACTTTCAGCCACTTAGGGATAGAAAGCCGACGGCATAACAACTTTTCACAGTAAATAGGAAAGGAAGGATGAAGATGAAACTCCCTGACATCGGGCAAGGGAGGTAAGGAGGATTTTCAGGCATGAGACCAAGGAATGGGTCTTGGAAACTTTATGAAGAAGAAATGAGATTTCCACGCTTTAAGAGACGAGGGCATATCCTCGAAAAGGACCATTTTAGTCCGGGATTGGAACAAGAAAACACCAGGTTCCGAACACTTGGGGTAAGAAAACATGAAGAAATTTTGAGGAGTAGGAGGGATATCTAGCAGACAAAATAGCATGTAAGCACCACACAGATAACGAAAGGCGTTAGGTGCAAACTGCTGCAAAAGAATATCAAAATATTGGCTTACTTCGATTAGGAAAGGAGGAATGGGAAACCTCAAACCTCCTATCAACTGATCTTTGAAAAGAGTCACACAATTAGCGGGGGGACGATGAGGATGATCATCTAGTTTCGGGATTAAAATGCTATACTCCCTGGGGATTTCATATTGGCGGCGGATGGTAAGCCTAGCATTTTTATCGAAGGAAGAAGACATTTGGACATACCAAGGAGAAATCGTTTCCTTAGCCATAGACAGGAGTAAAGGCTAGCAGAAAAACAAGTTACTTACTGGAAGCAAGAAAAGAGATCGTCGAGAAATGGTGAGCACGAGGTTTGATCAAAAACTGCAATAAGAAAAGAACGCTGAGGCAAGAAAAGAAGGGACAAAGTGGAAAAGAAGACAAAGGGTTTAGGGTTTTGAAAAACACACAGCCGTCGTTAGATCAAAACTTTTTTATATCAATGGGCGTTGAGGATTACAGGAAAAAGGACAAATACTTACATAACGTAGTAGAAAGAGAAAGTATGTGTCACATAATCATAAAGAAATATTTATGTTAGACACGACAGATCGGATCACGCTGGGGTTGGTAACACCTCGTTATACGCTTCCGACATTCTCTTACCAGGGGAAAAGCCAATCACAAGCAAGGAAATTTTGAAAGAAGACGTAGTTTACTAGGAATAATAAAGGAAGAAAGATTGAGTTTGACTAAATCCAGGTTGAGGACAAGAAAAACTAAGGATAGCTATTTAGACATATAACATGTTCTGAGTTAATATCATTATAAAGTGTAAACTAGCATTGATCGAGATAATTTTTATTTATATCGGCTGACATAACTTTAGCTGTGATGGATAAGTATAATATCGGTCAATATAACCTTGTTTGTGATAAATAAGCCAATATCGATCGGTATAACGTCAGACGCAATAGATAAGTATAACATCGACCGAGACAACCTTGTTTATGATAAATAAGCGAATATCGGTCAGTATAACGTCAGCCACGATAAATAATTATAACATTTACCGAGACAACCTTATTTGTAATAAAACAAGGGAACATTTGTCGAAGTAACAATGTTTATAACATACGAGTGAATATTGGGGAGCATAACATTGTTGGATCGAAAGCGCTAGAGGGGGGGGGGGGGGGGAATAGCGCTCGTGGCTTTCACAATTTTGATTCGTAAATCGTTCGATAAAATGCAGCGGAAAGTAATAGCACAAACAGAAGACACAGTCAATTTACTTTGTTTGGAGTCTAGCTCGACTCCTACTCGAAGGCCCGCAATCCTTGATTGCTTTACGTGGGCAACAACTATAAATCCAGAATTATTACAAGCTAGAAGCAATTACAGTTAAGTACAAATAAGAAAGTTATACCAACGATCAAGAAAATAGAAGAGCTTTGGGGTTTCAGTTCGTTGTAGCAGCAGGGCGTTGTTGAAGCGTACGAAGCACACAAGAGCACAGAGCTTCTGTTCAAGATTGATGATTTGAGCTGCACCTCGAGGCCTCCTTTTATATCTCTGCAAAGTCTTATCCAAATCCCCAAGCTTTGGGATCAAGTTTGACTCGACGTGGATCGGTCGATCGATCCTCATGTTCAATCGACCGATCAGATGATCTCTACCGCATATGATCCGTCGATCTATCGCTCCGCTTTGATCTGGTCAAACTCTATCCCTGTGTTCGGTCGACTGATCACCATTTTTAGTCGACCGATCAACTGTTCTGACTCAGCCTAGTCAGCTTGATCCAGTCGACACCAAACCCAGGTTCGGTCGACCGATCACGAGGTCCGGTCAACCGATCCCCTGGGCAAGCCCGGTCCAACCTCTGGAGATCTGATCTGCTGGCTTGTGGGTTCGGTCGACTGATCCCAAGGTTCGGTTGACTGATCCCGGTCACTTCCAACTCTGCACAAAAAGGTTAGTCTCCTACAAAACAGAGTTAGAGCAAAATGGATAGTATGTAAACAAATGAATTGACAGCCTTTGGACTGTCCGGGTCTGACTTCGGGTTTCCGACTGGAAACCCTAGGTCGACCCGACGCCTACTGTTTCTTCTACGGGGAACGCGTCCTCACCTACTCCACTCAGGAGATTTACCTGATGCCAGTCCGGTCCTCCAGACCGACTGGACTTTCCGCCTAGGGTTACCACCCCCTAGGACCTAGGGTTACCGCCCCCTAGGGTTTTTCCTCCACCTAGGGTTACCTCCCCCTAGGACCTAAGGTTGCCGCCCCTTAGGGTTTTCCTCCACCTAGGGTTACCTCTCCCTAGGACCTCGGGTTACCACCCCCTAGGGTTTTTCACCTGCCTAGCCGCAGCTAGGACTTTTGCCCAAGTATCACTTAGGACTTTCCTGCAATCTCCATGAACCTTGTTAGATAACACCACAGCTTAACTTTGAGCCTTTTGCCATAATCAAAACTCAGGTTCGATCATCTGGTGCTCATTGCACCAGCAATCTCCCCCTTTTTTATTATGGCAACCTCAGGTCAAAATTAAGTAAAACATAACATTAAATTAAGGAATGAATAAATAATGGAAGTTAATGATTGCAATTTAAATTTTATGCTTGCCCTTTCATTTCCTGATTTCTTAACTTTGACTTTTCAATCCCCTTCCATTATGTTTAATTTCTTGATTTCTTAACTTTGACTTTCCACTCCCCCCTTTGACATAAATCAAAAGGGAATTAACACAAGAGAGAAATCGTCTCTTTAATTTTAAGCTCCCCCCTAAAGGGTAGCATAGTTTAAGTACTTAGACTTTGATAAAAAAATTTGGTTAAGTACTTTAGCTTAATTTAAAAGGCATTTGAAAATAATAGTTTTCTTAAAAATATTTTTTTTTAAAAAAAAAATTGTTTTGAAAACCACTTTGAAAAGCTTAACTATGTTTTCAGCTTAAAAATGATTGAGTTGAGAAAGTTTCTTGCCAAGTGGCTAAGTTTAGAAAATAATTTAACTCAGTTTAGTTAGAGAAAACTTAATTGAGTACTTAGCTTAGCTTCTAGAGGAGTTATAATTTAAAAGTCAGGTCATGAATAATTTAAATTATAAAGCTAAGTTAAAAAATAACCTGAATTTTTGAAGATAAGGAAAAATTAGTTTTTAATTTTTAAGTCAAGTCAAAGTTAATTTTATTTTAAAAACCAAGACAAAAAATTACTTTAATGAACACTTGGAAAAACTAACTTTAAGACCAACCCAAAATCACTCCCCCTTAATTAATGCCTTAATAACTTTAAGTAAGGTTATTCATTCAAATTCAGTTGGTCCAAGCATGAGTCAATATGTTTCAGACTATTTACCTTTGAGAGGTATCAGAGCCCTAAAGTTCATGCTTGAGTGAACTCAAACTGGTTTACATATCAAGCACGTTGTTTTGCAGCCACATGTCTAACCATTTAGCTACTAGCTGATTACCTAGAGGGCAACAACTTTCACTTGCTTAGTCAAGTTAAGTCACTAAATCCAGTTAGATTTGACTAGTGCTGGAAGACTTAACTTGATTACTGTTAACTTGGTGTTTAACGCCCAGACTCATATTGATGCACAGATATAAACATTCTTGAGTCCAGGCTGTACCCTATGCATCTCATGTCGTACTATGTTTTTTCAAACACAAGCAAGGTAAGCCTAGGTGTTTGTGAGATGCTCTGGCTGAAACTTAGGGGAGCATGATTTCTAAGGTTGAGCCTAGGCCAAATCCACATTTTGAAAATCTACTAAAAGCAGGAATTTTAAAACCAATATTTTCCTAGAATTTTTAAAAGGAACAGGATGATTAAATAAGAGTTTTGAAGTAAGACTACGAATTTGAAAATCAACACCTATTCTACCCAACACATTCCTATTTGTCTTCTAAGTGAGCTGAACTCAAGTTCAGGTAAGGGCTTTGTGAAGATGTCAGCTAGGTTTGATTTTGACTCAACATAGTTGAGTTCAATATCACCCTTAGCTATGTGATCCCTTACAAAATGGTGCTTTACTTCTATATGTTTAGTCCTTGAGTGATGAATTGGGTTTTTTGTTAAATTTATTAAGTTTATATTATCAATTGAGATTTTTGTTTTATGATACTCCAGTTGATAGTCTTTAAGGGTATGCATCATCCATAGCAACTGATATGTGCATTCACCTAAGGCTGTATATTCAGCTTCAGTGGTAGATAAAGCAACACAGTGTTGCTTTCTACTTGACCAACTTACTAGGCATTGTCCTAGAAATTGACAGCTACCACTTGTGCTTTTTCTGTCTAGCTTGCATCCGGCATAGTCTGAGTCTGAGTAGCCGGTTAGGTCAAGGGTGCCAGATCTAGGGTACCATAGTCCTACATTTAGGATTCCCTTAACATACCTAAGGATTTTTTTGACAAGGGTTAAGTGAGACTCTTTTGCACAAGATTAGTATTGTGCACACATACCTACTGTGAAAATAATGTTTAGTTGACTCGCAGTTAGGTACAGTAGACTTCCTATCACACTTCGATAGAATTTCAAATCTACTGACTTACCTTCTAAGTCTGAGTCAACTTTAGCATTTGTAGCCATTGGTGTATTAATTATTTTTGAGTTCTCCATGTCAAATTTTCTAACTAATTCCTTAGCATATTTAGTTTGATAAATATAAATTCCATCTTTAGTTTGTTTAATCTGTAAACCTAAGAAGAAGTTAAGTTCTCCTACCAGACTCATTTCGAATTTATTTTCCATTAGTTTGGTGAATTCTTTTAGAAATTTAGAGTTTGTGGAACCAAAAATAATATCGTCGACGTAGATTTGGGCTATAAAAATGTCGTTTTCTAAGGTTTTTACGAAAAGGGTTGGGTCTATTTGACCTTGGTTAAATCCTTTTGATATTAGATAATTGGACAGACGTTCATACCAAGCCCTAGGTGCTTGTTTTAGTCCGTATAGAGCTTTTTTTAATTTAAAGACATAATTTGGTTGTTCTAAGTCCTCAAATCCTGGGGGTTGACCTACATATACTTCTTCTTTAATAAATCCGTTTAAAAATGCGGATTTTACGTCCATTTGAAATAGCTTGAATCCTTTGTGTGCTGCATAGTCCAGTAACATCCTAATGGATTCAAGTCTTGCTACAGGAGCATAGGTCTCATCATAGTCTAACCCTTCTACTTGACTGAATCCTTTAGCTACTAACCTAGCTTTGTTTCTAACTATTTCACCTTGATTATTTAATTTGTTTCTAAAAACCCATTTAGTGTCAATTACAGATTTATTAATGGGTTTAGGCACTAATTCCCAGACCTAATTTCTTTCAAATTGGGTCAATTCTTCTTACATTGCTAGAGTCCAATCTGGGTCTGGTAGGGCTTCTTCTATGATTTTGGGTTCGATTTTTGAAATCAGGGCTATTTGACTCTGGTTTCTATAGGATGACCTAGTTCTGACTCCTAAAGTTGGGTCACCCAAAATTTGGTCAAATGGGTGATTTGTGCTTGTTCTTGTTGGTCGTATACCATTTGAGTTGGTGATTTGTTCTTCAGATTCAATAGGTTCAGGTTGAATTTCGTCATCTTCTTTGTTTATTAGGTTAGCATTTTCTGTATTTTCATTTCATTTATTGTGTTGGGTAATTTATTTTCTTCATCAAATATTATATTTATTGATTCTTCTACTTTTAGGGTATTTTTGTTATACACTCTATATGCTCTACTGGTTGTTGAATACCCTAAAAATATTCCCAGGGTCGTTTTTGATGTAAATTTCCCTAAGTAGTCTTTAGTGTTCAAAATGAAGACTTTACACCCAAAAACTTTTAAATAGTTTAAGTTGGGAATTTTGTTATAATAAATTTCATAGGGTGTTTTATTTTGAAATTTATTAATTAAAATCCTATTTTGAATGTAACAGGCTGTATTAACTGCTTCAGCCTAGAATTGATTAGATAGTTTATATTCGTTCAACATGGTCCTAGCAGCTTCTTGTAGGGTTCTGTTTTTACGTTCTACTAAACTATTTTGTTGAGGGGTCCTAGGGCAGGAGTATTCATGTTTGTACCCATTTATTTCATAAAATTTAGTAAAGTTGTGATTTTCAAATTCTCCTCCATGGTCGCTTCTGATTCTTTTTATTTGAGTGTCTTTTTCATTTTCTATTAGTTTACAAAAATTACAAAAGACTTCATGGGTTTCATCTTTTGTCTTTAGAAATTTTACCCAGGTGAACCTGGAGTAGTCATCGATTATAACTAAGCAATACTGGTTCTTGCATAGTGACTTGGCTCCATGTGAATCAAATAGGTCTAGGTGAAGCAGCTCAAGTAGACAAGTAGTTCTAACTAAATTGGTTGACTTGTGGGTTGACTTGGTTTGTTTTCCTTGTTGACATGCATTACAAATTGAATTTTCAATAACTTTTAATTTGGGCAACCCTCTAACTAGTTCATTTTGACTCAGTTTTGAAATGAGTCTAGTGTGAGTGTGACCTAATCTTCTGTGCCACAACTCAATTTCCTCTTGTTGTGTTAGAAAATACTTTATTGAGGATGTTGGTAGATAAATGGTGTAGACATTATCTTTCCTAGTGCCCTTAAGTATGATTTTTGGATTTTTCAATATGTTTAATTATACATTTAGACTTGGTAAAATTAACTGAGTAACCAGTATCACATAATTGGCTTATACATAATAAATTAAAATTGAGATTTTCAACTAATAAAACTTTTTGAATAATAAAATCAGAGTTAAGTTCGATATTACCTTTTTCGATTACCTTAAGTTTACTATCGTTGCCGAATGCAACCGATCCTAGGTTCTTTAGTTTGAGCTTAGTAAATTTCAATTTATTTCCAGTCATGTGTCTGGAGCATCCACTGTCCAGTATCCATTGATCTAATTCCTACACATAAAGTAGTTGAATTGGATTTTTCCTCTTTGATCAAAAGACAGCTTAATTGAGGTAAACTTCCTAATTTTCAATTTTACCCAATCTAGGTTAATTATCAGTTAATCCTATGGGGGATTGTTAGATGGTTTGAATAATTAAAACTGTAAGATACCGTAAAAATTAAATAATAAATATTATTGGACGAAAAATCTTATTGGATTTTTCAGGAATTTTTAGAAATTTTTTAGAATTTAAACGAAATTCGTATAACCCGTTTTAAGGGGATGAATTCGGGGTATAGAGGAAGCCTGTTTGGAATACCATTTAAATGGGAATTAATTAGGGAGTGAACTTAGACATCAATTAAAGATAACCTAGGTTTTAACTTCTTAATCCCCGATTCTTATCTCTTCTTCCCCGATCCCGCATCTTCCCCAATTCGACGCTGTGGACGACGCCACCCGCGCCCTCGACTCATCGTCGCCGGCGTGAGAGCTCCACCCGAGAGCCACTTGGTTGTTGTCGGAGGGCCATCTCGTCTGTACTTTCTTTCCGATCTCCTCCTCCTCAAATCGCGCCCGAAACCCCTTTCTCTCCGGCGATTTCTCGCCTCACCGACGCCAAGCTCGCGACCGCCGGCCCCTTTCCTTCGTGTGAGGCTAGGGCAACGACTCCAGCTGTGTGAGAGCAGTTGATGCTCTCCCTCTTGCGATCCTCTCTTCTGTTTTCTCCCGTGCGCGTGGATGACCCGACACTGACGGCTTCCCCAACGATCTCGTCCTCGTCCCGTCACCGGAGGAACGCCGACGGATCTTGACAGTGTTGACGTTGTTCAGGCCATCTCCGATGGAGCGATCTCTTCCTTGTCGGTTTCTTGCGCGCGATCGATGGAATTTGATCTAGGGCACAGCGAGATTGGGGTCGCGTCGCCTCCCTAGCCGGTTGACCTCCTTGTTCCTCCTCTGGGATCTGGTTGTTGGAGAATGACCAGCTGTTCTACATCAGCCGGATTGAAGTGAGCGACATCACTTAGAAGCAGCTGATTCAAGGTAAGCTTCATCTGGAATTGTGTGATTTCAAAGATCAGTTTCCCCTTTGTGGTGTTTGCTATCTAATCTGGTTTAGGAGGAGGCTTCAGATCAACCTGGTGATGGTTCTTCCCTGAGCAGGTTTTGACCTTCTTCCTCCTTGTGGCTGATTGGAGTCTTAGCTGAAGAATTAAGCATTTGTTGAGGTGAGTTTAGTGCTGTGAATTAGGGTTTCGGCAAATCTTTTGCCATATGATTGGATTTATGGATTGATCATTGGAAGAATTGATTATGGGTATCCTTTATAGCTTCTGGCAGTGAGTTGTAGGGTTAGCTACTGGTTTGCTGCCATCCCTCAAGGTAAGGGGTTACCACTAGTTTTTCTTATTAGTGTGCTACTCTATTAGGTTTTCTAATGGAATATAGAAATTGATCTAAGGTGTAATGGATTGATTTATAATGGGTAGATTATGTTCAGGATGATTGAAGGAATTATGTGGAGATTTGATTTTATGATAGGTTATTGTGAGTTGATACTATTATGTGGTGGATTGGGTAATTTAGAGATGAATTTGTTATTGGAGTAAATGATATGTTGATTTGGAGGATTTATCAGAGATTAGATTTGAGTGGAGTGATCCTAATTGGGTTAGGGCTTTTATTTAGCTATTTGATTCATATGAATTTAGCTAAATGAAATATATGTATTGATTTATACAGGACTTTGATGTGGGATGTTCATCACGATGTGGGATTTATTTTATCATGATCGACAGATAAAGGCGGGTATTTCTTCCTTGGTCTCTACGTAGTTTTTCTTGATCTTGGTGCATGACTATTATGTGATGGTTTAGGCTGTTTTATCTTATATCATGATCGGTTGCTGTTTTTCCTGCATGATACTTATGCTTGACACTTGTGATGATCTACGTAATTCATATACAGTCTTCACTTTTGATATCTACTCTGTTGTGATTACACGTGTAGAGTATGTCTTGTAGGGATTGTCGGGTTGTTGGTATTACCATGCTGATTGGGTATATGATGTGGACTGTACATAGATGGGTATGTGTTATAGGAGTTATCTTGTTGACCGTGCATTTGCATGTTGTATGTACACACGTATTTGTCATGTACTTTTGGAGGAGTTGTGTTGATTGTATGTTCGGAGTATATACACATGTCCGTTGTGTTTTTATTGGAGGATACATGTTGATTGTACTTATATTTTTGTGTACATGTGTCTGGTGGGATTATTGGAGTTTTGGTTGATTATACATGTGTAGTGGGTACATATGTTTGGTGAGATACGTGGAGGTATCATGTCGATTATACTCATGTTGGAGGTATTTATGAGGTTTGGGGTTGTTGCATGGATGATGATTATATATATATATATATATATATATATATATATATATATATATATATATATATCATGTTCATCATTCATTGCATCTGATGACCATTGTCTCCCTTGTGGTGAGAGAGTCATCAGTTGGTTTGGTTTAGCGCCGCACACTCGGCCACTCATGGGTAGTGGTAGCTAGAGCAGTTGCCGCTCGTCCTGTCGTGCCACCCAGTCACGAGGTTTAGTGAGATCCGGCGTTGTGAGCAGTCAGGGACCCTGATGCTATGTAGCTAGATAGCTACTAGTGGACTGTCCGCCTCGACCACTATATAGTGGGCTGGAGGGTAGTACAGTTGTCACGGACCCAAGCCTCTCGGCCATACTGGGGTCGTGGTGTCTGGAGAGGTGTCGGGGTGACCATGGAGCATGCATATGCAGTTATTATTCCTGCATTTGATGCGCGGTGCATCTGCATTTGCATACATGCCTAGTAGATACTAGTTGCATGTGATTGTCGTTGTTGCACTTGATTGAGATATGGTTGTTGCATTTGGTTGTCATGCTGCATACATGTCATTTATTTTACATGTATATGCAGTCGTATTTATATTGCACAGGTGTCACGGGTATATCTGTTGCAGATCCAGTGAGTTTACTGATCTTTGTACCTTGCGTCGATTTCAGATTGGGTATGTATTTGTCATTATGTCAGTAGTGGTTTGGTGCAGTTTGTATGTCAGTTATGATTATGTCTGGTTATTACGTCAGGTATGTTCAGATGCATTGATTATGATAGTATGATCATGTTCTTTATTTCCCTACTGAGACTGTATACTTTTGATCTTCATGTTTATTTATAGTCCATGCACTATCTTTTCTATTACCCGCTGAGTTACCTATACTCACCACTGCATGTATATCTTTATGTTTTCAGGTAGATGGTTGGAGTGTCGCTCGGGGTATCCTGTCTGCCGGGTCCTACGTCACATCCGACGATTGTTTCGGGTTTTGTATATCTTCTATTTGTGTTCGATATATGTTGTATTTGGTGTGTTGTTGTATTTGTGTTGTGTGGTTGTTGTATAAAGCCTAGCCGACTAGCAGTGTGTCGATTGCGTTGTATTGGGCTTTCCGTTTTCATTTTTCCGCTGTGTTGGTTTGTTTTGTACAGCCGTGTGGGCTGTTTTATATATAACTGCGTGGTTGTGATTGGTTCATTCCAGCCGTGTGGGCTATTATTATAACTGCGTGGTTGTGTATATAAATATTCCAGTCGCATGTGGCTGATGTATATTTTGTTTGTAGTGATGCTTCATATTGTCACCGGTACAGGGGAGATAATGTCGGATTTTTGTCTGGCAGGGACTCCTTTGGGGGCGTGACAAAAACATTAAGCTTAAGGGTTTTCAGTTAATTAAAAAAAATTTACGTTAATTGAATTTTGAAAAATATTTTAAGTTAATTAGTTTTAAAAATATTTTAAGTTAATTTAATTTGAAAAAATCTTTCAAAATAATTATTTTAAAAATATTTTAAGTTAATTGAAATTAATTTTTATTTGAAAATATAATATTAATTACGAATTTGAATTTGAATTAATTATGAAATTTGAATTTCAATTAATTATGATTTTAATTTTGAATTTCAATTAATTATAATTATGAATTTAATTTTGAATTTCAATTCCTTAGTCATCTCACTCGATCTAAATTTTCAATCAGGGATTCCTATAATTTTTTTGTGAGATGAATTGAGGTTCAATTTTAGGATTATGTTTAACTTTGTGTTAGATTCAGGTTTAACTTTGGGTTCAACAAGTAAGTATTCTTTGGATAAACTTCTGGGCTATGGTGAGTCACAAGGAACTCATTAAAGTAACCATGCCTTCGAGGGTTTTCAAATAGTCCTACCCATTGAACTTAATACTAAACCTTGGTCTAACTAGTTAGGATCCATTTAAGGGTAGCTTCAGTCAGTTCCACTTGGCCAAATGCACCAGGTCGAAGTCATATCTTCCTAGATATGCGATGCCCAAGCTTCCCTAACATACTATCATCCAAAAACTTCACTAGTACCGTGAGTCAAGTTAAATCTAGCCCATTTTATCTAACCTTAATTACCCTGCCGGGAAGTCTACTCTTGTTTACCCATTTTGGGTAGATTAGTTGCGAGTGCCAGCTATTCTGGATCCTCCTTTTATTTTTAATTGAATTTAGAATGTTAAATTTAATTTCAAATTTTGATTGAATTTTGAATTTAATTTTGAATTTTTTAATTGAATTTAGAAATTTAATTTAATTTCGAATTTTGATTGTATTTTGAATTTAATTTCAAATTTTTGATTGAATTTTGAATTTTAATTTAATTTTAAATTTTCAATTGAATTTTGAATTTTGAATTTAATTTTGATTTTTGATTGAATTTTGAATTTTAATTTAATTTCAAATTTTCAATTGAATTTTGAATTTTAAATTTAATTTCGAATTTTGATTGAATTTTGAATTTAATTTTAATTTAATTTGAATTTAGTTTTATTTTAATCATTTTTCTTTTAGCTCCCCTTGGATCATAGCCTTGATATGGTCTATCGAGGTAATGTATTTGATCCTTAGGAACCCAATATTGTCCGAGTCCAACTTGATTGATCAGGTTGGACTTGGCAACCCATGCTTGGACCATTTTTCTATTTGTTCTTTGTATGAGAGATAAATATGACTTATACTTCTTTTTCGATTTATATCCTAGTCCGGTTCGATTGTAGATTGCCCTTTGTGTTCCAAGAAGGAAGTCAAGATTCTTGGACCCCAAGGAGAATCGTTCTACGGTTGTCTTTAAATCCTTGACTTGACTTTTTAGGTTGGAATTCTCTTCCTCAAGTTTTTGAACTTGAGTTGAGGTTCCAGTCTGAACTGGATCAGTCAAGGATTCGTTATTAGTCGTTTCTTTAAGGAGTGTTACCTCCTTCAGAAGCGACTTGATTCGAATTTTGGACTTAGCTACTTTATGCATTAAATAATTAATTAAGCTATATAAACGATTTTTACTTACAGAGGGGTTAGGCCCTTCGGAAACGGATGCGGATCCGTGGCTTCTCTCGGACTCGGCTTCCGATTCGTCCTCGCTTCCGGATTCGTTGGTATAGTCCTGGGCTGTCAACGCGAGAAAATTTGTCTGCTCGAGTTCTTCGTTGTTGGATTCCTCGGAAGAAGACTCGTCCCATGTTGCTTTCAAGGCCTTCTTCCTTTTTGGTTTCTTCGGATCCTTTTGATTCGGGCAGTTTGCCTTGATGTGCCCCTTCTGATTGCACCCGTAGCATGTCACTTTGAATTTGACCTTTGAGCTTGGTTGGGCTTCTTTGGACTGGATGGCCTTTCTGACATCCTTTTTGTTGAATCCCTTCTTTTTGCAGAGTTTCTTTACTAGGTTGACTATTTTGGTTGTAAGCTCATCATCATCTTCCGAATCTGGTTCTTCTTCTGACTCTGGTTCAGTTCTGCGCTTTGTCTTTGATTTGCGCATTCTCCCTGTTCCTACAACCAAAGCCAACCCTTTCTCGGTCGGGCGTGCATTAGTCTGTTCATGAAGTTCGAATTCTGCAAAAGGTTCATCTAACTTAATGGTAGATAGGTCCTTAGAAACCTTGTAGGCATCTACCATGGATGCCCACAAGGTGTTCCTCAGAAAGGTGTTTAAAGAGTACCTTATGATGTCCTGGTTATCTACCTTCTGTCCAATTGCATGAAGTCCGTTAAGCAGATCTTGAATCCGGGTGTGGAGTTGGGCAGCTGTCTCACCTTCCTACAGTTTGATATTAAATAATTTATTGAAGATCAGGTCTCTTTTACTTACTTTGGTGTCGGACGTTCCTTCGTGAAGTTCAATGAGCTTCTCCTACAGCTCCTTGGCACTGTTGAAGGGGTCAACGCGGTTAAGTTCTTCTTTTGATAGGCCACACTGGAGGGTGCAGGTCGCCTTGGCATTAGCTTCCACCTTCTTAATCTGAGATGCGTCCCAGTCCTCATACGGTAGTGGCTTACCGGCGCTGTCAGTTGGTAGTTGAAGTCCGGTTTTGACGATCATCCAGACTTCAAAATGAGTCTGGAGATATACCTCCATCCGACCCTTCCAGTATCCGAAGTCGTCTCCGGTGAATAGTGGGGGGCGAGCTGTACTATAGCCTTCTTGAATGGCCATTTTAGATCAACTCTGAAGAAAATAAATGATAAGAAATTTCCAGGACTTGGTCCTGGATTAGTAGTGCTAGAAATATTAAAAAGAAAATGGACTCGAGTGGTGTTGCACCAACTTCGAGCAAAAACTGATTCGAGAAAAGAATTAGAATATAGCTATAAGGCTAAATTCTAATTGACTACGAAAAATCTGAAACTACCACGAAAAATTGTTTTGAATGGTGGTTGCACCGATTCAAAATGACCCCGCTCTGATACCAATTGTTGGATCGAAAGCGTTAGAGGGGGGTGAATAGCGCTCGTGGCTTTCACAATTCGGATTCGTAAATCATTCGATTAAATGCACTGGAAAGTAATAGCACAAACAGAAGACACAGTCAATTTACTTTGTTCGGAGTCTAGCTCGACTCCTATTAGAAGACCCGCGATCCTTGATCGCTTTACGTGGGCAACAACTATAAATATGGAATTATTACAAGCTAGAAGCAATTACAGTTAAGTACAAATAAGAAAGTTATACCAACGAACAAGAAAATAGAAGAGCTTTGGGGTTTCAGTTCGTTGTAGCAGCAGGGCGTTGTTGAAGCGTACGAAGCACACAAGAGCACAGAACTTCTGTTCAAGATTGATGATTTGAGCTGCACCTTGAGGCCTCCTTTTATAGCTCTGCAAAGTCTGATCCATATCCCCAAGCTTCGGGATCAAGTTTGACTCGTCGCGGATCGGTCAACCGATCCTCATGTTCGGTCGACCGATCAGATGATCTCCACCGCATTTAATCCGTCGATCTGTCGCTCTGCTTCGATCTGGTCAAACTCTATCTCTGTATTCAGTCGATCGATCACCGTTTTCGGTCGACCGATCAGCTGTTCTAACTCAGCCCAGTCAGCTTGATCCAGTCGACACCAAACCCAGGTTCGGTCGACCGATCACGAGGTCCGGTCGACCGATCCCCTGGTCGAGCCTGGTCCAACCTTTGGAGATCTGATCTGCTGGCTTGGGTTCGGTCGACTGATCCCAAGGTTCGGTCGACCGATCCTGGTCACTTCCAACTCTGCACAAAAAGGTTAGTCTCCTGCAAAACAGAGTTAGAGCAAAATGGATAGTATGTAAACAAATGAATTGACAGCCTTCGGACTGTCCGGGTCTGACTTCAGGTTTCCGACCGAAAACCCTAGGTCGACCCGACGCCTATTGTTCCCTCTACGGGGAACGCATCCTCACCTACTCCACTCAGGAGATTTACCTGATGCCAGTCCGGTCCTCCAGACCGACTGAACTTTCCACCTAGGGTTACCACCCCCTAGGACCTAGGGTTACCGCCCCCTAGGGTTTTTCCTCCACCTAGGGTTACCTCCCCCTAGGACCTAAGGTTGCCGCCCCTTAGGGTTTTCCTCCACCTAGGGTTACCTCCCCTTAGGATCTAGGGTTACCACCCCCTAGGGTTTTCACCTGCCTAGCCGTAGCTAGGACTTTTGCCCAAGTATCACTTAGGACTTTCCTGTAATCTCCATGAACCTTGTTAGATAACACCACAACTTAACTTTGAGCCTTTTGCCATAATCAAAACTCAGGTTCGATCATCTGGTGCTCACTGCACCAACAAACATCACATCTATTCTTAGAAATTTAAGGGATTCAATAGAGTTACTCGCTTCAATACAAAAGATTGTTTAAATTTACATTTAGAATTTGATAAAATACATAACATTACATTTCCTCTCCAAAATATTAAACCTAGAAAAGTAAACAAAAATTACAGACATAAGTTCTCGAGATGATTAACAAATTTCAATCCCACTGGAGTCAAACTTACCATGGAGCAAAAGTAGAAACATTTTACCTGGCACGAAGAAAGCTTGCTCGGGCAACAAAAGTGGAGATATTTTATTAGACACGAAGGAAGCTCGCCCAGGTGGTAGAAGTGGCAACATTTTGCCCAGGACGAAGAAAACTATGAAGCAGAAAGACTCAAGGGCAAGGGGAAGGGGACAGATCTATTCAGGCCATGGTGCAAAGGTGACCGAAAGAGCCTCTCCCCTGTTTGAGCCCTAGTGCTCTGCAACTAGAGTAGCCAATCCTAGCCCAAGGGCAATAGGGGTTACGTGTTCGTCGTGACATCCCTGAGCCACTGAGTTGGTCCTCCGTAAGTAGTAGGAACTCCTCTGAAACCCGTCGGATTGGTAGAACAGTCATACCTTTGGATGAAGATCCTAGATTTCGAAAAACTTCGTCCCTTGAGACAGTTTCTCGAACCCTAGAGTTAGCCGAAGCAAAAGCTCGAATAAACTCACATATAGATCTCGCCTTGTCCAACAAGAGTCACCCCTAAAGAGGGGGATCCAAGGTCATACTCTTAGCAGGAAAAATTAGTAAAGGAAGAAAAGAACATAGGTAGGTGATGAATGAAGGGAAGAATGTAGCCCTATTTAAAGGATCAAAGGACCCAAGGAATCACTGTACTAAGGTTCACGGGATCACTGTACTCAGGTTCACAAGATAGCTGTACAAAAATTCATAAGGTCACTTCAGTACCCGTGGCAGGGTCACGGGTGAGAAAAAATAAAATCAGACCTATGTCTAGTCAATCGTCTACACCTCCTTCGACTAGACTTAAAGGGAAGGCTAGTGATATGGGTTAGGTTTCATGGGTCCCCGATAAAGAAGAGAAGGGAGATAACCAAGAGGAGAAGATAGGCCAATATCGGTCAGGATATACCTCAAAGGAGGAAGGCCAATATCGGCCGGTATATGCCTCCAAGGAGGCAGGCCAATATCGGTAGAGACATACCTTCAGGAAGGAAGGCCAATATCGGCCGGTATATGCCTCCAAGGAGGCAGGCCAATATCGACCGAGACATACCTTCAGGAAGGAAGGCCAATATCGGCCAGGATATGCCCCCCGAGGAGACCGACCCATATCGATCAAGATATACCTCCAGGGAAGTTGGCTAAAATCAACCGGGATATACCTCAGAAGAGGAAGGCCCAGATCGGTCAGGACATACTTCCGAGTAAGTAGACCAGTATCGATCGAGACATGCCTTTAAGAAGGAAAGCCAATATCGGCCGGGATATGCCTCCAAGGAGGTAGACCCATATCGGTCAAGATATACCTCCAGGGAAGTTGGCTAAAATCAAACGGGATATACCTCAGAAGAGGAAGGCCCAGATCGGCTGGTATATGCCTCCAAGTAAGTAGACCAATATCGATCGAGACATGTTTTTAAGAAGGAAAGCCAATATCGGCCAAGCTGAATAATACCTTGAAAAGATACTTGATAAAAATTACATACTTGATAAAATATAGCCCAGTGCCAGCTAGAATAATAAACATAGAGGAGCATAGATGAGCATCGCCCAAGGAGCCTCATGAAAAGTAATAATAATTGATCAAAACTAATTAAGCTCAGCCTCGACCGATACAAGGAACATTAGTATATTAAGCTATCTATTATATAGCAAAAGACAGGAGGGGCAAGTAGGAACGTGTTACGCTCCGCAAGTGTACGGAAATGTCGCAAGTAATATAAAAGATTATCGTATCCACAGGGACTGGAATAAGCACTAGAAATGTCTCAATGCGAATTAGCTAAACAACTATCCAATTGTTTCAAATGCAAAGTAAAGGTAAACAAATCTAATATTAAAGATCAACAAACAAGAGTTTAGTGTTTTGGGTTATGATAAAGGGAGATTCTAGGAGTTTCGGTTTCTTTGTAAGATTTCTTGAATGTAAATGGTTCACCAATTCTTATCCCTCAATTGCCAAATACTTGTAGAAAGTTGTCGGTTCTCTCTTGCAATAGATAACCGGCTAAGGACTGAGAAATGTATCTAAATATGATCAATTAGACGTGAACCTACGTTGTCCTTACACAGAAGCGCACCTATTACTATGCCTTCCTCGGATATCAACATAGAAGCCCACAACTTATTAATCTATCAAGATACAAGAAACTAATCACAAGATCCATCCTACTCTCTTGAATATTCCTATTTCCTCTTCAAGATTATCTCTCAAACGTCCTTACACGGGCTTGCACCTGTCACGTGGATCCCTCGGATGATCGAGTGAGAGTTTATCTTTATAAAGTCCACAAGAAAGCCAAACAATCAATAAAGAATGAGAATTAAGCACAAATCACCATTAATCATTCAAGATCTAATTGATACAAGCAAAACAATGTCATTGAAACAAGAAATTGGCAAATCCATAAGAGATTACATCAATCCACCATACAAATACTCCCTTAATCCTAGAATACAAGATCTACTCCATGAATCGAGGAAGAATACCCGAAGAAATAAAGATTACAAGCATTTCTTAAATCCCCAATCCAAGAAACCAAGAAAAGGGGGAAAGAGAAAACTTATCTACGAAGAAGCCTCGTCTTCGGATCCAATCCTCGCTCCGGAGTCGAAATCGTCAAGAACTCCCCTCGAATCGCCCAGAAATCCTCCCAAGAATGGGAGGATACCACCAAATCTTGCCTTCTCCCAAAGGGGGAGAGATCCCCTTTCAATTCATGAAGGAGGGTTTAAATAGAGGAGGAAATCGGGCGCCACACGGCCCCATGACACGGTGTGAGATTCACACGGCCATGTCCAGTTCCTTCTCTGCCAAAGCTGCCTCACACGGCCAGGACCCTTCTGCTCTCTGGAAATGCTACACGACCGTGTGGTGCACACGGCCACCACCGCTTGGCCTCTAGAAACCTCACACGGCCGTGTAGATCTACACGACCATGTAAGGCATCCGCTCTAATTTCTTCAAATCAAGACACGGCCGTGTGAGATTCACACGGCCATGTCCTCTTCCCTTCCTGTTAAAACTACACGGTCGTGTGTGGTACACGGCCTGATGCTCTCTCCCTTCAATTCCTTCCAAGCTTGCCCGAGGACGCATAATCTTCACCAATTTCGACTCCTGTGTACAGAAAATGCACAAAAAGTAGATCTCCGAACCAAAAGAGTAAATATGCTAAAAGGAAAGCTGGAAGTATAAAAATGCATAGATCAAGCATGCTCAAAGTATGTAAATGTGCGTAAAAACATGCATAAAAGAGTATATAATCTACGCACATCACACCCCCAGACTTAAACCTTTGCTTGTCCTCAAGCAAAATGCTGCAGTCTAAATTCATATGTTCTACAACACATTCATAAAACCTAGTGCACTTTCCTAACTCTATCAAAAAGTTTCATTAACAAGCGTGATCATGGAAACAAGTAAAGTATGGTTCAAGCATAAGAATCTTGTGCACAGTGTAAAAGTAACTCAACACCCTTCAAGTTTCAATCCATGTCCTAGTCAAGTCGTCATCAAATTTGAATTCCTAGTGTTTCCAGTGAAAGACAAGTAACCAGTGATATGCACTTACTCACCATTCACTCGGTTCATAATTCTCAACTAACCCAAGGTCTCAAAGGTGTGCTCAATCTCAAGGGAAGCTAAGCAGTCATTTCCCCAGTAACCTAACTCGGTCTCAAAGGGGTGACTTGCTAGATTCCACTCATGACAACTGTTTTTTATATCCCTTATTATTTTTTTTTATAAGTGTTTGCATTGTGCAAAACTTATTCACAAATGTACTTTTAGCACACATGTTGGGATATTTTGATTTTTCCAAATGAGCTTTAATGATTTGAGCTTCATCCAGTAACCAAAATGAAAGTTGAGAAATCACCATGGAAACCAAGTACTAAGCAAACAAGATGAATCATGACTATTTCAATGACATC
Organism: Zingiber officinale; assembly: GCF_018446385.1. Classification (NCBI taxonomy): domain Eukaryota; kingdom Viridiplantae; phylum Streptophyta; class Magnoliopsida; order Zingiberales; family Zingiberaceae; genus Zingiber; species Zingiber officinale. The sequence continues at coordinate 33,331,349 of NC_055992.1, read as the reverse complement.
AACTATTCAAGCATCAAGCGCAAGTGTAGTGAAGATAAAATCCTTAAGGTTGAACCAAAACTAAAACTCATCACCATAAGATTTTTAGCTTATTAATGCTTCCCAAGATAGAAAAAAGAACTACACAAAGTTTACTACTAGCATCATTCGAACATCATGAATCAAGACAATAATCGTGCTAACATTTCACTTGAATCCAAGAAAGCATATAAGTGAAGATTTGATGTTCTCAAATTTTTTTTTTTTTTTTGCCATGATTATTTCAAAAACAAGCAAAATAAAGAAACAAGCAATGAAAATAAGAACCAACATGAAAAACTAACAAAAACTAAAAATTACATGACACCCCCCCAGACTTAAACTTTTCATCGTCCCGATGAAATCAATATGGTGAAGGAGGTGGAGGTGGACGAGGGAAAGGAGGTCTACGACGTGGTTGGCCAATAGGAAAACTAGGAAAACTTGGAATCTCACCCAAGGATCTATGATACTCATATAAAGCATCTACTTGTTGGCTAGTAAGCATCATGCTCTGCATAAAATCTCTCATCCTAGCCTGATCAGTATCATAATCCTGCACAAACTCAGCCACTTGACCTTGAAAATTCCTCGTAAACTGAAAATGATTTTGTACCTCCCTAAACTGATCATCAGATAAAGAGAAGCGCCCCTCCAACATTTTTCGTTGGGCATCTTGCTTCTCATGAAGTGATTCTAGAGACGTACGAAAATATGAAAAATCAAACCTAGAAGATCCCGTGCCATATGCAAAAGAATGCCTGGCAGGCTCCATAAAACTAGAAGGCTGCGGGTGTCCAGATGACGAGGGCTCATGATGTGGCTCAGTGTCTCCAGGTATAGAAGGGTTATCCTCAAAATCTAACTCAGAAATTACCCAATTAGCCGGGTTACGAATAGTAGTTCGTTCAGGAAAAGGAAGGGGTAAAGGAGAACCACTCCTCCTAGGAAACGCGAAATCATTCTCATCCCGAACGATCATTTTCATAGCAAGACATGCATCAATGTCAATCATGTCATTACCATGAATTATTTCCAACCCATCAACATCAAGATTTAAATTATAAGCTATTCGGGTAATCAAACCACCAAAAACAATTGATCCCGATGATGCCCTAGCAGATCTTAATAAGGTTTGAACAAAATGAAAACCAGAATCAAATTCAACCTTATAAAGCATAGCCCATAAAGCATAAAGCTCTATCTTTTTAACCACCCCATCACTCTCTCCCCTACCAAAAATAGTTTTACTCATGACTCTATGTAGATACCTAAAGATGGGGTTTTGCATATGGGAGACCTTAGCTCTTGAAGGCTCATAAGGTTGATCTAACCCAGTTATTGCATTCCAAAAATGATTCCAATTAAACCTTGGATCAAACCTACGAGGGCTACCGGTGGTTAATCCAAAACAAGAATTAAAGTTACTAAATGCCCATAGAAATTCTTGATTCATTAGTCTAAATGAGATTTTTCCAAAATAATCATCTTCATTAGTAAAATGGACATCCAATGAACTTAAAAATTCCAAAACAAGATGAGGATATGTAGGCAAATGTGTGTACATAATATCACTCCAATCCAAAAACCCAATCATCAAATCTACATCTTCCCTAATTCTAAGCATATCAAGAACAGTTGGGTCCATATATCTAGTACACACTATCTTTCTATTGACAAGAATTGCAAATCTAGTTACCTGATCATCATTTCTAAACACAATATTGAATTCATTGTCATTACCTTCGTTGCATGAAGTCCTTTTGCCTTTGCCCTTCACTGGTTGTTTTCCTTTGTCCCTTGATGGCTCCTTCTCTTTGTCTCCACTGGATCCACCACCTCCTTTGCGAAGTTTCTTCAAAATGTTGGACATCTTGATGAGTTTAGATAGGGGAAGAATTGTCTAGGGTTGGAAAAATGGAACTCAAAGAACAAAACTTCAAAGAGCAAAGATCTTAGGTTAGGAGAACAAAAAGTCCAAGTCTTAGAGAGGAGGAGAATCCGGATCTAAGAGATCTTGAGAGATTAGAGAGGAGTTTTTAAGAGATTGGGAGAGAAAGAGATGTTTTGGAGAGTTGGGGGTGTGCGGAACACGGCCAAGATCTGGCCGTGTAAGGTAGAAAGAAGACTTTAATAACTCTCCTACACGGGCCGTGCAGATCCACACGGCCTCCCCCTCTTCCTTCTCTGGATTCTTCGCACGGCCATGTCTGGGACACGGCCTCTCCATCTTTCTTCTCGGAATTCTTTGCACGGCCGTGTCTGGGACACGACCTAGACATTTTTCTCCTCGGGATATCTTACACGGCCGTGTCTAGATGACACGGCCCAAGCACTTCCCTTCTCTGCAACCTTTGCCTGGCCATGTATAGCACACGGCCGGGCTCTGTTTTGCACCTAACCTGAAGACAAAATCAAAAGAATGCATCAAACTAAAAGAAATTAAAATACAAATCAAAACTAACTAAAAGAACCCTTGGGTTGCCTCCCAAGAAGCGCTTGTTTAAGGTCTTTAGCTCGACCAAACTTGATCATTCACTTCTTTTCCTCGCCCTTGGAGGACAGATATACTTTTCATTTTTGTTGGGAGATCTTCTCCCAACATCTTCCACCACATTGTCTCCTTCGTTTGGTGGCCTTCCATGAGGATGGAAATTCCATTCCTCAAGTTTATAAATGCTTGTCCTGCTACAAGCATTTAAAAGAGACGAGACATGGTTAGAGATATTAGATAAATCATATTCCAACCTTTCCTTACCAATTACCAAAGAAAGCTTATGATTTTTGACATCAATTATAGCTCCAGCTGTAGCAAGGAAAGGTCTTCCTAATATGATAGGAATCCTGGGGTCCTCTTCCATGTCCAACACGACAAAATATGTGGGAATAACATTCCCATCCACCTCTACTGGCACATCTTCTATAATACCCAAAGGGTACCTGCAGGAATGATCGGCAAGTTGAAGTGCCATAGTAGTAAGTTTAATGTTTTTGAGACCTAATTTATTACAAATTGAATAGGGAATGAGGCTAACACTTGCCCCCAAATCACAAAAAGCTTTTTCAAAAAATTCTTTTCCTATGTTGCAAGGAATATAAAAGCTCCCTGGGTCCTTTAGTTTTGGGGAAGTGTTCTTCTCCAAAATAGCACTACATTCCTCACTAAGCGCAATGGTCTCAACCTCTCCTCTTCTTCTCTTGTTTGACATGAGATCCTTCAGGAATTTGGCAAATCTAGGCATTTGAAGAATAACATCAATAAGAGGTACCTCTACACAAATTTCCTTAACTTTTTCTAAAAACTTGCCAAATTCTTCATCTTTCTTGAGCATTGTAAGTCTCTGAGGAAAAGGGACAACTTTGCTCTGATGGTTCAGTGGGAGAGTCTCTTCAACCTCAATGGTACTCTCCTCATTAGTTTGAATCTGATTTGGTATAAGAGGAGAGAGCTCTTCTTCTTTTTGTATCCCTTTTGGAGCAGTCACTTGGGAGTCTCCCAAGGTCCGTCCGCTCCTAAGCTCAATTCTATTGCAATGCTCCATAGGATTCACATCAGGTTTTCCTGGAAGTTGTCCTGGTGCTCTGGATGATGAGGAAGCTAGTTGGACAATTTGACTATCCTGGATCTTTTGATGCTTTTCAGAATTATCCATTCTCTGAATGAGCTTTGCTAAATCTTGCTTCATTTCATTCTGACTTGAGATAATTTCTTCAAGCATCTTTTCAATATTTGACTTTGGTAAGCCTTGAGAAGATAGATGTTGAAAATTTTGTTGCCCAGCTTGAAAATTTGGTCTTGCCCCCATAGAGGGTCCTTGATCTTGATTATTTCTGTAAGAAAAATTGGGATGGCTCTTCCATCCAGGGTTATAAGTATTTGAGTATGGGTTATTCTGCCTTTGATTGTAACTCATGATTGCATCACATTGTTCCAATTGATTGATTTGTGCAGTGATAGCTCCCAATGGACATTAGTCATTTGAGTGCTCTGAACTCCCACATACTTCACAAGATGTACTAATAGCATTGACCATATTAGCACTAGTCCCCATATTCTCAAATTTCTTTGTAAGAGCGTCCAATTTTGCAGACAAAAGAGTGACTGCATCTACATAAAACTTCCCTGATGCTTTAATTATTGGGTTTACAGAAGAATAGCCACCACTTCTTTCATTTGCCCATTGATGATGATTTCGTGCTACACTGTCAATAATTTCTTCAGCTTCATCTAAACTTTTATTCATAAGTGCCCCTCCAGCAGCTGAATCAAGGGACACTTTGGTATGATAGTTGATACCATTATAAAAAGTGTGCAACACTAACCATCTTTCCAACCCATGATGTGGGCATTGTCTGAGCATACTATTATATCTATCCCATGCTTCAAAAAGAGATTCTGAGTCAGTTTGCTTGAAGCTTGCAATTAAATTCCTCATATGAGCTATTTTGCTTGGTGGATAGAATTTATCAAGAAACTGTTGCTCACACTGCTCCCAAGTGGTGATGCTATTAGGGGCCAAAGAATTCAGCCATTGCTTTGCCCTATCTCTTAAAGAAAACCCAAATAATAATAATCTAACTGCTTCTGAAGGAACTCCATTCATTTTCATGGTACCACATATTTCATAAAAGACCTCTAAGTGTTGATTGGGGTCTTCATGAGGTCCTCCACCAAATTGGTTCTGCTGCACCATAAATATAATTGCGGGTTTGATCTCAAAGTTATTAGCTTCCACTGAAGGTCTTGAAATACTAGATCGAAAACCTCTTGCATAAGGTGCAGCATAATCCTTGAGTGGTCTATTCGCCATGTTCAAATGTTCCTGTTCTTCAATTTGCCTTTGCAGAATTCTTCTTTTATGGAAAGTTCTGTCAATCTCAGGGTCAAAAGGAAAGAATTCCCCTGCAAAGTTAGATCTTCGCATACACAAGAACAAGATAGCAAATGACAATTCAACAGAAAAAGAAAAAAAAAAGAATAAAAAATGCAGAATTGAATTTGTACAAAAAGAATTAACAAGAAGTAAAAGTTATACAAGAAAGTAAAAACAGAAATCTAATGATTAGTTACAACTATGCAATATGAAAGGAAAACAAATGTTATGTTTAGTCTAACTCAATTGATAATTCCTAATGTTATAGCGCAGTCCCCGGCAACGGCGCCAAAAACTTGTTACGCTCCGCAAGTGTACGGAAATGTCGCAAGTAATATAAAAGATTATCGTATCCACAGGGACTGGAATAAGCACTAGAAATGTCTCAATGCGAATTAGCTAAACAACTATCCAATTGTTTCAAATGTAAAGTGAAGGTAAACAAATCTAATATTAAAGATCAACAAAAAGAGTTTAGTGTTTTGGGTTATGATAAAGGGAGATTCTAGGAGTTTCGGTTTCTTTGTAAGATTTCTTGAATGTAAATGGTTCACCAATTCTTATCCCTCAATTGCCAAACACTTGTAGAAAGTTGTCGGTTCTCTCTTGCAATAGATAACCGGCTAAGGACTGAGAAATGTATCTAAATATGATCAATTAGACGTGAACCTACGTTGTCCTTACACAGAAGCACACCTATTACTATGCCTTCCTCGGATATCAACATAGAAGCCCACAACTTATTAATCTATCAAGATACAAGAAACTAATCACAAGATCCATCCTACTCTCTTGAATATTCCTATTTCCTCTTCAAGATTATCTCTCAAACGTCCTTACACGGGCTTGCACCTGTCACATGGATCCCTCGGATGATCGAGTGAGAGTTTATCTTTACAAAGTCCACAAGAAATCCAAACAATCAATCAAGAATGAGAATTAAGAACAAATCAACATTAATCATTCAAGATCTAATTGATACAAGCAAGACAATGTCATTGAAACAAGAAATTGGCAAATCCATAAGAGATTACATCAATCCATCATACAAATACTCCCTTAATCCTAGAATACAAGATCTACTCCATGAATCGAGGAAGAATACCCGAAGAAATAAAGATTACAAGCATTTCTTAAATCCCCAATCCAAGAAACCAAGAAAAGGGGGAAAGAGAAAACTTATCTACGAAGAAGCCTCGTCTTCGGATCCAATCCTCGCTCCGGAGTCGAAATCATCAAGAACTCCCCTCGAATCGCCCAGAAATCTTCCCAAGAATGGGAGGATACCACCAAATCTTGCCTTCTCCCAAAGGGGGAGAGATCCCCTTTCAATTCATGAAGGAGGGTTTAAATAGAGGAGGAAATCGGGCGCCACACGGACACGGCCGTGTGAGATTCACACGACCATGTCCAGTTCCTTCTCTGCTAAAGCTGCACTGCCGTGTGACTCACACGGCCAGGACCCTTCTGTTCTCTGGAAATGCTACACGGCCGTCTACACTGCCATGTAAGGCATCTGCTCTAATTTCTTCAAATCAAGACACGGCCGTGTGAGATTCACACGGCCATGTCCTCTTCCCTTCCTGTTAAAACTACACGGCCGTGTGTGGTACACGGCCTGATGCTCTCTCCCTTCAATTCCTTCCAAGCTTGCCCGAGGACGCATAATCTTCACCAATTTCGACTCCTGTGTACAAAAAATGCACAAAAAGCAGATCTCCGAACCAAAAGAGTAAATATGCTAAAAGGAAAGCTGGAAGTATAAAAGTGCATAGATCAAGCATGCTCAAAGTATGTAAATGTGCGTAAAAATATGCATAAAAGAGTATATAATCTACGCACATCACAACGATAGAAACACTTTACAAGAACTTGTGAAATAGGATAGAAGTAAATATTTCAAATAAAGTAGTTAATGAAGATATTTTGCAGTATGTGATTGTATAACAAGTGTTATATATTTGGCGGGAAATGTGCTTTTAGACTATTTTGCAGGTACTAGACGACAAAGAAGGTACATCTGGGGTACAAAAAAGATTCCTTAAAAGTCATTTACCACAAGTACGCAGCTTACATCATCTCATAACAAACTCTAACAAACCGGGTGTTGGTTGCTACTCGGAAAACCTAGAGGTTCCACTGTACAAAAATTTTGTACAAAGGTCTGAACCTTTTCCCAGCTACCATGTGTTCTTTTAAATTAAATTTTGGATCGCCTGCGGAACTTAACACGTTTGATCCAAAACTTAATCTATTCGTTCTTTTAGGTTTTGACTTGGGTCTCCTGCGGAACTTAACACGTTCGACCCAAATCACCTTAAGTTATTAATTCCATTAAATATTAATTTCCATAATTAGTTCCCAGTACTGACGTGGCGAGGCACATGACCTTCTTGAATATGGGAGCAACCACCACCGACTAGACAAAACCTTTTATGGAAAGCTAATATTTAATTTCCTAAAATAACTTTAGGTTAACCAAAAAGAACAATCAAATCACAAGGGAAAAAAAACAAAAGAACACAACATCGAAAAACATATTCGAAATACTAGAATCGCATCCCTCTTGTATTTGGTATTATTTCCAAAAATAACAAGTATGATGCGGAAAGAAAAATTACTAGTTATACCTTTTAGAAAGACCTCTTGATCTTCTACCGTATTCCTCTTCTAACCTCGGACGTTGTGTGGGCAACGTTCTTCCGAGATGAGAAACCACCAATCACCTTCTTCTTCCTTGCAAGTTTCGGCCATCAAAACATCTTCTAGGATGAAGAGGTTTGGCCACCACCACCATGCTCCAAGGGATGCTAGAAACGATGCTTGCTTTCTCTCCTTCTTCTCCTTCCTTGATCCGGCCACTAACAAAAGCTCCACCAAGAGATAAGTTTCGGCCAACAAGAGGAGATGAGAGAAATAGGGCCGGCCACACCACCAAGGAAAAGAGGGAGAAAAATAGAATAGAGTCGTTAGCCTTGAAGCCTCCTCTACCCCCTCTTTTATAATCCTTGATCCTGGCAAATAAGGAAAATTTAATAAAAATTTCCTTAATTCTTTTTCCATTAAAAAGGAAAAATTATTTAATTAAAATAATTTTCTTTCTCAATTTTATTTGGCCGGCCACATAAAAGCTACAAACAAGGAGAGTTTTAATTAATTAAAACTTCCTAATTTGTCTCCAGAAATTTATAAAATTTCTCCAATAATTTAATCCCTTCATGATTGGTTTATAAAAAGGAAATTTAATAAATTAAAATCTTTCTTTTAAACATGTGGATAAAAAGAAAGTTATCTCTAAAAATTAAAATATCTTTGAATCTACAAATAAGGAAAGATATCAAATCTTTTCTCAATCTTTTGTAGAAACTAATAAAAGAGAATTATTAATTTTTAAACTTTCTTTTAAATCATGAACATGGTTAAAAAGGAAAGTTTTCTTAAAATTTAAAATCCTCCTTTAATCAACAAATAAGGAAAGATTTCAAATTTTAAACTCTCTTTTAAACATGTAGATGATTTACAAATAAGAAAAGTTTTTACCAAAAATTAAAACCATCCTTTTAAACTACAAATAAGGAAAGAGATTAATCTCTTCTCTTAATCTTTCGTAGAGAGTTATAAAAGGAAATTTTTAATTTTTAAACTCTCTTTTAAAATCATGATATCCACATAAGAAATAATTTTAATAAAAATCTCTTTTAATATTCTAGTGGCCGGCCACCTAAGCTTGGGACCCAAGCTTTGGCCGGCCACCTACATGGCTCATCCACTTGGTCTTGGCCGGCCCTAGCTTGGGTTCCAATCTAGCTTGGCCGGCCCCATTGGATGGGTAAGAAGGTGGGTATGCGGTGGGTATAAATCTCTATATACTAGAGGCTACGATAGGGACCGAGAGGAGGAATTGATTTTGGTCTCCCGATGAAATTAAGCATCCCGTGTTCGCCCCGAACACACAACTTAATTTCATCAATAATAATTCATTCCACTAAAGAACTATTATTGAACTACCGCACCAATCCCAAATTACATTTTGGGCTCCTTCTTATTATGAGTGTGTTAGTCTCCCTGTGTTTAAGATAACAAATGTCCACTAATTACGTAAGTTACTGACAACTCGCTTAATTAATATCTAGCTCCAAGAGTAGTACCACTCAACTTCATCATCATGTCGGACTAAGTCCACCTGCAGGGTTTAACATGACAATCCTTATGAGCTCCTCTTGGGGGCATTCTCAACCTAGATTACTAGGACACAGTTTCCTTCTATAATCAACAACACACACTATAAGTGATATCATTTCCCAACTTATCGGGCTTATTGATTCATCGAACTAAATCTCACCCATTGATAAATTAAAGAAATAAATATCAAATATATGTGCTTGTTATTATATTAGGATTAAGAGCACATACTTCCATAATAACTGAGGTCTTTGTTCCTTTATAAAGTCAGTATAAAAGAAACGACCTCTAATGGTCCTACTCAATACACTCTTAGTGTACTAGTGTAATTATATAGTTAAGATAAACTAACACCTAATTACACTACGACCTTCCAATGGTTTGTTCCTTTCCATCATGGTCGTGAGCTACTGTTTATAATTTACAAGGTATTGATAACATGATCTTCTGTGTGTGACACCACACACCATGTTATCTACAATATAAATTAATTGAACAACTACATTTATTACAAATGTAGACATTTGACCAATGTGATTCTTATTTCTAGATAAATGTTTTATACCAAAAGCTAGGCTTTTAGTATACATTCTAACAATCTCCCACTTATACTAAAAGACTAAGTTGCCATATCTGCTGCCATACATCTGATTCCCATGCCTTTCAAAAAGCTCTTGCCTTAAGGACCTTAGGTTATCATCTGATGCAATCTAGGCGGCAACAACTTTTCCTCGTTATACAATTTCTCGTATTGGGTAGTACTTGCGCTCTATTGTGTTTATTTGCCTTATAGACTCATGGTTTCTTCGAGTTTGTTACTGCACCATTATTATTACAATACATTGTAATAATCTTTGGACAAATTAGAAATCATATCTAAGTCTATCTTGAGGTAATTAAGTCATTCAGCTTTTATGGATACCTCAGAGGCTTACCATATACTCAGCTTCTATGGTGGAGTCCAGAAAAACACCTATGCTTATCACTCTTCCATAGTTATGACTTTTCCTCCTAAAGTAAACACAAAACCCCGAGGTCGACTTATTATTGTCCCTATCCGATTGGAAGTCAAAATCCGTGTAACCCACAGGGACCAAATTAACTGCCTTGTAAGCTAGCATATAATCTCTAGCGCCTCTAAGGTACTTTAATATATGCTTTACTGCAGTCCAATGTCCTTGTCTAGGGTTACTTTGATATCTGCTAACTATGCCCTTGGCAAAACAGATTTCTGATCTCGTGCATACATTACTGCCGAAGCATAAAGAATTGCCTACATGTCCTCAATCTCCTTTGATGTCATCGGAGACATCTCTTTAGATAAAGACACTCCATGCTTAAAAGGTAAGAAACCTTTCGAGGAGTTTTGCATGCTTAAAACGAGCAAGGATTTTTCGATGTATCAAGCTTGGGATAAGTAAAATATATTTTTTCTTTCGATCCCTTATTACTTTGATCTCAAAAATATATACATTCTCCCAAGTCCTTTATATCGAATTATTTGGACAACCATACCCTTACTTCTGACAACATTTTGATATTGTTTCCAACTACCAAAAATGTTATCTACGTATAGTACAAGAAATACCACCACGTTTCCATCACACCTTTTGTATACACAAGACTTATCCGTTTACTCAATAAATCCATAGGTCTGGATTACTTTGATAAACCGGATGTTCCAAGACCTTGAAGCTTGCACACAAGATGCTCTTAGCCCTTTGCAATGAACCCTTCTGGTTGCTTTATATGGATGCTTTCATCAAGACTTCCATTAAGGAATGCTGTCTTGACATCCACTTGCCAAATAGATAAAAGAATCAGGATAGACTTAAGCATGGCTACCAGTGAAAAAGTTGCTCCTGCCGAGGGAGGTGGTCTAGCCCCAGATGAGTTCTTTCTACTGCCTGAGGGACGAGAGGAGCTATTTTAGTTTACTCATGATCAGTTATTCGGAGAGCCCCTCGATCCATCTCAATCCTCGACTTTGACACGGCCATCCTTATCGGTCGAGGACCGACTCACACGTCTCGAGCTTCACTCTGCTCAGACACGAAGGATCATGTTGGAGGAGTCTCTCATTCTTCGCACAGAGATAGCCTCTGACTTTGCCTCTCTTCATCAGGGGTAGCCTGCTCCCGAGCAGCCTCATGCACCACCTCCAGCTGACGACCCTCCGGCTGATGATCCTACTTATTGATACTATCTTTTCATGCATTGTACTCTGGACTTTAGACACAGACACTTTCATCTGCTATTCCATTATTACCTAGTTAAACTTTTGCCAATCAGAGTTCAGTTACTCAACCTAACTTTCTACTTACTAGTTGCTTAGTTCTGCACATATTAGACTCTTGCTTAGTTTCTTTTATAAAACTTCTAGGAAAAATGTCTTCAAAATCCCAACTTTATTAGATTTTCAAAATATGGACTTAGCCTAGGCACTTACCTTTAGACATCATGTTCCCCTAGATTTCCGCCAGAGCATCTCACAAACACCCTAGGCTTAACTTGCTTGTGTTTGACAGAAACTTAGAATGGCGTGAGATGCATAGGGTACTGCCCGTACTTCAAAATGCTTAATTCTGTACATCACAATAAGTCTGGGCATTAAAAACTAACATTACATTAATCAAGTTAAGTCATCCAGCCCTAGTCAAATCTAACTGGATCAATTGACTTAACTTGACTAACCAAGTAAAAGTTGTTGTTGTAACGACCCGCCTCCTACTGACTAGGTTGCGAGGCCGATCGTTACGTAATGCTGTGCTAAATTACTATTGCGGAAATCTGGATTGATTAAAATTTTACTAAACTGATTACTGTAAAATCTGAACTTAATATTCTAGGTGTACCTAGGAGTTGACACATGCTAGGGAAGATAATCTATGCCTCCCTGATGCCCTGCTAGCTGTAATCAGGCATTTCAATCGATCCATGAATCGATTGGGCTGTCAGATCGATCCAGTGATTGATCCAGCTTGATACTGGCACGGAGAAAAACCCTGGATCGGTCGGCTGACCGATCCATAAGCTACATTGCTTCTGTATGCGGCTGGATCGGTCTACCGACCGATCCAGGAGCACACTGATCGGTCGGTAGACCGATCCAGTTGCTCACTGATCGGTCGGCTGACCGATCAGTGAGCTTTTGTGCTCACTGTTCGCATCTGGATCGGTCGGCTGACCGATCCAGTGGCACATCCCAATTCTGATCGATCTGTAGATCGATCTAGGTTTCTGATTTCGAATCAGAACCCCTGATTTCAGCACTGTTTCGTGCCTTAATCACCTTACAAGTTCTAAAATGACTAGGAAACATTCTAACAATGACAACTAACATTCTAACATCATAAAAGAAGGGTTCTAAGCATAATAGAGTACATGGGTAACTAATTCATAGTGATTAACAACTAGAGTGCAAATAATAAAATACTGTAAAGTTCTGATGCTTAAACAAAGCTTGCTAAAATTCCCTAGAATCGTTTATTCCAAGTTCCTGCCACACACACCATCTCTGCATTGTCCTCCAGCTTCCTTTGCTAATACATCTTTCCTTTACCTTTATCTGCAGTATAAGGAAAAATAGAATCTGTAAGCTTAAAGCTTAGTAAGAAATCATCTACCTCACAAAAACATGCATACGGTGCTAATAATGATTTTAAAACATGATATTTAAAACATAAGCTGAACATGTAAAAGATGGCATGGCATACAATCATTCAAACATGTATATCAAACTGAACATGGAGTTATCATGCATATTCACAGGGAAATACTAAGCTGGAGCATGATACTGAGCTAAGCTATTATTGATCTGATACTAAAACTGTACTGAATTCATATAACTATTTTATGAACTTTTGAAAACTATATACATAATAGTTCAAAATAATAATCATGCTGCTGTTTGGGCCCGGCAACTGTACCTGCTGTGCGCGCATCCCTAACTAGACCCGGGTTTGCAAGTCCCGAATTTAGAAAGGTTATTAGGTTATCTGAACCTAGGGACGACTGTGGGAGCCCAACCCAATGGATATCTAATCCAGTATAGTGCCACTGAAAATAAAATACTGAATATAGCTAGGAATTGCTTATTTTGCTGTTTCTAGGTTATCTGAACCTAGAGCTAGGTTATCTAAACCTAGAGGCGACTGTGGGAGCCCACCCATTGGACCGTAGTCCCATGTAAGCTGGAACTAGACTAATATTCTGATTTAAATGCTACTAATGCATTTAACTAAGCTGTTAAAAATATCTGGGGTAGTACTTAGCTACACTAATCATTTTGTCGAACACTCGGTGTGCTCCAACTCTCCCCTCTAATAGGGAGACCACCTCTAGGCACCCGACAACGTCTAGAGCCTCCAACTGAAGGAGAACAACGTGTCTGGCCCATCTAGAGGTGCTCAACTAGATCCCTAATTTACGAGGAGGGTTTAAACACACCCTATGTGTCGGAACAATCTGCATATAACTAAACTGATGCATAGAAAACCAAACGGAAGCTACTTATACTGCAGGTGAGGGGTTTCTTACCTCGTACGCTAATTTCCTTACAATTCTATTCGCTAGAATTCTGGTGGAGGCAACCCCTTCAACAATCTTCTCGCGTCTATGCGTTCCTCTCGCGAAGAAGAGCGTCCTCGTGCCGGAGTTGTCGCTGGAAGATGACCTTGGGGCCCTAGGATTCTGGTGGTTGGCGCCGAGAGAAGGAAGAAGAGGGAGAGGTGCGGCGTGAGGTTAGGGTGAGGAGGAGAAATTGCCGAACCAATTAAAAATAAACCAAACCCCACTTAAATTTTCTATTTATATTAAGTGGGTAACTCGGCCCAACTTAAATATAAATATAATTGACTCCCCTTTCTTTCAGCACGGCCCTGCTGGGTTCAACTGGTTACTTGAACGGTCTAAAGGCTTAGCGGACCCGAGAGGTCCCGGGTTCGATTCCCGCTTAAGCTATTTTGCTTTTCTAATTATTTTTGCTACTTTCGCTACTCTAAAAATTCCGGAAAAATATCTAAAAAATCTAGAATAATTATAGAATATTTCTAATATAGTTTTGAGAATTTTCGGGCGTTACAATCCCCCATACCTTATAAAAAGTTCGTCCTCGAACTTAGAATAATTCTGGGTACTTCTGTCTCATGCTGGCTTCTGCCTCCCAAGTTGCCTCTTCTGCTGTGTGACTGTGCCAAATAACCTTGACTAATGGTACTTCCTTGTTCCGCAATTTCTTAACTGCTCGGTCTATTATCAGAATAGGCCATCATCATTGAGGTCTTCGCGGATGCATGACGGGCTCAATTACCTGGGTGGCATCTGGGGTATGCTTCTTCAGCATAGAGACATGAAATACATTGTGGACGACTGACATTTCCTGGGGTAGCTCTAGCTCATATGCTACCTTGCCCACTCTTCTGCTGATAAGGTATGGTCCCACATATCTGGGACTTAGCTTGCCCTTCTTCCCGAAACGCATTACTCCGTTCATGGGAGCTACTCTGAGGAACACTGAATCCCCAACTGAGAACTCTAAAGGTCTGCGCCGTGTATCAGCATAGCTTTTCTGGCGGCTCTGAGCTGTCTCTATCCTCTGGCGGATCTGCTGTATAGCTGCTGTGGTATCTGCTACTAGATCTGTCTGAAGTTCTAGTTCTTTCTGTTCACCACTCTCATACCAGCAGATTGGAGATCTATACCTCCGCCCATAGAGAGCCTCATAAGGTGCCATACCGATAGTGGCCTGATAGCTGTTGTTATATGTAAATTCTGCTAGACTCAGATATTTGTACCAACTTCCTTTGAAATCTAGGGCACATGCTCAGAGCATATCTTCGAGTACCTGATTTACCCGCTCCGTCTGTCCATCTGTCTGAGGATGTAAAGATGTGCTAAACTTCAACTTTGTGCCCAAAGCTAACTGTACACACTCCCAGAAGTGTGATGTGAACCTACTGTCCCTGTCTGAAATAATGGTTCGTGGGACTCCATGTAATCTAACAATCTCCTTGAGATACAACTGTGCTAGCTGCTCCATGGAGTAAGATATCCTGATAGCTAAAAAGTGGGCTGATTTGGTTAATCTGTCGACCATTACCCAGATAGTATCAAAACCATTCGTGGTTCTGGGTAATCCCACTATGAAATCCATAGAAATGTCTTCCCACTTCCATTCTGGTATCTGTATGGGCTGCAAAACTCCCCCTAGTCTCTGATGTTCTGCCTTAATCCTCTGATAGGTTAGACAGGTGCTGACATATCGAGCGATGTCTCTCTTCATCCCAGGCCACCAAAAATGTTTCTTCAAGTCCTGATACATTTTGGTGGAGCCAGGATGCATCGCATAGGGAGTCTTGTGAGCCTCATCAAAAATCTTTCTTCGTAGTTCCTTCTGATCCGGAACACATAGCCTGTCACCAAAATACAACACCCCGCTATCTGATATTCTGAATTCTCCACTTTCTGTTCCTGCTAATCCTTGCTTGATTTTCTGTATTTCAAGATCCTTCTCCTGAGCTGTCTGGACGTCACCAAGCAAGGTAGACTCTAGTGTCATAGTAGAGAGCTGTCCGACTATGAGCTCGAGACCGAAATCTGAGATCTCCTTCTGTAGGGGCGGTGACATGGCTGCTAGAGATAATAGGGTAGCACTGGACTTTCTGCTGAGGGCGTCTGCTACCCTATTCGCTTTTCCTGGGTGGTAGAGGATATCTATGTCGTAGTCTTTGACCAGTTCTAGCCATCTGCGCTGTCGCATATTCAGATCCTTCTGAGTGAAGAAGTACTTCAGACTCTGATGATCTGTATACACTCTGCACTGAGCTCCATACAAGTAATGTCTCCAAATCTTGAGAGCGAACACCACTGCTGCAAGCTCAAGGTCATGAGTAGGATAGTTCTTCTCATAATCCTTAAGTTGTCTGAAGGCATAGGCGATCACCTTGCCATCTTGCATCAGCACTGCTCCTAGTCCCAACTTCGAGGCATCACTATATATGTCAAAGCTATCTGCGTTCTCTGGTAGAGTCAGAATAGGTGCACTGGTCAATCTCCTTTTCAGCTCGCTGAAACTGTTCTCACAGTCCTCTGTCCACTGAAATTTTCTGTTCTTTCTGGTAAGAGCTGTCAGTGGGGAGGCTATCCTGGAGAAGTCCTCTACGAATTTCCTGTAGTAACCTGCTAATCCCAGAAAGCTTCTGATCTCACTTGCGTTCTTGGGTCTTTTCCAGTTGCTCACAGCTTCTATCTTACTGGGGTCTACCATGATACCATCCTTTGAGATGATGTGACCCAGGAAGGACACCTGATCTAACCAAAATTCACATTTTGTGAACTTGGCGTACAACTGGTTCTGCTGAAGGGTCTGCAGTACTATTTTCAGGTGCTCTGCGTGTTCTTCCTGAGTTCCTGAGTAGATAAGAATGTCATCGATGAATACAATAACAAATTTATCTAGGTAATCTCTGAATACCCTGTTCATGAGGTCCATGAAAGTAGCTGGAGCATTTGTCACGCCAAAGGGCATGACTACGAACTCATAATGTCCGTATCTAGTCCTGAATGCTGTCTTGGGTATGTCCCCTTCTTTAACCTTCACCTGATGATAACCTGATCTGAGATCTATTTTAGAGAACACTGCTGCTCCCTTTAGCTGATCAAACAGGTCATCTATTCTGGGAAGAGGATACATGTTCTTGATTGTGACTTGGTTCAGTGCCCGGTAGTCTATACACAGGCGCATGCTCCCGTCTTTCTTCTTCACGAACAATACAGGTGCTCCCCATGGTGAGTGACTAGGACGGATGAAGCCCTTATCAAGCAGCTCCTGTAATTGCTCATGAAGTTCTTTCAGTTCTGCTGGGGCCATGCGATAAGGCGCTTTGGAAATAGGATTTGTACCGGGAATGAGCTCTATCTCAAATTCTATCTCCCTGTCTGGTGCTAAGCCTGGTAACTCTTCAGGGAAGACTGCTGGGTTGTCATATACGACTCGGACCTCTGCTAGCTGTCGGTCCTTGTCCTGACTGGTACTGACTACGTGTGCTAAAAACCCCGTACATCCTGAATCCATCAACCTCTGTGCCTTCATAGCTGAGAGAAACTTCTTGGCCTTTCTCCTGGGTTCTCCAACGAATTCGAACTGTGCTTCTGCTTCAGGTTGGAATATGACTTTCTGTTTACGGCACTCGATGGAGGCACCGTATTTGATCAAGAAGTCCATCCCGAAGATAACGTCGTAGTCGGTCATATTAATCACAATCAGATCTCAAAAGAGCTCTCTGTCTGCTATAGTGACCGGCACTGCTCTGAGCCAGTGCGTAGACGCCATGATTTCTCCTGAGGGTAACGTCGTAAGGAACTGGCTACTGAGTACCTCTGGAGGTACTGCTAACTTCTCAGCAAATGCCCTGGATATGTATGAATGGGTTGCCCCAGTATCGAATAAGACAGTTATACTTTGCTGTAAAATACTAATCTGACCTGTAACAACTGTTGAGACATTTGCTACGTCCTCTCTGGTGAGTGAGTAGATCCTCGCATTAGTCGTAGCTGGAGGGGCTTCTAATATGCCCTGGCTGATATGTGGACCATCTAAAGCGGCCTGCATCTGATGTAACTGAGCTGGCTGGCCTCCATACTGAATTGGCTGTGGCTGAGGAAGACTGGTCTTGTTTGGACACTGCTTGGCCATATGCCCTTCCTGTCTGCATTCAAAGCATCCTCGTGTGCCCTTACGACAAACTCCAGGATGGAATTTCCCACAAGTAGCACACTTTGGATAACTGGGCTGCTTGCTGGCTAGCCCTCCTTTTGGGTAACTCCCTGGCTTGCGCTTGTTGCTGGAGTTCCCTTTCCAGTTAGAGCCATGGGAGCTGTGGCCCTGCTGTTTCTGAATGCCTGAGCCTCCTTGGCCTTTAGCTTCTGAGAGGACTTGCTTTTGCTGCTAGATGCTATTCTGGTAATGCTCAGTGATTAGAGCACTGCTCACTAATTCTTCTGTGGTTTGTGGCCTATGAACGCCACCAGCCACATTCATTGCTATTTCCGGCCTCAGCATCTTGAGCATCAACCGGATTCGTTCCCTTTCTGTGCTGACTAGTTAAGGGCATAGACGAGCCAACCTGTTGAATTTCTTCACGGCTTCCTTAACTGATAGGTTGCCCTGACGAAACTCAGTGAACTCGTCGTAGTGGCGGTTGGTGACCCGCATGTGAAAGAACTCCTCAAAGAATTCTTTCTCGAAGTCAACTCATGTCATCTGGTTCACTAGGCGCTTCGCTCTGATTCTCTCCCACCACATGCGTGCATCTCCTGTCAGACAGAAGGAGGCGCACTTCACCTTCTCATGTTCTGGCCAGTCCAGAAGCTCCATCGTACTCTCCAGTGTTTTGAACCATGCCTGAGCATCCCATGGTTCACTGCTGCCTGAGAAGTTCTCTGGTTTGACTCTTTGCCACTGGATCAGATAGGCTTCTCTCTGGGTTCCTGCTGCTGGGCCCACTGGTGCTGCAGGTTGGACTGGTGGAACCTCTAAGACCACTGGTGTCGCTAAATTAGGCTCCGGGGTGATAGTGGGAGTGTTCTGCTGACTAGCCTTTAAGGTGGCTATTTCCTGTTGCTGTTCAGCTAGCTGCTGTGCTGTAAGGTCTGGGGGAGGCACTGAACTGCCTGCCTCATGCTGGGGCTCAGTGGCTGCTGCCCTTCTAGCTGGGCGTCCTCGTGCCATTTCTAAAGACATGAAGGACATACATGACTAACACAAGCATAATAGAGTAACTATTGTTATCATGTTAACTACTATCATAAACAAGCATGTTTTAGTTATATCTAAACATGAAAACAAGAAACATAAAGAGAGTGAGAGATGTCCTTACTTGGAAGCTGTAGGTACAATGCTGATGTGTGTGTAGGAAGTATGGAACACTGCTCTGATACCACTCTGTAACGACCCGCCTCCTACTGACTAGGCTGCGAGGCCGATCGTTACGTAATGCTGTGCTAAATTACTATTATAGAAATCTGGATTGATTAAAATTTTACTAAACTGATTACTGTAAAATCGGAACTTAATATTCTAGGTGTACCTAAGAGTTGTACACATGCTAGGGAAGATAATCTATGCCTCCCGGATGTCCTGCTAGCTGTAATCAGGCATTTCAATCGATCCATGAATCGATTCGGCTGTCGGATCGATCTAGTGATCGATCCAGCTTGATACTGGCATGGAGAAAAACCCTGGATCGGTCGGCTAACCGATCCATAAGCTACATTGCTTCTGTATGCGGCTGGATCGGTCTACCGACCGATCCAGGAGCACACTGATCGGTCAGTAGACCGATCCAGTGGCTCACTGTTCGCATCTGGATCGGTCGGCTGACCGATCCATAAACAGACGCTAACTCTCTGTTCGCGTCTGGATCGGTCAGGTGGCACATCCCAATTCTGATCGATCTGTAGATCGATCTGGGTTTCTGATTTCGAATCAGAACCCCTGATTTCAGCACTGTTTCGTGCCTTAATCACCTTACAAGTTCTAAAATGACTAGGAAACATTCTAACAATGACAACTAACATTCTAACATCATAAAAGAAGGGTTCTAAGCATAATAGACTGCATGGGTAACTAATTCATAGTGATTAACAACTAGAGTGCAAATAATAAAATACTGTAAAGTTCTGATGCTTAAACAAAGCTTGCTAAAATTCCCTAGAATCGTTTATTCCAAGTTCCTGCCACACACACCATCTCTGCATTGTCCTCCAGCTTCCTTTGCTAATCCATCTTTCCTTTACCTTTATCTGTAGTATAAGGAAAAATAGAATCTGTAAGCTTAAAGCTTAGTAAGAAACCATCTACCTCACAAAAACATGCATACGGTGCTAATAATGATTTTAAAACATACTATTTAAAACATATGCTGAACATGTAAAAGATGGCATGGGATACAATCATTCAAACATGTATATCAAACTGAACATGGAGTTATCATGCATATTCACAGGGAAATACTAAGCTGGAGCATGATACTGAGCTAAGCTATTACTGATCTGATACTAAAACTGTACTGAATTCATATAACTATTTTATTAACTTTTGAAAACTATATACATAATAGTTCAAAATAATAATCATGTTGCTGTTTGGGCCCGACAACTGTACCTGCTGTGCGCGCATCCCTAACTAGACCCGGGTTTGCAAGTCTCGAATTTAGAAAGGTTACTAGGTTATCTGAACCTAGGGACGACTGTGGGAGCCCAACCCAATGGATATCTAATCCAGTATAGTGCCACTGAAAATAAAATACTGAATATAGCTAGGAATTGCTTATTTTGCTGTTTCTAGGTTATCTGAACCTAGAGCTAGGTTATCTAAACCTAGAGGCGACTGTGGGAGCCCACCCATTGAACCGTAGTCCCATGTAAGCTGGAACTAGACTGATATTCTGATTTAAATGCTACTAATATGCATTTAACTAAGCTGTTAAAAATATCTGGGGTAGTACTTAGCTACACTAATCATTTTGTCGAACACTCGGTGTGCTCCAACTCTCCCCTCTAATAGGGAGACCACCTCTAGGCACCCGACAACGTCTAGAGCCTCCAACTGAAGGAGAACAACGTGTCTGGCCCATCTAGAGGTGCTCAACTAGATCCCTAATTTGCGAGGAGGGTTTAAACACACCCTCTGTGTCGGAACAATCTGCATATAACTAAACTGATGCATAGAAAACCAAACGGAAGCTACTTATACTGCAGGTGAGGGGTTTCTTACCTCGTACGCTAATTTCCTTACAATTATATTCGCTAGAATTCTGGTGGAGGCAACCCCTTCGACAATCTTCTCACGTCTATGCGTTCCTCTCGCGAAGAAGAGCGTCCTCGTGCCGGAGTTGTTGCCGGAAGATGACCTTGGGGCCCTAGGGAGGGAACCCTAGGATTCTGGTGGTTGGCGCCGAGAGAAGGAAGAAGAGGGAGAGGTGCGGCGTGAGGTTAGGGTGAGGAGGAGAAATTGCCGAACCAATTAAAAATTAACCAAACCCCACTTAAATTTTCTATTTATATTAAGTGGGTAACTCGGCCCAACTTAAATATAAATATAATTGACTCCCCTTTCTTTCAGCACGGCCCTGCTGGGTTCAACTGGTTACTTAAGCGGTCTAAAGGCTTAGCGGACCCGAGAGGTCCCGGGTTCGATTCCCGCTTAAGCTATTTTGCTTTTCTAATTATTTTTGCTACTTCCGCTACTCTAAAAATTCCGGAAAAATATCTAAAAATTCCAGAATAATTATAGAATATTTCTAATATAGTTTTGAGAATTTTCGGGCATTACAGTTGTCCTCTAGGCAAACAGCTAGTAGCTAACAGTTAGACATGTGACCAAGAATGTTAATATTGTCAAGAAGATTAGCTAAAGGTACTCATGCTTAAACTTTAGGATTTCTTAAATTGACATGAAAATGGCCTTACATCAAATTAGATTTTTCTGAAACACTTTTTAAAATTGACTTATCTTTTCTTGAACACTTTTTAAAATTTAGTATTTTTCAAAATCTCTTTAAATTTAGATTTTCAAAATTACTTTGTCAAACACTTGTTCAAATTAGCCTAAATTTGCCTTAAATCTTAGTTCCATATCTTTCAAAAGCTTCTTAAAATTTAACTAAGTGTGTGACGGTTGTTTTAAAAATTTCTAAGCATTTACTTAAAGGATTTTCAAAAGTTAAGTGTTTGTCTTTCTAAGCTAATTATCTTTCAAAGTTTAATATTGTTCACAAAGCCTTAGTGATATTAAGAAAATGTCTTTAAGAATTTAACTTTTCAAAAATTATCTACGCATTTATTTAATTTTAGCTAAGCTACCTTCAAACTCAAAACAATTTCCCTTAGCTAAAGTTACTCTTCAAAATAATTCCTAAAACATTCACTTAGCTAAAAGTTTTGCAAAAAGATTAAAATTCAAAAAGCTAAGTGTTTTCATAGACTTTTAAGATTCAACTTTTTAACTAAGTCTCTTCCTTCTTAAGTTTCCTTCAAAATTTAACTGAATATTTTCTAAAGATTATTAAGCTAAATATTTGTTTTGAAAAGGATTTTCAAATTTAACCTCGTATTATTCAAAAAGGCATTTTTAAAAAAATTTAACGAAACTTTCCCATGTTGGTTAAATTTCTAAGGCCATTTTTCTTATTCCTTTGTTTATTTTGATATATGGCAAAGGGGGAGAGTAGGAAAATTCAAAATAAAAGAGAGCTCTTGTTAAGGGGGAGCCTTAAGTTTAAGTATATGATAGCTTAAGTTAGGCTTGCATTTGAATCTACTTACTTAAGCTTGCTTATGTTTCTTACTTAAACTTTGAAGATCAAATATACGTCTATTTTACTTAACTTTGAATTTCAGTTGCCATAATCAAAAAGGGGGAGATTGTTGGTGCGGGAAGCATCCGATGATCGAACCTTTGTTTTGATAATGGCAAAGGAATTCAAAGTTAAGCTTATTTGTGATCTAACATGTCTGATTGATCTTGCAGGAAAGTCCTAAGTATTCTTAGGCAAAAGTCCTAGTTACGGTTAGGCAAGAGGAAAATCCTAGGGGGTGGTAACCCTAGGTCCTAGGGGGTGGTAATCCTAGGTGGAGGAAAATCCTAAGGGGGAGAAACCTTAGGTCCTAGGGGGTGGTAATCTTAGGTGGAGAAAACCCCTAGGGGGCGGTAACCCTAGGTCCTAGGGGGTGGTAACCCTAGGCGGAAAGTCCAGTCAGGTCTGGAGGACCGTACTGGCATCAACTAATCTCTCCTGAGGGGAGTAAGTGAGGACGCTTTCCCCGTAGAGGGAACAGTAAGCGTCGGGTCGACCTAGGGTTTTCGGTCGAAAATCCGAAGTCAGACCCGGACAGTCCGGAGACTATCAATATTTTATTTATGACTATTATGTGCTAACTTTATTTTGCAGGGTATGTGTTTGGGACTAACACATTTTGCAGGAACAAAGAAGCAACCTTAACCCTCGGATAAACAGTGCCCGAGGCGCCTCCATGGAGCTTGGAGGCGCCTCAGGTGCAAGGCTGAAGGGAGCTGCGCAACAGGCCTGGAGGCGCCTCAGACTGAGCTGGAGGTGCCTTGGACCGTAGCTTGGAGGCGCCTTGGACCAGCTTGGAGGCGCCTTCAAGTGGATCAGAGGAGACTTTTTCAGCGCTGATCCACCCAGCTGACTCGGGGTGGTGGAGGCGCCTTGGGTGGTGTTTGAGGCACCTCCAGCACTGTTTAAAAGGAGGCTTCGAGCAGCATTGTTCTTCATCTATTCACAAGCAACCATTCTGCAACAAGCTGCTAACGAGACATTCCGACGAAGCTACTACTTGACGTCGACGACCCGGAGCTTCCGAATTTCTGTTTTCTACTGTCATTGGTATATTTTACTATTGTTGATTGTACTTCACTTGTAAACATTTTATCGATATTATAGTTGTTGCCCATCGAAAGTGATCAACGATCGCGGACCTTGGAGTAGGAGTCGCCCAAGGCTCCAAACCAAGTAAATAACTTGTGATCGTATTTGCTTTACTTAATTCCACTGCTTTACTCATCAAGTTTTATGAATCTGAAACGTGTGAAAGCCACGAGTGATATTCACCCCCCCCCTCTAGTACGATCTCGATCCAACAGGTATCTCCTTGAGATGACTAATCTAAGGGTCCACTCTCCTCACAATCTCATCCACTATGAAATCTACTCCTTGGAAACAATCAAGAGGTGGAGAAGCCTCATACAATCTCACAACAAGAATACAATAAAAGCAAGAAGTAAATACAGAATACAAATAGATCTCTTGTTGCTTGAAATACCTCTTGTAGACTTGAAAATGCAGCAGCACTTCTCTCAGAATCTTGCAAGAACCGGCGATGAAGAGTGAGGAAGAAGAGATGCATTTGAATCTTCATGAAAGCCTTTATATCACATGGATTATGGCTCCCAATCAATTGGTCTTACCCCCAATCGATTGTCACGTCAGATCCGAGCAAATCCAGTCGTACAAACCTTGCAATGATTCTTTTCTTCTTCTCTCAATTGATTATCCAATCGATTATGAGGATTCATAATCGATCACCCAATCGATTCAGAAGCTCATTGTTCACTGTGAACATATCCCAATCGATCACTTGATCGATTCATGTGGCTCAATCGATCAATTCAAAAGCCCACTATTTATCATGAGCTTCTTGTAACGACCCAATTTTCCCTATTTCAAGTTCCAAATGTCCATAAAAATATTTGGAAATGCTTTTAAAATATTCTAGAGATTTTTAGGAATTTTTAGAGTATTTTTACATAATTTTTGAAGATCGTTTGATATTTTTACAAAACGAAAGAAAGTTGGCAAAAAATTTGTCAAAACCGAAGCTCGAACCCACAACCTCGGGTCGGACTGACCCAACCAGACACGGCCCAACCAGCTGAGCTACACGAGCTTTGTTAACTAAGTAGGGAATAAAGTATATATAAGCCATAGTTGGAATCGAATTAAACCAAGGGTTATAAAGGGTTAATTTCTTTCCCCGAACCCTAATTCCCTTCTTCCTCTTCGTGCGTCGGCGTCGCTGGTCTCGGGCGGAAACGCAGCACTTTGGAGCTTCCTTCCGGCGGCCGGCGAAGGCTTCTTCCGGTGAACCTTGCGGATCCGAGTTCCTCCCGTCGAAGAGAGCCCGCGAGCACAAGAGGAGACCGAGATTTTGAGCTCCACCCGGAACCCTAGCCGCCCCTTCTTCCTCTTCTCGGTTGTAAGTCCAAGAAATCGTCGGTAAGTACTACTCACCTGCGGTAGGAGTTGCTCCGAGCTTCGATTTTCTTCCTTGCTCCGAATTTAGGGTTTTCATTTCCTTTTGTTGCGGATTTTGCTGTGCCGAGTGGATTTATAAGCTAGGGCTTTTATTTTATGCTCTGTTTATCTAGCCGAATTGCTAAGGTTGGTTTGAGTTGTACAGGGTGCTTGCTAAGACCTGTTGATTTCGGTATGAATTGTAGGTTGTTTATTCTGTTCGGATTTTCTTCCTATGGTTTCCGGATCATGCTTTACAGAATAGGGTAGCTAGGGAATCAGCTTTCTTGTTTCTGTTTTGGATTAAGCTGTGTAGAAAAGAGAAGTTGCCTGCTTAAGTTTGGTTATAGCATGCTTAAGGGATTTATTGGCTAACTGGTTGTGTTCTGTTATAGCATGCATGTCCTGAATTTAGTCCTGTACATATGCAGATTGATATGTCGTTTACATCATTGAAACAAGCAGGTATTAGGGTTTTAATTTCAGCAAGCAGAATTATGCTAGGAAAGGGGCACGATTAGCCTTGTTACTTAGTTCCAGTAGTAGATTCTATGTTATCTGTAAAGCGTACACATTGCTATGTGTTTATTGAGTTCTTTAGATTTGGATTTCTTAAGTTTCAATTCAGCAAGTTGGATTCTTGCTTTTGGGTGGCTGCTGTGAGTTGATAAAAGGGAGAAGAAGGGATTTGAATGGTTTTAAGTCTGTTCTAGTTTAAAGCATGTGGTGTTAGTTTTAGATACTTGCTGTTTTAGATTTCTTTTGAATTTAGTTCATTCCTGTGGACTAAACAGTAGCAATTCTTTAGCTTTCTTTTGGCTGCCGTGAGTTTTATTGGAAGTTGAGAAGAGGTTTTAGGTAAATGGAGTAGTTTCCATTAGAAATTAGTTGGGCAGGTGTAATTTCCCCTTGCTGCCATGAAACTTAATTTAAACTGTGTAGTATTGAACAGCTTATTTGTAGCTTAGTTTTACCTTGTTATATTAAGCACAAACAACATACATTTAGAGCACCTTGTAGTTCAGTTTTCCTGGCCAAAACAGGGCACGAACAGCTATATATAAAGTGTGTTTTGTAGCATGATTAATAAGATCAAATTAGTCTTCCCTTGCCCTATTTCACAGCATGTTTAGTAAGCTCAAAGTTGCATTCTTTTGTCTATTTTACGGCATGTTTAAAAGTCCAAGTTAGCTTTCTTTTGTTCTATTTTACGACATGTTTAGAAAGTCCAAGTTAGCTTTCTTTTTGTTCTATTTTATAGCATGATTAGCAAGTTGGAATTAGCTCTCTTTTGCTCTATTTTATAGCATGATTAGCAAGTTTGAATTAACTCTCTTTTGCTCTATTTTATAGCATGATTAGTAAGTTCAAATTTGCTTTCCTTTGCTTTGTTTTATAACATGCTTAGAGAGTTTAGATCTGCTTCCCTTATGTTATTTTTATATAGCATGCTTGGTTAGTTGTAATCCTATACTTGTTAGATATACCTATAGGATTCTAATAGGCTCCAATAAAGGATTATAAGAAGCATGAGTAAAGAAAAAGACTAAAGTCTAATTAAAAAGAGATAACAAGTAAATTAAAGTAAGAGGCTAGTACCCGACTTTCAAGGTTGTCGTTAAACAAATCCAGGTGACCAATTCCAAGGTCTTGGCCCTGGTAAGACCAAGGTCTTTACCTCATAGGACTAGAGGCTCGCTACCTCAGTCACTATTAGAGAGCGCGCAAAATAAAGATGGTACTAAGCCTGGGCCCAAAGAAGAAAAGAAGAAAAGAAAAGTAAAGTAAGAAGAACAAGAAGAAGAAGAAAGTGAAAGAGAAATTAAAAGATTAATTTCTAGTATAAGAAAAGTAAGAAGAAAAAGAAAAAGAAAGTGAAAGAGAAATTAAAAGATTAATTTCTGGTATAAAGATATAAGAAAATGAAACAAGTTTATTCTTAGAATTAATAAAAGTTTAGTTCTTTAATTCTAAGCTTACAGTAGTTGTTTCATTACTTTCCTGTCAGTTAGTGAGTATGTTTAGTATTCAGTTTTATTTCTGTATACCATGAGTACATGTAGCTTTGCTTTTAGCATTTCAGTTTTAGTATTGTTGCATTCTTTTTATGCACTTCGAGTTTTTATGAGATAGATTAGTACTTACTAAGCGTTTTCGCTTATAGATCTTTTGTTTTCTTTCCTCCTACCGCAGATAAAGGAAAATCTAAGATATGAAGGGAGACGACAGGATGGTGGTGGTGATGAAGGTGTGTGTGATGACTGGACTATGGAGAGATCCAGAATGAGCTGGCAAATTGCCAAGACTTTTCTGTTTAGTTCTTTTAGTTCTCTTTTAAGTGTTATTATGGGTTGAGACTGTAATTAAGTTTATTCCGCATTTGTAATTAGTTTTCTTTTATTATGAGTT
The DNA here is from genome assembly GCF_018446385.1 of Zingiber officinale. Taxonomy (NCBI): domain Eukaryota; kingdom Viridiplantae; phylum Streptophyta; class Magnoliopsida; order Zingiberales; family Zingiberaceae; genus Zingiber; species Zingiber officinale. The sequence continues at coordinate 33,304,051 of NC_055992.1, read as the reverse complement.
GGAGTAGTATAGTTGTTGCTATTGCTAGAGTAGTTACTTTCTTTCTGTTGATTTATTACTGCGTGGTTGTGAGGAAAATATGTTCCAGCCGTCTGTGGCTGCGTATACTATGTTTGTATTATAGATTTGGTCACCGGTACAGGGGAGACTCTGCCGAAATTTTTCGGTAGGGTTTCCATGTGATATTTAATCATACCGGTTAAGTAGAGTTAGTAGTTAAGTAGCGGTCATCCTTAGAGAGTAGTAGTAGTAAGAAGGGTGGTCGTTACAGTTGGTATCAGAGCAGTGTTCCATTCTCCAGGATCACACACACATCAGCATCATCCTCGCCGTCTCCAAGTAAGAAAGTATTTAAATCGTTTCTTTATTCTGCTTTCCTTATTATTAACTCCAGTATAGAGTACTTGTTTTTTTGAGTATTAAAGTAAGATAGAAGATTTAGTTTCCCTTTTCTTTATTTATATATATATATATGATTAGAAGGGTTAGAGAAGCTATTTAGTCTTTTTCCTCTGCATAACTAGATGTCAAGAAGAGGACGTCCCCGTATCGTTCATACTGAGGACCAAGTTTAGGAGAACGAAGAGCCCAGAACCCCTGGGCCTATTCTCCCTGAAGTTGTTGCTCAACTTCAGAGACAAGTAGCAAGCAGCAGCAAGTGAATGGCCAATCAAAGGCTAGCACCTCCCACTCCCCCAACCATTAATGTGGAGACCCCAGTGGTGACTGAAGTCCCATCAGTTGCCCTGGAAGTCGTCACAACACCTAGAAGACAGGAAGCATCCCTGATACAGTGGCTGAAGCTGAAGGCAGGAAGATTCTCAGGCACGACTGAGCCCTGGGATGCCCAGGCTTGGTTCAAGACACTTGAGAGCACAATGGAGCTTCTTGACTGACCAGAAGTCGAGAAGGGTAAGTGTGCCTCTTTCTGCCTATTTGGAGATGCTCGTATGTAGTGGGAGAGGATAAAGACCAAGAGAGCAGTCGATCAGATGAGCTGGGCATATTTTCAGTTAGAGTTCTATGAAGAGTTCTATCACCAACAAGCACTATGAGGAGTTTATAGAGTTCAAGCCAGCCAAGATAGAAGACAAGACAGTAAGGAGCCCGGAGCCCCAGTCAAGTAAGTGTAGAAGAACAGAAAGAAGGTAAGAAAGAGGGGGTTCGGGTGGTCTGTGAATATCCTGAGGTATTCCCAGCATATCTACCTGGACTACCTCCCAATAAATGAGAGGATTTGAGATTGAATTGGTTCCTGGAACCGGTCCAATTTCAAAAGCTCCGTATCGCATGTCTCCAGCAGAGCTGAAGGAGTTACAAGAACAACTACAGGAGTTACTTGACAAAGGCTTCTTTCGCCCTAGTCATTCACCCCGGGGAGCTCCAGAGTTGTTCGTTAAGAAGAAAGACGGATCCGTGCTAATGTGCATAGATTTCAGAACGCTGAGCAAAGTAGCAGTTAAGGACAAGTACTCCCTTCCCAGGATCGATGATTTATTTGATCAATGAAGAGGAACAACAGTGTTCTCGAAGATAGACCTGCGCTCTGGGTACCATCAGCTGAAGGTGAAAGAAAGAGACATACCCAGAACAGCTTTCAGAACCAGATACGGACACTACAAGTTTGTAGTCATGTATTTTGGTGTGATTAATGCACCAGCAGTCTTCATGGACTTAATAAACAGAGTGTTCAGAGAATATCTTGACAAATTTGTCATCGTATTCATCGACGACATTCTGGTCTATTCAAGGACCCCAGAGGAGCATGACACGCACTTGAGGATGGTACTGCAGACTCTGCAGCAAAAGCAGCTTTATGCTAAATTCTCAAAGTGCGAGTTCTGGTTAAATCAGGTGGCGTTTTTTTTTTTTGTCACATTATTTCTAAAGAAGGTATTCAAGTGGATCCAGCCAAAGTGGAAGCGGTTAACAACTGGAGTAGACCCAAGAACATCAGAGAGATCAGAAGCTTCCTTGGTTTAGCTGGGTACTACAGGAAGTTCATGGAGGACTTTTCCAGGATAGCCTCTCCACTAACAGCCCTCACCAAAAAGAACAAGAGATTCGAATGGTCAGATAAATGTGAGCAGAGTTTCCAAGAGCTAAAGAAGAGATTGATCAGTGCTCCCATTCTGACTGTTCCACAAAGAGTTTCGACATCTACAGTGATGCTTCCAAGATGGGTTTAGGAGCTGTACTCATGCAAGAAGGAAAAGTCATAGCTTATGCTTCTAGACAACTCAAAGACTACGAGAAGAACTATCCCACTCACGATCTTGAGCTGGTAGCTGTGGTTTTTGCACTAAAACTCTGGCGACATTATTTGTATGGAGTTCAGTGTAGAATCTTCACAGATCATCAGAGTCTTAAGTACTTCTTCATTCAGAAGGACTTAAACATGAGACAGCGCAGGTGGCTGGAGTTGGTCAAAGATTACGACTGTGAGATCCTCTACCACCCAGACAAAGCTAACAAAGTGGCAGATGCACTAAGCAGAAAGTCCAGTGCATCCTTGATGTCTCTGTCATCATTAGCCCTCCACTGCAGAAGGAGTTATCAAATTTTGGACTTGAAATTATTTACGGACAGCTCTCCGCATTGACCTTAGAGTCTACCTTGCTTGAGGACATACAGAGAGAGCAAAGTGAAGATCAGACAGAGAATTAAGACTGCCCAGAGCAGACAGAAGAGTTATGTTGACACACGCTGTAGGCCATTGGAGTTCCAAGTAGGAGATTCAGTTTTCCTCAAGGTCGCTCCTATGAAGGGAGTGATGAGATTTGGCAAGAAGGGCAAATTAAGTCCTCGCTACGTAGGACCTTACCTAATCATAGAAAGGAATGAGAAAGTAGCTTACAAGTTGGATTTACCACAAGACATGTCAGCAATACATAATGTATTTCATGTCTCTTTGCTAAAGAAGTGTCTTCATGATCCTGGCCAATTGATTTAGCCTCAGTCAGTGCAGATCCAAGAGGATCTTAGTTATGAGAGCAGACCTACACAGATAGTGGACAGAGCAGTCAAGAGATTGAGAAACAAAGAAGTACCACTAGTGAAGGTCGTCTGGCAAAACCAGAAGCACGAGGAAATCACTTGGGAGCGGGAGGACAGTATGAGACAGAAGTATCCAGAGCTATTCTAAGTTCGAGGACGAATATTTTATAAGGTATGGGGGATTGTAACGACCCAATTTTCCCTATTTCGAGTTCCAAATGTCCATAAAAATATTTGGAAATGCTTTTAAAATATTCTAGAGATTTTTAGGAATTTTTAGAGTATTTTAACGTAATTTTTGGAGATCGTTTGATATTTTTACAAAACGAAAGAAAGTTGGCAAAAAATTTGTCAAAATCGAAGCTCGAACCCACAACCTCGGGTCGGACTGACCCAACCAGACACGGCCCAACCAGCTGAGCTACACGAGCTTTGTTAACTAAGTAGGGAATAAAGTATATATAAGCCATAGTTGGAATCGAATTAAACCAAGGGTTATAAAGGGTTAATTTCTTTCCCCGAACCCTAATTCCCTTCTTCCTCTTCGTGCGTCGGCGTCGCTGGTCTCGGGCGGAAACGCAGCACTTTGGAGCTTCCTTCTGGCGGCCGCCGAAGGCTTCTTCCGGCGAACCTTGCGGATCCGAGTTCCTCCCGTCGAAGAGAGCCCGCGAGCACAAGAGGAGACCGAGATTTTGAGCTCCACCCGGAACCCTAGCCGCCCCTTCTTCCTCTTCTCGGTTGTAAGTCCAAGAAATCGTCGGTAAGTACTACTCACCTGCGGTAGGAGTTGCTCCGAGCTTCGATTTTCTTCCTTGCTCCGAATTTAGGGTTTTCGTTTCCTTTTGTTGCGGATTTTGCTGTGCCGAGTGGATTTATAAGCTAGGGCTTTTATTTTATGCTCTGTTTATCTAGCCGAATTGCTAAGGTTGGTTTGAGTTGTACAGGGTGCTTGCTAAGACCTGTTGATTTCGGTATGAATTGTAGGTTGTTTATTCTGTTCGGATTTTCTTCCTATGGTTTCCGGATCATGCTTTATAGAATAGGGTAGCTAGGGAATCAGCTTTCTTGTTTCTGTTTTGGATTAAGCTGTGTAGAAAAGAGAAGTTGCCTGCTTAAGTTTGGTTATAGCATGCTTAAGGGATTTATTGGCTAACTGGTTGTGTTCTGTTATAGCATGCATGTCCTGAATTTAGTCCTGTACATATGCAGATTGATATGTCGTTTACATCATTGAAACAAGCAGGTATTAGGGTTTTAATTTCAGCAAGCAGAATTATGCTAGGAAAGGGGCACGATTAGCCTTGTTACTTGGTTCCAGTAGTAGATTCTATGTTATCTGTAAAGCGTACACATTGCTATGTGTTTATTGAGTTCTTTAGATTTGGATTTCTTAAGTTTCAATTCAGCAAGTTGGATTCTTGCTTTTGGGTGGCTGCTGTGAGTTGATAAAAGGGAGAAGAAGGGATTTGAATGGTTTTAAGTCTGTTCTAGTTTAAAGCATGTGGTGTTAGTTTTAGATACTTGCTGTTTTAGATTTCTTTTGAATTTAGTTCATTCCTGTGGACTAAACAGTAGCAATTCTTCAGCTTTCTTTTGGCTGCCGTGAGTTTTATAGGAAGTTGAGAAGAGGTTTTAGGTAAATGGAGTAGTTTCCATTAGAAATTAGTTGGGCAGGTGTAATTTCCCCTTGCTGCCATGAAACTTAATTTAAACTGTGTAGTATTGAACAGCTTATTTGTAGCTTAGTTTTACCTTGTTATATTAAGCACAAACAACATACATTTAGAGCACCTTGTAGTTCAGTTTTCCTGGCCAAAACAGGGCACGAACAGCTATATATAAAGTGTGTTTTGTAGCATGATTAATAAGATCAAATTAGTCTTCCCTTGCCCTATTTCACAGCATGTTTAGTAAGCTCAAAGTTGCATTCTTTTGTCTATTTTACGGCATGTTTAGAAAGTCCAAGTTAGCTTTCTTTTGTTCTATTTTACGACATGTTTAGAAAGTCCAAGTTAGCTTTCTTTTTGTTCTATTTTATAGCATGATTAGCAAGTTGGAATTAGCTCTCTTTTGCTCTATTTTATAGCATGATTAGCAAGTTTGAATTAGCTCTCTTTTGCTCTATTTTATAGCATGATTAGTAAGTTCAAATTTGCTTTCCTTTGCTTTGTTTTATAACATGCTTAGAGAGTTTAGATCTGCTTCCCTTATGTTATTTTTATATAGCATGCTTGGTTAGTTGTAATCCTATACTTGTTAGATATACCTATAGGATTCTAATAGGCTCCAATAAAGGATTATAAGAAGCATGAGTAAAAGAGATAACAAGTAAATTAAAGTAAGAGGCTAGTACCCGACTTTCAAGGTTGTCGTTAAACAAATCCAGGTGACCAATTCCAAGGTCTTGGCCCTGGTAAGACCAAGGTCTTTACCTCATAGGACTAGAGGCTCGCTACCTCAGTCACTATTAGAGAGCGCGCAAAATAAAGATGGTACTAAGCCTGGGCCCAAAGAAGAAAAGAAGAAAAGAAAAGTAAAGTAAGAAGAACAAGAAGAAGAAGAAAGTGAAAGAGAAATTAAAAGATTAATTTCTAGTATAAGAAAAGTAAGAAGAAAAAGAAAAAGAAAGTGAAAGAGAAATTAAAAGATTAATTTCTGGTATAAAGATATAAGAAAATGAAACAAGTTTATGCTTAGAATTAATAAAAGTTTAGTTCTTTAATTCTAAGCTTACAGTAGTTGTTTCATTACTTTCCTGTCAGTTAGTGAGCATGTTTAGTATTCAGTTTTATTTCTGTATACCATGAGTACATGTAGCTTTGCTTTTAGCATTTCAGTTTTAGTATTGTTGTATTCTTTTTATGCACTTCGAGTTTTTGTGAGATAGATTAGTACTTACTAAGCGTTTTCGCTTATAGATCTTTTGTTTTCTTTCCTCCTACCGCAGATAAAGGAAAAGCTAAGATATGAAGGGAGACGACAGGATGGTGGTGGTGATGAAGGTGTGTGTGATGACTGGACTATGGAGAGATCCAGAATGAGCTGGCAAATTGCCAAGACTTTTCTGTTTAGTTCTTTTAGTTCTCTTTTAAGTGTTATTATGGGTTGAGACTGTAATTAAGTTTATTCCGCATTTGTAATTAGTTTTCTTTTATTATGAGTTGGAGTAGTATAGTTGTTGCTATTGCTAGAGTAGTTTCTTTCTTTCTGTTGATTTATTACTGCGTGGTTGTGAGGAAAATATGTTCCAGCCGTCTGTGGCTGCGTATACTATGTTTGTATTATAGATTTGGTCACCGGTACAGGAGAGACTCTGCCGAAATTTTTCGGTAGGGTTTCCATGTGATATTTAATCATACCGATTAAGTAGAGTTAGTAGTTAAGTAGCGGTCATCCTTAGAGAGTAGTAGTAGTAAGAAGGGTGGTCGTTACACTTCTGCTAATCGATTGGGCACTTTCCCAATCGATTCAGCATAGTAAAACATTGTGCTTTGCAAAACAAATCACTTCAATCGATTACCCAATCGATTAAAGAGGGTTAAATTGATTAGCAAATCGATTCAGTGTCTCTCTATTCTCATGCCAATAGCCCTCAATAGATCATTTGATTGACTGGCTTTGGCCCAATCGATTGCCCAATTAATTAACCAACCTAACTCACTTAACCTGAGTCTAGGGTTTCCTTGCCCAACATTCAGTCAACTGTGACCTGTTGAAACTTCTTCACCAACTGTCTAGTCAACCTTTGACCCACTTGGAATTTCCATCTTGTGTCAATTTCCCATTGAACTTTCAATCACCAAGTGTGATCCTCCTTGATCCACTTGGATTTTTCTTTTGCCTAACCATAGTTAGAACTTTCCTCTTGCCAACATCCGACCCTCCGTTACCCACTTGGACTTTCATTTGCCTACCCGTAGTTAGAACTTCCCTTTGTCAACATGCGATCCTCCTTGACCCACTTGGACTTTCCTTTGCCTAACCACAGTTAGGACTTCCCTTGCTACATGCAATTCTTCTTGTCCCACTTGGACTTTCCTTTCCCTAAGAGTAATTAGGACTTCTCTTGTCAATGTGTGATCTTGCTTGACCCACTTGGACTTTCCCTTGCCTAACCGTATTTAGGACTTCCCTTACCAATGTGTAATCCTCTTTGATCCACTTAGATTTTCCTTTATCTAACTCTCAAGTTAGGATTTTACTTTGTCTAACCTCCGAGTTAGGACTTTCCATTTGTCTAACCTCCAGTTAGGATTTTACCTTACCTAACCCTCGAGTTAGGACTTTGTTAAGCAAGTATCTGGTCCTCTATGACCTACTTGACTTTCTTCTCACATATTGTCAAGTATCTGGTCAACCTTGACCTACTTGATCTCTTTCATATATTTTCCAAACATATTATCCAAACATCAAAACTCAAATTCGAATCCCTTCAAACTTAGTCAAACTAATTAACCTTAACCTTAGAATAATTGTACCAATAATCTCCCAACAATTTGGTCCTCCAGACCTGTTTGGACTTCCTACTCAGTATCCTATCCTCTAACCCCTCGGACTTTCTCCGATGTTCGATCTTTTTTGACCCATCGACTTTTTAGACGTCTGGTCCATTGACCCGTTTAGACTTTCCTCCTGGTGCTTTTGATCAGCCAAGACTTCCACCTTACCTAGTATCCAGTCCAGCAGACCTAATAGGGCTTTCACTTGCTTAGTCTCACTAGAACTTTCACTTGCTTAGTCTTACCATGATTTTCTGGTTGAGCTACATGTACACTTGATCAACATCGTTTAGATCGTAAATCAACTTAACTTTAAATCTTTTATCAATATTAAAATTTAGATTTGATCATATGATATTTCCTATACTAATAAATTTTACTGGTCCCTTTATTAAAAGCACACTAGATTGGTGTTTTGAGAGACATATTTAAGTATGGTTATAGTACTTATTTACTCTATGACAAGTGAGAGGAATATTAGATAGTATTATTTTGAGTACTGCATATGTACATGAATTGTGTCTATGTTATAAATCAAGTATTCAAGTTGTTGAGTAAAAAAAGATTTGATTTATAATTCAATCTAAAGAATCATTGTCCATAATGAGTGAATGACACGAATAACTTATTTTGTGAAGTTGACCTCAATTTTATTAAAAATTTATCTTTGGCTTTGTAATAAGAGTAGAGATGCTTTTTATTGTAGTGAACCGAACCGCATGAAACTAGAATTGTAAGGTTATCATGTAAATTTAGTTTTATTTGATTATCGTATATAACATTGTAATCCTAAGTGGATAATTAAAACACCAATGGGTGAGATTATGTTATTGGTCAATATCTCAATGTTTTGGAAATTAAAGTGAAATAAGGACAAGCATATACTCGTAATATGAAATTTGTTACGTAATTAATATGCATGATCATGATATCACAAGCTCAAAATCTATGCTTAATAATTTAACTTTAATTATTGAATTAATGATGCCATATGATCATTGAGACTATCAAATAGAAAATGAGAGTTGGGTGATTGTAAATATCTAATAAAGGTATTTTAGTCCTAGTGTCCTATTTTATATATATTATAATTGATCGGGGTAATATATTTTTTTTTATTTTATGTTTTTTAATCTAAGTATTCAAAAAAAATTTGAATCATTAATTTTATGAAGGTGATCGATCCAGTCTCACAGAAATTTTCTACCAATTATTAGGATAAATTGAGAAATACTCGCAGAGACTCATCCAAGAAACTAACGTTATGAAGGTTGTCGTCCCACTAGAAGAAAATCTTTGGATTGCACTGCAGCTACGGTTCGACCTTAAATGTCTAGTTAATCACTTAGAAATTCTAACTATTATACCATTATCTCGGGACAATAGGGTAATATATTAAAAAAAAAATGATAAACTCAGCTAGCCCTGGGTGACCGGGTCGGCCCTATGAAATTTTCCCACCAACCATCAAGGTAAATCGGGAAGTACTTGTGATGGGCGGCCAAGAAGCCCAGCATCCGTTTGTAGTATCCAAACTCACTTAATTAATTAATGGGATTTATTGGGTTAGATTATAATTTAATTAGAATTAGAATTTATCTAATTAAGGAGATTTATTGGATTAATTGTAATTTAATTAGATTTTGAAGTTATTTAATTAAGGATATTTATTTGAGTAATTGAAATTTAATTATAATTCATATTTTATTAAGAATTATAAATTTAAATAGATGAGTTAGTTAGGATTAATCAAGTTAACCATTAATTATGGAATTTGGATTAATCAAATTAAGAAAATAATAGGATATATTAAATATAATATAGAATATATAATTAAACAAGAATAAAAAAAATACAAGACTAAAATTTTATGTAGCGTGTATTGTATATAGAAAGAAAGTATAAATAATATATATAATATAAACCCTATAATTTAAATAAGAATATATATATATATATATATATATATATATATATATATATATATATATATATATATATATATATATATATATATATATATATATATATATATATATATGATTAATATATATATATGTAGATATATATATAGTGTAAATAATGACTTAGAAATTTTAATCATATAATATATGAATTAAATATCTATATTATATATATGGATATCCATATAAAATTATATTAAATTGACGACTTAGTTTTTATATAAAAATATAAATAACCATCGATATATATAGAAAATATAAAGTATATAGTATAAATAATGGAAATAGGAAAATTATAAGATATATATAGGAGATTTTAATTGAAGATATGGATATATATATATATATATAGGAGATATGATTAAATATCAAATTAAGGACTAATATAAATAATATTATATATATATATATAATATAAATTGAATTAAATGAAACATGTATATTTAGAAAACTATAATATTTAATTATTATGTATACATTTTATATATATATATATATGTATAGAGAGAGAGTGTGTGTTGATCTCCTGCGCGGCGCGCACAGTACGCGACTGTGCGCATTGCGCAGGAGATCGCTTTGTTTTTTTATTTTTTTTAATATTTTAAATTCAAAAAATCAATTAAAAATATTAACATTTCCTTATATAAATTCTTAAATACATTAATATATCCCTTTAACATATTACAATACTCAATAAATACTTAAATTAATTTTATTTTAATTTTTTTTTAAAACCAAACATTATAATTTAATTGGGAAGTATGAACCCCAAAGATAAAATCTAAAAAAAAAAAAATAGCTTTGATACTATAACCCAAAGCCTGAACCCTAGAAATAAAATTTTTAAAAAATATTTTAATTATTTTTTTTAATTCAAAAATTAAAAAAAAATTAAAAAAAACTAAAATCACTGATATCCTGCGCGCGCGCATAGTCGCACACTGTGCGGGCGCGCAGGATATATATATATATATATATATATATATATATATATATATAAAATTTGATTCAATGTCAAATTAATGATTATTAAGAAACTATATATGAATTAAATATATTACCATGTATATGTGATATATACATGGATATTTAAATATATGAAAATATATAATTTGATTCAAAAATCAAATTAATGACTTAGTATTAAGAAATTATAATATGAATTAAATATATTACCATATATATGTGATATATATATATATATATATATGGATATATGTAAATATGGAATTAGTATATAGATATAAAAATGTATAAAAATTAATGCAATTAATGACTTAGCATATAAGAAGGAAGACAAGGTCCTAAGCTCTCACTTCTATTTAAATTTTACCCTCAAAAGCCTCACCTTGGATGTTGCCACCAACCCTAAGAAGGTTTCCTACCCCTTTTTGTTTCTCCATCGGTGCTAGAGCTTCAACGGAAGACAAGGATTTAGGAGCTAAATACTTAAGTCATGTTCCCTAACTTGTAATGCTTTAGTTAGTTTCTATGATTTGTGACTTCGGGTACCATGGGTTGAGGTAGGATGCTCTAGTTTAAATTCTCTTCTTATGTTTTTAAAGGTCTGCGTAGAAGGAGTATTTCGGATTTCTGGAGGAGGGTAGTTCCCTCACTAAATTGTAATGGTTACCTATCATGATCTTGCTTTAGGAAGGTTGTGCATGTTCTTCCCATCTTATGAATTTATTGGTTCCTATAAACTATAGATGTTAGGTTCCTAGTGTAACCACCCCACCCTCCTCCTACTAGTCTGTGGGAGTGATCGTTACTTAACTATAAACTTTACTTAACTAGTGTTGTTCACATGTAGATAATAATACTTAGAACTTTCATAAATTTGCTAACTATTGATAAGGCATGCAATTAAGTAGTAGCTGAAACATAAAGATGTCGATAGTTCATCTCAATACTCTGATCGAAAAAACAAAGAGAGCAACTGAATACAAATCTGCACATGAATACTACAGCTATACGACTCAAATAATGGGACTAATTGTATAGCAATAGAAATGAAAGAATTCTATGAACAGAATCACCAATACGAAAAGTACAATTTCAACAGTGCAAAAAAAATTAAACCATCTAAGTTTCCCTATCACTCTAAACAGAATATTAATAAAACTTTTTGTGAAATGTCCCAAGGCTTCCATTCATCAATCATCACACACCCATCCCACATCTCCTTGTCGTCTTCCTTCACTATAGCTTTCCTTTTCCTTTAACTGCAGTAAGAGGAAATGCAACTATAAGCGGATGTTTAGTAAGCGCTGTCTAACTCACAAAAACTCAATGTGCATATACATATATATATAACAGAACTAAAAACTGAATGCTAGAAGAAAACCTGAAACTGAAATGCTTAATGAAAAATCTGCACTGAAATGCTAAACTCCACAGAAAATGAGAACTGCAAATCTAAATATGTAACGACCCGCCTTCTACTACTAAGCTGTAAGGTCGATCGTTACGTAATGCTGTGCTAAATTACTATTGCGGAAATCTGGATTGATTAAAATTTTACTAAATTGATTACTATAAAGTCTGAACTTAATATTCTAGGTGTACCTAGAAGTTGTACACATGCTAGGGAAGGTAATCTATGCCTCTCAGATGCCCTGCTAGCTGTAATCAGGCATTTCAATCGATCCATGGATCGATTGGGCTGTCGGATCGATCCAGTGATCGATCCAGCTTGATACTGGCACGGAGAAAAACTCTGGATCGGTCGGCTGACCGATCCACAAGCTATCTCGCTTCTGGATGTGGCTGGATCGGTCTACCGACCGATCCAGGAGTACACTGATCGGTCGGATGACCGATCCAGTGGCTCACTGATCGGTCGGCTGACCGATCAGTGAGCTTTGCACTTCTCTGTTCGCATCTGGATCGGTCGGCTGACCGATCCATAAACTCTCTATTCGCGTCTGGATCGGTCAGCTGACCGATCCTGTGGCACAACTCAACTCTGATCGATCCGTAGATCGATCGGAGTTTCTGATTTCGCACTGAAACTCTGATTTCAGCACTAGTTCGTGCCAAATCCTCACACAACGATTATACAATGCATGGAAAACATTCTAATATCCACTGACTAGCATTCTAAACTTGATATAAAACAGGGCTTACTAGTTCGTGGCATTTAACAAATTGAAAGTGCATGGAAAAAGAAATACTGAGAGTTCAACTATTTAAGCTTGCTAAAACCCCTGAGAATCTTTTATTCCAGTTCCTACCACACACACCATCTTTGCATTGAACTCCAGCTTCCTCTGCTAGTCCATTTTCACTTTACCTTTATCTGCAGTATAAGGAAAGTAGAATCTGTAAGCTTAAAGCTTAGTAAGAAACCAACTACCTCACTAAAACATGCAACGATGCAAATATGCTTTTAAAGAATGCTATTTGAAAACATGTACTGGCATGGCATACTATGGTTGCAAGCATAAACTGAAATAACTGAACATGTAAGCTGAAACATGGCATAGCAAGCTAATCACATAGAACAATAATAGAGAACTAAGCTAACTGAAGCTAACCTGAAGCTGAAATCAAACTCAACTAACATAACTGATTTTATGAGTTTTGAAAACTAATAGCATAGTAGATCAAAATAATAATCATGTGCTGTTGGGCCCGGCAACTGTACTTACTGTGCGCGCATCCCTAACTAAACCCGGGTTTGCAAGTCCCGAATTTAGTAGGGTTTACTAGGTTATCTGAACCTAGGGACGACTGTGGGAGTCCAACCCAATGGATATCTAATCCGGTACAGTGCCAACTGAAAAGTAAAATACTGAATATAGCTAAACTGTTCCAAATTGCTGTTTCTAGGTTATCTGAACCTAGAGCTAGGTTGTCTGAACCCAGAGGCGACTGTGGGAGCCCACCCATTGGACCGTAGTCCCATATAAGCTAGAATAAACTGATTTACTTATTTAGATGCTTCTAATGCATTCAACTGAGCTGTTAAAATGCCTAATTTGTATTTTTACTTAACTAGCTATTTTATCGAACACTTAGTGTGCCCCAACTCTCCTCTCTATTAGGGAGACCACTTCTAGGCACCCGACAACGTCTAGAAACCCCCACTGAAGAGGGATTACGTGTCCGGCCCATCTAGAAATGCTCACTAAATCCCTAAACCTGCGAGGAGGATCAATTTCACGCTAAGCGTCGATAAAAATCTGCGTATAGCTAACTAATGCGTAGAAAACCCAAACGGAGCTACTTATACTGTAGGTGAGGGGTTTCTTACCTCGTACGCTAATTTCCTTACAATTCTATTCGCTAGAATTCCGGTGGAGACGACTTCTCGACGATCTTCTCACGTCTAAGCGTTCCCTTCGCGAAGGAGAGCGTCCTCGTGCCGGAGTTGTCACCGGAAGATGACCTTGGGGCCCTAGGGAGAGAACCCTAGGTCTTCCTTGTGGTTGGCACCGAGAGAAGGAGAAAAGAAGGGTGTTCGGCGTGAGGGTTTCGAGGGGAGGAGTTTGCCGAACCAAATTCTAAAATAAACCAAACCCAACCTAACTCTTCTATTTATACTAAGTGGATAATTGAACCCAACTCTAATATAAATATAATTGATTCCTCTTTCTTTCAGCACGGCCCTGCTGGGTTCACCAGTTACTAAGGCTAACTAAAAGTTATCGAATCCGAGAGGTTCCGGGTTCGATTCCCGCCTAAGCTATTTTGCGGTTCTAATTATTTTTGCTGCCTCCGCTACTCGAAAAATTCCGGAAAAATATCTAAAAATTCCAGAAAAATCATAGAATATTTATAATATAGTTTTGAGAATTTTCGGGCGTTACAATCCCCCATACCTTATAAAAAGTTTGTCCTCAAACTTAGAATAACTCTGGGTACTTCTGTCTCATGCTGGCCTCTGTCTCCCAAGTTGCCTCTTCTGCTGTGTGACTGTGCCAAATGACTTTGACTAATGGTACTTCCTTGTTCCGTAATTTATTAACTGCTCGGTCTATTATTTGAATAGGCCGACTGTCATAGCTGAGGTCTTCGCGGATCTGTACCGACTGGGGCTCAATCACCTGGGTGGCATCTGGGGTATGCTTCTTCAGCATAGAGACATGAAATACGTTGTGGACAGCTGACATTTCCTGGGGTAGCTCTAACTCGTATGCTACCTTGCCCACTCTTCTGCTGATAAGGTATGGTCCCACATATCGGGGACTTAGCTTACCCTTCTTCCCAAAACGCATTACTCCCTTCATGGGAGCTACTCTGAGGAACACTGAATCCCCAACTAAAAACTCTAAAGGTCTACGCCGTGTATCAGCATAGCTTTTCTGGCGGCTCTGAGATGTCTCTATCCTCTGGCGGATCTGTTGTATAGCTACTGTGGTATCTGCCACTAGATCTGTCTGAAGTTCTAGTTTTTTCTGTTCACCACTCTCATACCAGCAGATTGGAGATCTTCACCTCCGCCCATAGAGAGCCTCATAAGGTGCCATACCGATAGTGGCCTGATAACTGTTGTTGTATGCAAATTCTACTAAGCTCAGATATTTGCACCAACTTCCCTTGAAATCTAGGGCACATGCTCGGAGCATATCTTCGAGTACCTGATTTACCCGCTCCGTTTGTCCATCTGTTTGAGGATGGAAAGCTGTGCTAAACTTCAACTTTGTGCCCAAAGCTGACTGTACACACTCCCAGAAGTATGATGTGAATCTGCTATCTCTGTCTGAAAAAATGGTTCGTGGGACTCCATGTAATCTAATGATCTCCTTGAGATACAACTGAGCTAGCTGTTCCATGGAGTAGGATATCCTGATAGCTAAGAAGTGGGCTGATTTAGTCAATCTGTCGACTATTACCCAGATGGTATCAAAACCATTCGTGGTTCTGGGTAATCCCACTATAAAATCCAAAGAAATGTCTTCCCACTTCCATTCTGGTATCTGTATGGGCTGCAAAACTCCCCCTAGTCTCTGATGTTCTGCCTTAACCCTCTGACAGGTTAGGCAGGTGCTGACATATCGAGCGTCGTATCTCTTCATCCCAGGCCACCAAAAATGTTTCTTCAAGTCCTGGTACATTTTGGTGGAGCCAGGATGCATCGCATAGGGAGTCTTGTGAGCCTCATCTAAAACCTTCTTTTTGAGTTCCTCCTGATCTGGAACACATAGCCTGTCACCAAAATACAACACCCCGCTATCTGATATTCTGAACTCTCCACCTTCTGATTCTGCTAAGCCTTGCTTGATCCTCTGAATTTCAGGATCCTGCTCCTGAGCTGTCTGAATGTCACCAAGCAAGGTAGACTCTAATGTCATAGTAGAGAGCTGTCCGACTATGAGTTCGAGACCGAAATCTGTGATCTCTTTCTATAGGGGCGGTGACATGGCTGCTAGAGATAATAGGGTAGCGCTGGACTTTCTGCTGAGGGCGTCTGCTACCCTATTCGCTTTTCCTGGGTGGTAGAGGATATCTATGTCATAGTCTTTGACCAGTTCTAGCCATCTGCGCTGTCGCATATTCAGATCCTTCTGAGTGAAGAAGTACTTCAGACTCTGATGATCTGTATACACTCTGCACTGAGCTCCATACAAGTAATGCCTCCAAATCTTGAGAGCGAACACCACTGTTGCAAGCTCAAGGTCATGAGTAGGATAGTTCTTCTCATAATCCTTAAGTTGTCTGGAGGCATAGGCGATCACCTTGCCATCTTGCATCAGCATTGCTCCTAGTCCCAACTTCGAGGCATCACTATATATGTCAAAGCTATCTGCGTTCTCTGGTAGAGTCAGAATAGGTGCACTGGTCAATCTCCTTTTCAGCTCGCTGAAACTGTTCTCACAGTCCTCTGTCCACTGAAATTTTCTGTTCTTTCTGGTAAGAGCTGTTAGTGGTGTAATAACCTGCTAATCCCAGAAAGCTTCTGATCTCACTGGCGTTCTTGGGTCTTTTCCAGTTGCTCACAGCTTCTATCTTACTGGGGTCTACCATGATACCATCCTTTGAGATGATGTGACCCAGGAAGGACACCTGATCTAGCCAAAATTCACATTTTGTGAACTTGGCGTACAGCTGATTCTGCTGAAGGGTCTGCAATACTGTTTTCAGGTGCTCTGCGTGTTCTTCCTGAGTTTCTGAATAGATAAGAATGTCATCGATGAATACAATAACAAATTTATCTAGGTAATCTCTGAATACCCTGTTCATGAGGTCCATGAAGGTAGCTGGAGCATTTGTCACGCCAAAGGGCATGACTACGAACTCATAATGTCCGTATCTAGTCCTGAATGCTGTCTTGGGTATGTCCCCTTCTTTAACCTTCACCTGATGATAACCTGATCTGAGGTCTATTTTAGAGAACACTGCTGCTCCCTTTAGCTGATCAAACAGGTCATCTATTCTGGGAAGAGGATACCTGTTCTTGACTGTGACTTGGTTCAGCGTCTATACACAGGCGCATGCTCCCGTCTTTCTTCTTCACGAACAATACAGGTGCCCCCCATGGTGAGTGACTAGGACGTATGAAGCCCTTGTCAAGCAGCTCCTGTAATTGCTCATGAAGTTCCTTCAGTTCTGCTGGAGCCATGCGGTAAGGTGCTTTGGAGATAGGATTTGTACCGGGAATGAGCTCTATCTCAAATTCGATCTCCCTGTCTGGTGCTAGGCCTGGTAACTCTTCAGGGAAGACTGCTGGGTAGTCACATATGACTCGGACCTCTGCTAGCTATTGGTCCTTGTCCTGACTGGTACTGACTACGTATGCTAAGAACCCCGTACATCCTGAATCCATCAACCTCTGTGCCTTCATAGCTGAGAGAAACTTCTTGGCTTTTCTCCTAGGTTCTCCGACAAATTCGAACTGTGCTTCTGCTTCGGGTTGGAATATGACTCTCTGTTTACGGCACTCGATGGAAGCACCGTATCTGATCAAGAAGTCCATTCCAAAAATGACATCGTAGTCAGTCATATTTAGCACGATCAGATCACAGAAGAGTTCTCTGTCTGCTATAATGACTGGCACTGCTCTGAGCCAGTGCGTGGATGCCATAATTTCTCCTGAAGGCAGTGTCGTCAGAAACTGACTACTGAGTACCTCTGGAGGTATTGCTAACTTCTCGGCAAATGCTCTGGATATATATGAATAGGTTGCCCCAGTATCGAATAAGACAGTTGCTATTTGCTGAAAAATACTAATCTGACCTGTAACAACTATCGAGGCATTTGCTACGTCCTCTCTAGTGAGTGAGTAGATCCTCGCATTGGTCATAGCTGGAGGGGCTTCTAATCTGCCCTGGCTGATGTGTGGACCATCTAAAGCGGCCTGCTGTTACGCTCCGCAAGTGTACGGAAATGTCGCAAGTAATATAAAAGATTATCGTATCCACAGGGACTGGAATAAGCACTAGAAATGTCTCAATGCGAATTAGCTAAACAACTATCCAATCGTTTCAAAAGCAAAGTAAAGGTAAACAAATCTAATCTTAAAGATCAACAAACAAGAGTCTAGTGTTTTGGGTTATGATAAAGGAAGATTCTAGGAGTTTCGGTTTCTTTGTAAAATTTCTTGAATGTAAATGGTTCACCAATTCTTATCCCTCAATTGCCAAACATGTAGAAAGTTGCCGGTTCTCTCTCGCAATAGACAACCGGCTAAGGACTGAGAAATGTATCTAAGTAGGATTAATTAGACATGAACCTATATTGTCCTTACACAGAAGCGCACCTATTACTATGCCTTCCTCGGATATCAACATAGAAGCCCACAACTCATTAATCTATCAAGATACAAGAAACTAATCACAAGATCCATCCTACTCTCTTGAATATTCTCATTTCCTCTTCAAGATTATCTCTCAAACGTCCTTACACGGGCTTGCACCTGTCACGTGGATCCCTCGGATGATCGAGTGAGAGTTTATCTTTACAAAGTCCACAAGAAATCTAAACAATCAATCAAGAATGAGAATTAAGCACAAATCACCATTAATCATTCAAGATCTAATTGATACAAGCAAGTCAATGTCATTGAAACAAGAAAATGGCAAATCCATAAGAGATTACATCAATCCATCATACAAATACTCCCTTAATCCTAGAATACAAGATCTACTCCATGAATCGAGGAAGAAAACCCAAGAAATAGAGAATACAAGCATTTCTTAAATCCCCAATCCAAGAAATCAAGAAGAGGGGAAAGAGAAAACTTATCTACGAAGAAGCCTCGTCTTCGGATCCAATCCTCGCTCCAGTCGAAATCGTCGAGATCTCCCTTAGAATCGCGAAATCCTCCCAAGAATGGGAGGAAACCACCAAATCTTGCCTTCTCCCAAAGGGGAGAGATCCCTTTCAATTCATGAAGAAGAGTTTAAATAGAGGAGGGAATCGGCGCCACACGGCCCGTGACACGTGTGAGATTCGCAGCCATGTCCATTCCCTCTGTGCCAAAGCTGCAGTGTGACTCCACACGGCCGGAACCCTCGCTCTCTGGAAATGCTACGGCGTGTGGTGCACACGCCACACCGCTTAGTCTCTGGAAATGCTACACGGCCGTGTGTGCACTTCTTGGTCTCTGGAAATTACACGGCCGTGTAGATCCACACGGCCATGTAAGGCTTGCTCTGGTTGGCTTCAAATCTTGACACTGCGAGGTTCACACGACCATGTCATCTTCCTCTTCTGTTGGTGCCAAACTCCACACGGCCCGAGCTCCATACCAGTGCATGGCCGTGTGAGGTACACGGCCCGGTGCTTTCTCCCTTTGTTTCCTCCAATGCATGCCCAAAGATGTAGATTCTTCACCAAATCTACTCCTGTGTACAAAAAATGCACAAAAAGCAGATCTCCAAACCAAAAGAGTAAATATGCTAAAAGGAAAGCTGGAAGTATAAAAATGCATAGATCAAGCATGCTCAAAATATGTAAATGTGCGTAAAAACATGCATAAAAGAGTATATAATCTACGCACATCACACCCCCAGACTTAAACCTTTGCTTGTCCTCAAGCAAAATACTACAGTCTAAATTCATATGTTCTACAACACATTCATAAAACCCAGTGCACTTTCCTAACTCTATCAAAAAGTTTCATTAACAAGCATGATCATGGAAACAAGTAAAGTATGGTTCAAGCATAAGAATCTTGTGCGCAGTGTAAAAGTAACTCAACACCCTTCAAGTTTCAATCCATGTCCTAGTCAAGTCGTCATCAAATTTGAATTCCTAGTGTTCCCAATGAACGACAAGTAACCAGTGATAGGCACTTACTCACCATTCACTTGGTTCATATTTCTCAACTAACCCAAGGTCTCAAAGGTGTGCTCAATCTCAAGGGAAGCAAAGCAGTCATTTCCCCAGTAACCTAACTTGGTCTCAAAGGGGTGACTTGCTAGATTCCACTCATGACAACTGTTTTTTATATCCCTTATTATTCTTTTATTTATTTTTTTCTCTTTTTTTTTATAAGTGTTTGCATTGTGCAAAACTTATTCACAAATGTACTTTTAGCACACATGTTGGGATATTTTGATTTTTCCAAATGAGCTTTAATGATTTGAGCCTCATCCAGTAACCAAAATGAAAGTTGAGAAATCACCATGGAAACCAAGTACTAAGCAAACAAGATGAATCATGACTATTTCAATGACATCAACTATTCAAGCGTCAAGCACAAGTGTAGTGAAGATAAAATCCTTAAGGTTGAACCAAAACTAAAACTCATCACCATAAGATTCTTAGCTTATTAATGCTTCCCAAGATAGAAAAAAAAACTACACAAAGTTTACTACTAACATCATTCGAACATCATGAATCAAGACAATAATCGTGCTAACATTTCACTTGAATCCAAGAAAGCATATAAGTGAAGTTTTGATGTTCTCAAGATGTATGCCACAAAAAATCAAAACCCAAAATGCAAGACATAAGCAAAAACAAAAACAAACAAAGCAAATCAAATGCATCTAATGCATCCCCCCAGACTTAAATTTTTCATTGTCCCAATGAAAACTAAAAACAATGTGGAGGAGATTTTAAGAGAAGTTACCAAGTGATGAGCTCCAAATGGTTGATATTCATGTTTTTTTTTTAGATACTCCTCTATCCAATGTTCACAATCCTCCACAACTTTAAAATCTACAAAAAAAATAAGATAGACAAGAAGAATTAAGTAGAGGGTATGATTTATTATCAACAAAATAAAAAGAAACTAAAAGTAAAATGAAAACAAGATTGAACTTGGGTTGCCTCCCAAGAAGCGCTTGTTTAAGGTCATCAGCTCGACCACCTCATTAGATTCATCTAAATCTTGCTCTTGGAGGGGTAAGATATTTTAGAACCCTCCTACCAAGGGCTCTTATTATGGAGGGAGCTTTCAATATTGGAGTTAAAAAGTGATGTATCGCCCTCTCCATCTTCGTCTTCTTTAAAGTTGTTTCAGGTGGTCGAAGACGGTTCAGTATGAGCTTCCAATTATTGGCCTCTTGAAAACCTACACACCCAAAAGAAAAACAAACCTCCCACAAGAATGTAATATAAGAAGGAACTAGAACCATATTAGTATGAATTGAGTATGTATCAAGAAATGAATCACATCCAACAAAATCAATTATAGGTACCTCTATGAAATTTTCTAAAAGATTACTAAGAATACTAACCTTGTAGTGCTGAGAAGTACCTGAAAAGTTCTAAACAAGTGGATGTGACCTCTTCAGAATTTTGTAATGGTTCTAGCTCTGGTTCGAGTGGTGGTGCCTCTAAAAGTGGTGATTCTTGGGGCTTTGCTTCCATTACATAAGTCCCTACACAATTATCATCAACCAATTCTATTCTTACACATTCCATAGTATCAATTGGTTGTGTGACCAAAGGAGGTGATCCTTGGGACATATCCTCCATAGTACATGTCCCTACACTTTTCTCCACCACATCATCATCATAAGTAGTGAAGAGTCCACTAACATCAATATCATCAATAGAGGAATCAACAACTTTATTGGAACTTTGTAGTAGTAGTCGTAAAGCTAAGATCCCTCGTTGTACCATTAGCTCTTCAGAATCTTGTGTTGTGGTCTTCATCCGATTGGGAGCAAGAGTATTTGAGTTTTGGGAGTCCTCCCAAACAATTGGCTCATCAAATTGTGAACGATGTGGTCCATCTAATGAAGAACCATCCTGAAATTTTGACAAACCCTGATTTACTTGGGAAGTATACTCAAAATTTTGTATGTAGTTGTAGTCCAAATTTTGTTGATTCATCCAAAAGTGATTATAATGTTGAGGAGGGTCAGAGATCTATTGCTGGAATAATGACTACTCACTCTGCTCTGAAATTAGCTGGGGTTGAAGGTACTGAATTTGATGATCTTCCCAGTCATAGCCATAAGTATCAGGAACTTGCTCATATGTATCTTGATATCGAGGTTGAACCAAACACTGACGTTCCGGAGTTATAGCAGTCTTTTGAAAAAAATGGCAAATAACAGCTGGATGAGATGTGCTACCACACACTCCACAAAGAAACTCAAATTGATCATCTTCTGAACCATAATATTCATCAATGGAAGATCTTACGCTCATGGGTGTGAAAAATTCTCTTGAAGCCCTGCTTGACATGTTAGTGCTCTAGATATCTAAAAAAAAATTACAATCAAAACTAAAAATGCAGAATTAAAGACAAGAAATAAAATGCATAATGAAAAACAAGAAAGAAAATGCAGAATTTAAATTGCATGAAAGAAAGTGCATAATGAAAACAAGAAAGAAAAGATAAAAGGAAAAAGAAAAATGTCTAGAATAATTCATATGCTAAAGATTGCAAGATATGTTTACAAAAGAAAAGAAGAAAGAAACTTGATCAAAAGAGAAAACAGAGAAAAGTTAGATTAGAGTGCTAGAAATCAAGAATGCAAAGTTAGAATTAGAATTAGAATTGCAACAAAAAGAATTGTCAAGAATGTTATTCAAGAAAAGAAAAGCTTATAGAAACAGAATTCTAAAGTTACAACTATGAAAATGTAAAGAAAGAAAGAAAAGTTATGTTTAGTCTAACTCAATTGATAATTCCTAATGTTATAGCGCAGTCCCCGGCAACGGCGCCAAAAACTTGTTACGCTCCGCAAGTGTACGGAAATGTCGCAAGTAATATAAAAGATTATCGTATCCACAGGGACTGGAATAAGCACTAGAAATGTCTCAATGCGAATTAACTAAACAACTATCCAATCGTTTCAAAAGCAAAGTAAAGGTAAACAAATCTAATCTTAAAGATCAACAAACAAGAGTTTAGTGTTTTGGGTTATGATAAAGGGAGATTCTAGGAGTTTCGGTTTCTTTGTAAGATTTCTTGAATGTAAATGGTTCACCAATTCTTATCCCTCAATTGCCAAACATGTAGAAAGTTGCCGGTTCTCTCTCGCAATAGACAACCGGCTAAGGACTGAGAAATGTATCTAAGTAGGATTAATTAGACATGAACCTATATTGTCCTTACACAGAAGCGCACCTATTACTATGCCTTCCTCGGATATCAACATAGAAGCCCACAACTCATTAATCTATCAAGATACAAGAAACTAATCACAAGATCCATCCTACTCTCTTGAATATTCTCATTTCCTCTTCAAGATTATCTCTCAAACGTCCTTACACGGGCTTGCACCTGTCACGTGGATCCCTCGGATGATCGAGTGAGAGTTTATCTTTACAAAGTCCACAAGAAATCTAAACAATCAATCAAGAATGAGAATTAAGCACAAATCACCATTAATCATTCAAGATCTAATTGATACAAGCAAGTCAATGTCATTGAAACAAGAAAATGGCAAATCCATAAGAGATTACATCAATCCATCATACAAATACTCCCTTAATCCTAGAATACAAGATCTACTCCATGAATCGAGGAAGAAAACCCGAAGAAATAGAGAATACAAGCATTTCTTAAATCCCCAATCCAAGAAATCAAGAAGAGGGGGAAAGAGAAAACTTATCTACGAAGAAGCCTCGTCTTCGGATCCAATCCTCGCTCCCGAGTCGAAATCGTCGAGATCTCCCTTAGAATCGCCCAGAAATCCTCCCAAGAATGGGAGGAAACCACCAAATCTTGCCTTCTCCCAAAGGGGGAGAGATCCCCTTTCAATTCATGAAGAAGAGTTTAAATAGAGGAGGGAATCGGGCCCCCACACGCGACCGTGTGAGATTCGCACGGCCATGTCCACTTCCCTTTCCGGCAGTGTGACTCCACACGGCCGAACCCTCTCGCTCTCTGGAAATGCTACAGTAGTGTGGTGCACACCACACCCTTAGTCTCTGGAAATGCTACGGCAGTGTGGTGCACACTGCCACAGCCTGCTTGGTATCATGGCCGTGTAGATCCACACGGCCATGTAAGGCTTCTGCTCTGGTTGGCTTCAAATCTTGACACGGCCGTGCGAGGTTCACACGACCATGTCATCTTCCTCTTCTGTTGGTGCCAAACTCCACACGGCCCGAGCTCCATACCAGTGCATGGCCGTGTGAGGTACACGGCCCGGTGCTTTCTCCCTTTGTTTCCTCCAATGCATGCCCAAAGATGTAGATTCTTCACCAAATCGACTCCTACGTACAGAAAATGCACAAAAAGCAGATCTCCGAACCAAAAGAGTAAATATGCTAAAAGGAAAGCTGGAAGTATAAAAATGCATAGATCAAGCATGCTCAAAATATGTAAATGTGCGTAAAAACATGCATAAAAGAGTATATAATCTACGCACATCACCTGCATCTGATGTAACTGAGCTGGCTGGCCTCCGTACTGAATCGGCTGTAGCTGAGGAAGACTGGTCTTGTTTGGACACTGCTTGGCCATATGCCCTTCCTATCCACATTCAAAGCATCCTCGTGTGCCCTTACGACAAACTCCAGGATGGAATTTTCCACAAGTAGCACACTTTGGATAACTGGGTTGCTTGCTGGCTAGTCCTCCTCTTGGGTAACTCCCTGGTTTGCACTTGTTGCTGGAGTTCCCTTTCCAGTTAGAGCCATGAGAGCTGTGGCCCTACTGCTTCTGGGTGCCCGAGCCTCCTTGACCTTTAGCTTCTGAGAGGATTTGCTTCTGCTGCTTAATACTATTCTGGTAGTGCTCAGTGGTCAAGGCGCTGCTGACTAGTTCTTCGGTGGTTTGCGGCCTGTGGATGCCGCCAGCCATGTTCATTGCTATTTCCGGCCTCAGCATCTTGAGCATCAACCGAACTCGTTCTTTTTCTGTGCTGACTAGTTCTGGGCATAGACGAGCCAACCTGTTGAATTTCTTCACGGCTTCCTCCACTGAAAGGTTGCCCTGAAGAAACTCTGTGAACTCGTCGTAGTGGCGGTTCATGACCCGCATGTGAAAGAATTCCTCAAAGAACTCCTTCTCGAAGTCAGCCCACAACATCTGGTTCACTGGGCGCGTCGCATTCTCTCCCACCACATGCGTGCATCCCCTGTCGGCAAAAGGAGGCACACTTCACCTTCTCGTGTTCTAGATCCAGAAGCTCCATCGTACTCTCCGGTGTTTTGAACCAAGCTTGTGCATCCCATGGTTCACTAGTGCACGAGAAGTTCTCCTTCTGCCACTGGATCGGATAGGCTTCTCTCCTTGTCTCTGCTGCTGGGAGGTGATGGTGGTGGTGGAACCTCTAAGACCACTGGTGTCGCTAAGTTAGGCTCCGGGGTGACAGTGGGAGTGTTCTGCTGACTAGCCTTTAAGGTGGCTAGTTCCTGTTGCTGTTCAGCTAGCTGCTGCTGTAACTGAACCACTAGTGTTGTAAGGTCTGGGGGAGGCACTGAACTGCCTGCCTCATGCTGGGGCTCAGTGGCTGCTGCCCTTCTAGCTGGGCGTCCTCGTTCCATTTCTAAAGACATGGAGGACAGGACATGCATAACTAATACAATTATAATTGTATAACTATTGCTATCATGTTATATACTATCACATACTAACATGCATCAATTATTTATAAACATGAGCTATAACAAGAAAGCAAGAAATATAAATAAAGTAGAGGTATTCTTACTTGGAAGCTGCAGGTTCAATGCTGATGTGTGTGTAGGAAGTATGGAACACTGCTCTGATACCACTCTGTAACGACCCGCCTTCTACTACTAAGCTGTAAGGCCGATCGTTACGTAATGTTGTGCTAAATTACTATTGCGGAAATCTGGATTGATTAAAATTTTACTAAACTGATTACTGTAAAGTCTGAACTTAATATTCTAGGTGTACATAGAAGTTGTACACATGCTAGGGAAGGTAATCTATGCCTCCCAGATGCCCTACTAGCTGTAATCAGGCATTTCAATCGATCCATGGATCGATTGGGCTGTCGGATCGATCCAGTGATCGATCCAGCTTGATACTGGCACGGAGAAAAACTCTGGATCGGTCGGCTGACCGATCCACAAGCTATCTCACTTCTGGATGTGGCTGGATCGGTCTACCGACCGATCCAGGAGTACACTGATCGGTCGGCTGACCGATCCAGTGGCTCACTGATCGGGCGGCTGACCGATCCAGTGGCTCATTGATCGGTCGGCTGACCGATCAGTGAGCTTTGTACTTCTCTGTTCGTATCTGGATCGGTCGGCTGACCGAGCCATAAACTCTCTGTTCGCGTCTGGATCGGTCAGCTGACCGATCCAGTGGCACAACTCAACTCTGATCGATCCGTAGATCGATCGGAGTTTCTGATTTCGCACTGAAATTCTGATTTCAGCACTAGTTCGTGCCAAATCCTCACACAACGATTATACAATGCATGGAAAACATTCTAATATCCACTGACTAGCATTCTAAACTTCATATAAAACAGGGCTTACTAGTTCGTGGCATTTAACAAATTGAAAGTGCATGGAAAAAGAAATACTGAGAGTTCAACTATTTAAGCTTGCTAAAACCCCTGAGAATCTTTTATTCCAGTTCCTGCCACACACACCATCTTTGCATTGAACTCCAGCTTCCTCTGCTAGTCCATTTTCCCTTTACCTTTATCTGCAGTATAAGGAAAGTAGAATCTGTAAGCTTAAAGCTTAGTAAGAAACCAACTACCTCACTAAAACATGCAACGATGTAAACATGCTTTTAAAGAATGCTATTTGAAAACATGTACTGGCATGGCATACTATGGTTGCAAGCATAAACTGAAATAACTGAACATATAAGCTGAAACATGGCATAGCAAGCTAATCACATAGAACAATAATAGAGAACTAAGCTAACTGAAGCTAACCTGAAGCTGAAATCAAACTCAACTAACATAACTGATTTTATGAGTTTTGAAAACTAATAGCATAGTAGATCAAAATAATAATCATGTGCTGTTGGGCCCGGCAACTGTACGCATCCCTAACTAAACCCGGGTTTGCAAGTCCCGAATTTAGTAGGGTTTACTAGGTTATCTAAACCTAGGGACGACTGTGGGAGTCCAACCCAATGGATATCTAATCCGGTACAGTGCCAACTGAAAAGTAAAATACTGAATATAGCTAAACTATTCCAAATTGCTGTTTCTAGGTTATCTGAACCTAGAGCTAGGTTGTCTGAACCCAGAGGCGACTGTGGGAGCCCACCCATTGGACCGTAGTCCCATATAAGCTAGAATAAACTGATTTACTTATTTAGATGCTTCTAATGCATTCAACTGAGCTGTTAAAATGCCTAATTTGCATTTTTACTTAACTAGCTATTTTATCGAACACTTAGTGTGCCCCAACTCTCCTCTCTATTAGGGAGACCACTTCTAGGCACCCGACAACGTCTAGAAACCCCCACTGAAGAGGGATTACGTGTCCGGCCCATCTAGAAGTGCTCACTAAATCCCTAAACCTGCGAGGAGGATCAATTTCACGCTAAGCGTCGATAAAAATCTACGTATAGCTAACTAATGCGTAGAAAACCCAAACGGAGCTACTTATACTGCAGGTGAGGGGTTTCTTACCTCGTACGCTAATTTCCTTACAATTCTATTCGCTAGAATTCCGGTGGAGACGACTTCTCGACGATCTTCTCGCGTCTAAGCGTTCCCTTCGCGAAGGAGAGCGTCCTCGTGCCGGAGTTGTCACCGGAAGATGACCTTGGGGCCCTAGGGAGAGAACCCTAGGTCTTCCTTGTGGTTGGCGCTGAGAGAAGGAGAGAAGAAGGGTGTTCGGCGTGAGGGTTTGGAGGGGAGGAGTTTGCCGAACCAAATTCTAAAATAAACCAAACCCAACCTAACTCTTCTATTTATACTAAGTGGATAATTGAACCCAACGCTAATATAAATATAATTGATTCCTCTTTCTTTCAGCACGGCCCTGCTGGGTTCACCGGTTACTAAGGCTAACTAAAAGTTATCGGATCCGAGAGGTTCCGAGTTCGATTCCCGCCTAAGCTATTTTGCGGTTCTAATTATTTTTGCTGCCTCCGCTACTCGGAAAATTCCGGAAAAATATCTAAAAATTTCAAAAAAATCATAGAATATTTATAATATAGTTTTGAGAATTTTCAGGCGTTACAAAATAACCTGCTGGAAAATCTAACTGAATACTCCCAGAACCAAGGTCGTCCACATTATTACATGGCACAACAAAACTAATAGTAAGCTCCTCTGTTCGTGCCCCTTATTGTAGCCCAAACCAAGCTAAACCTGCTGGAATTTACAATCCTATGTAAAGCTTGTTTCATTTGTTCAAAACTTATACTTTTATACTTCAAAATAATGATAATAAATTCCCTATTGGGTCCAGGCATAGTACCTAAGCACGCTCCCTAATAAAAATTGGGGTGGCGAACCACTAGTCCTACAAGGGTGAAGACCTTGGTCTTACCAGGGTTGAGACCTCGAAATCGGTCACCTGGATTTGTTTAACGACAACCTCGGAAGTCGGGTACTAACTTGTTCAAGTAAAATACTTGTTACTTGTTAATACTTCTAATAAAAAGAATACCTCAGAATTTAAACAGTAAGCTAAAAAAAGGGTTGTTCATAATCATTGCATAACACAAACCGAAACCAAGCAGTAAGGGTTGTTCGTGCCCCTTTCATGGCACAACCCAATACTGCATAGCAAGCTCCAAGGGGGGTTGTTCGTGTCCAGAAATGTCAAGAAAATGAAAATTTGCAATGCCATTTTTTTTAAGTCGTTCACACTCAACAAATCTAGCAAGAAATAGGATAAATCTACACTGGAATTGGTGGCTTTTCTTGCTTGTGGAAATACAAAACAAGCAAATCTGGGTTGCACGCTTGAATTAAAGTTGTTCATGCTCAAAATTAACAAGGTAGTCTGTACTGGAATGTTAAACTTAACAATCAATTGTCCTAAAACTACATGGGAAAAACTAGTAACCAAAAGATCTACTGAATACTCCCAAACTAAGGCTGTTCATGTCAAATGCATAGCACAAACAAAACTAAAACCTGCTGAAAATCTAGACCATTTCATGCTCATTGCCTAGCAACAAAACCTAAAACTGCCAGGCTAAATATAAGCCGCCCCAAAAGAAAGTCTAAGCCTGAAATGCTAATTATAAGGGCTGAAGGATCTAAACTACATGCCTAGTCCATACAATTTATTTTCTTTCTTTGAGATTCACGGCAGTAAGCTTCAAAAACACATTCTTTACAGCATGCTTCAGAAATAAAGAAGGAAACAACGATCTGAGAGCTACTCCTACTGCAAGTGAGAAGCACTTACCTAATTCCCTTGACTCACAGCCGAGATCGGCTTCTAGGGTTTCGGAGAATCTTGAAATTTCGGCAACTTCTTCACGTCTACGCGCTCTCCCCGACGAGGTGATCGCGATGGTGTGGAAGGCTCTCGGAATGGGTCCTTGGTCGGCCGCCGGAGACGAAGCCCTAGCTCCCTTTTTTTCTTGGCCCAAGCAGGAGACGACTCCGTGCGTATGTGGAGGAGAAGAGGGTTTAGATTAAATCTCCCTTCCTCTCTTAACTTATCCCTCTTTATACTTAGGTATTTTTGGTTATCCTATTACCGCTTAAGTTTATTTCGCTATCTATTTGATCAGCACGGCCCTGCTGGGTTCTTGGTCATCCGAAACAACTTAAGCTTGGCTTAGCTAGAGGTCTCCGGTTCGAACCTCGACCCAATCTCTTTTTGCCTCAACTTCATTTCTTTTGGTAAAAATATCAAACGAACTCCGAAAATTACATAAAAATACTCTAAAAATTTTTAAAAATTTCTAGAATATTTCTAAAGCATTTCTAAGTATTTAAAAGCATTATTAGGACTCGTAATGAGGAAATTTGGGTTGTTACAATTCCCCATACCTTATAAAAAATTCGTCCTCGAACTTAGAATAATTCTGGATATCTTTGTCTCATACTTTCCTCACGCTCCCAAGTAGTTTCCTCGCGCTTCTGATTTTTCCAAATGACCTTCACTAGTGGCACTTCTTTGTTCCTTAGTCTCTTAACTTCTCTGTCCACTACCTGTGTAGGTCTGCTCTCATAGCTAAGATCCTCCTGGATCTGCACTGACTGAGGCTGAACCACTTGACTAGGGTCGTAGAGGCACTTCTTTAGCATGGAGACATGAAATACATTGTGTATCGCTGACATGTCTTGTGGTAAGTCTAGCTTGTAAACTACTTTCCCAATCCTCTCTATGATTAGGTAGGGTCCTACGTAGTGGGACTTAACTTTCCCTTTTTGCCAAATCTCATCACTCCCTTCATAGGAGCAACTTTGAGGAAGACTGAATCCCCTACTTGGAATTCCAATGGCCTACGGCGTGCGTCAGCATAACTTTTCTGCCTACTCTGGGCAGCCTCAATTCTCTGTCTGATCTTCTAGATAGCCTGAGTGGTTTCATCTATCATCTCAGTCTGCCTGCCTAGTTCTGATTCCATCTCTTTTCTTTCTCCAGCCTCCAGCCAGCATATGGGTGATCTGCACTTTCGGCCATACAGTGCCTCGTAAGGTGCCATCTTGATAGTGGCCTGGTAGCTATTATTGTAGGCGAATTCAGCCAAGTACAGATACTTGCACCAACTACCCTTAAAATCTAATGCACAAGCCCGGAGCATGTCTTCTAAAACCTGATTTACTCGCTCTGTCTATCCATCAGTCTGGGGATGGAAGGCTGTGCTGAACTTGAGTTTGGTGCCTAATGCATTCTGAACACACTCCCAAAAATGGGAGGTGAAGCGCCCATCCCTATCAGAAACAATCGACTTCGGAACTCCATGATGTATGATCACTTCCTTAACATATAGTTGTGACAACTGCTCTATAGAGTGGGACACCTTGATGGCTAGAAAATGACCAGACTTTGTCAACCTGTCCACTATCACCCATATCGCATCGTACCCATTAGTGGTCCTTGGAAGACCTATTATAAATTCCATGGATATTTCTTCTCACTTCCACTCTGGTATTGGGAGAGGTTGTAGGACTCCTCCTGGTCTCTGGTACTCTGCTTTGACCCTTTGGCATGTCAGGCAGGTACTGACATATTTTGCTACATCTCTCTTGAGTCCAGACCACCAGAATCTCTATTTCAAATCTTGATACATCTTGGTGGAACCAGGATGCATGGAGTACGGTGTACTATGAGCTTCTTCTAGAATCTTCTTTCTCAGTTCCTCATCATTGGAGATACCAAGGCGGCTCCCCTGATAGAGGATTCCACTGTCTGATACCCGAAACTCTGAATTTTCTTCTTTTTGTATCCCTTGCTTGATCTTCTGGATATTTGGATATTCACTTTGCTTTCTCTGTATATCCTCAAGTAGGGTTGACTCTAAGGTCAATGCAGAGAGTTGCCCATAAATAATTTCAACTCTAAAATCTGACAATTCCTTCTGCAGTGGCAGTGCTAATAATGACAAGGGCATCAGGGTTGCACTGGATTTTCGGCTTAGTGCATCCACCACTTTATTAGCTTTATCTGGGTGGTAGAGGATTTCACAGTCATAATCTTTAACCAACTCTAGCCACCTGCGCTGTCTCATGTTTAAGTCTTTCTGGGTAAAGAAATATTTCAAACTCTGATGGTCGGTGAAGATTCTGCACTGGACTCCATACAAATAATGTCGTCAGAGTTTTAGTGCAAAGACTACAGCTGCCAGCTCAAGATCATGAATGAGGTAGTTCTTCTCATAGTCTTTGAGTTATCTGGAAGCATAAGCTATAACCTTCCCCTCTTGCATGAGAACAGCTCCAAGGCCCATCTTGGAAGCATCACTGTATATGTCAAAACTCTTGTCACTCTCTGGAACAGTCAGGATGGGAGCACTGGTCAGTCTTTTCTTCAATGCTTGGAAACTTTGCTCACATTTGTCTGACCATTCAAACTTCTTGTTCTTCCTAGTTAGGGCTGTTAGTGGAGAGGCTATCTTGGAAAAGTCCTCCACGAATTTTTTGTAATATCCAGCTAACCCAAGAAAGCTTCTGATCTCCCTGGCGTTCTTGGGTCTACACCAGTTGTTGACCGCATCTATTTTGGCAGGATCCACCTGGATACCTTCTTTAGAAATGATGTGACCTAGAAACGCCACCTGCTCTAACCAGAACTCGCACTTTGAGAATTTAGCATAAAGCTATTTTTGCTGAAGGGTCTGCAGTACTATTCTCAAGTGCGTGTCATGCTCCTCTGGGGTTCTTGAATAAATCAGAATGCCGTCGATGAACACGATGACAAATTTATCGAGGTATTCTCTAAACACTCTGTTCATTAAGTCCATGAAGACCGCAGGTGCATTAGTCACACCAAAAGGCATGACTACAAACTCGTAGTGTCCATATCTGGTCCTAAAAGTTATTCTGGATATATCACTTTCTTTCACTTTCAGCTGGTAATATCCCGAGCGTAAATCTATCTTCGAGAAAACTGTGGCCCCTCTTAGCTGATCAAAGAGATCATCTATTCTGGGAAGAGGGTACTTGTTCTTAACTGTTACTTTATTCAGCGCTCTATTATCTATGCACATCCGCATAGATCCATCTTTCTTCTTAACGAACAACACTGGAGCTGCCCATGGTGAATGACTGGGACGGATGAAACCTTTGTCAAGCAGCTCCTGGAGTTGTTCTTGTAGCTCTTTCAGCTCTGCTGGAGACATCTGGTATGGAGCTTTTGAAATTGGACTGGTGCCAGGAACCAACTCAATTTCAAACTCCACTTCTCTATTAGGAGGTAGTCCAGGTAGCTCTTCTGGGAATACCTCTGGATACTCACAGACTACCTGAACGTCTTCCTGCTTGGGTCCTTTTTGTTCTTCTGTATTCACAATGTACGCAAGAAAACTAGCACACCCTTTAGCTAACATCTGGTGAGCTGTTAGGGAAGAGAGGAATTTTTGGGTCTTCCTCTTTGGCACTCCCGTGAACTCAAAGGATGGTTCACCTTCTGGACTGAAAATCACTTTCCTTCTGCGGCAGTCCACCGAAGCACTATACTTGCTGAGGAAATCCATACCCAGAATAACGTCGAAATCCTGCATCGCAAGGATAACTATATTAACATATAGCTCTCGGTCTGAAATTCTGACTGGTACAGCCCGAAGCCACTGGTTGGACTCCATGACCTCTCCAGAAGGTAGGGTTGTCAAGAACTTGGAGTTCATGCTCTCTGTAGGCACCTGAAATTCTTTGTCAAAGGGCACTGATATAAAAGAATGGGTCACCCCAGTATCAAATAGTACCATAGCTAAATGCTGAAAAATAACTACTTAACCTGTTATTGTAGGACCGTTAGATTCGATAGAGGGGGGGTGAATATCGATTCGTAAAACAAGAGTTTAAGCACAGCGGAAAAAGATAAAGTAGACACAAATATTTTTACTTCGTTCGGAGCCTGTGACGACTCCTACTCGAAGGCCCGTCGTCCTTGACCACTTTCGTTGGGCAATCACTAGCAAGTCGAAATATGATTACAGAAAAAGTACAGGAGATGCTAGTAATAATAAAACAATACCGACAAAAAGAAAATTAAACAAAAACCGGAAGAGCACTTTTGTCGGAGCGTTGTTGGCGTCGCACTTGAACGTCGAGCAGCAAGATCAGCAGAAGAGTTCTTAGTCAAAGTTGATTCTGAAGCTCCTATCTGGGGCTTCTTTTATATGCTGTTCCGGGCGCCTGGATCCCTTCCGGGCGCCTGGAGTGTGACGTAACTGCTCAAATCAAGATGCTCCACGTAGCGACGAGGTGTCTGGATAAAATTCGCCGTCCGGGCGCCCGGACCACCTTGTTCCAGAAAGACTCCTTTTTCCTGCAAAACAAGGTTAGTCCGAGGCAAATATATATCCTGTAAAATAAATGGTTAGCACAGTTAAAGTTCAACAGATAGATAAAGAGAGTATGACTTAGATTCCGTCTTTCCGAGACCGGAATCTAGTCACGATCTCGACTTAGACATCCGAAATGGATCTAAGCCGGATCGACGCCTAATGTCCCCTTCCCGGGAACGCATCGTCACTCCCCTCCAGTGACTTACCTCACTTACCTGCCAGACGTCCGGTCAGCCCGTCGACCCGTCTGGACTTCTCGCCAAGCGTCCGGTCAGCCCGTCGACCCGCTTGGACTTCTCGCCAGCTATCCGGTCAGCCCGTCGACCTAGCTGGACTTCTCGCCAAGCGTCCGGTCAGCCCGTCGACCCGCTTGGACTTCTCGCCAGCTATCCGGTCAGCCCGTCGACCTAGCTGGACTTTTCCTGCACACTTGATCAAAGTGTCGGACAACAACTAACTTAACCTATTTGTCATTCATCAAAACCTGGGTTAGACCGTTAGTGCTACCCGCACCAACAATCTCTCCCTTTTTGATGGAATGACAACCTGGTTAAGTTAGTGAAAGCATATGTACGAAACAACATGCATTTGTGTGGTTTTAAAGTCAGTTTGTGTTTTCAAATTGGTTTAGCTAACTTAACCACCTAACCCTCCTCCCCCTTTGGCATTCATCATCAAAAAAAACAAGGGTAAACAATCATAGTGTAGAGTTACTGAATAACACTTAAACAATCATAGTTCATAATTTAAGGACAAAAGTACAATTTTTCAATCCAAGAAAAGATCAAGTTGACTTGGGGGAGTATAAAGTTTTGAAAACTTGTATAAAGCAGTAGTTTTTAGCTTTTAGAAAAATTTCAATATTTAAATTTACAAACATAAGTGTATAAGGTCTAAATTTCAAGATTTAAATATTCAAAACAAGTTTCAACTTTGAAACGCTTTTTCAAACATAAGTTTTCAAAACCAAAAATTCCAAAACTAAGTTTGAAAAACCTATTTTTCCAAAACTGATTTATTTTTCACCACTAAATTTGTAAACGATTTAATTTAAAACTTAAGTTTTGACAATGATTTAAGTTTGAAAAATCTAACTTTCATAATTTTCAACACTGAGTTTTGCAAATCAAATTTCAGTTTGCAAATATTGATTTTGAACTTTACTTTTAGTTTTCAAAGGAGTTTGGGAGAACTAACTTTGATAAAGTAAAATAAAAAAAATCAAACTTTTAAAGTTCAAAAGTACTAGTTTCAAAACCATGGTTTAAAATACTTGAAAAGTTGAGTTTTCAAAGACTAAGTAAAAAGGATAAAAAGTTTGTGATTTAAAAAAATTTCACAATTTTAAGTAAGTTGATTTTGAAGATTGATTATTGAACTTTGATTTTCAAAATTAAGGAAAAAAATTTTGAGAAGCTTAGTTTGTAAACTTAAGTTTTGGAAAATCTAATTTCCACAATTTTCAAAACTAAGTTAAATCTAATTTTCAAAATCAATTTTCAATAAGATGTAAAACCTAATTCTTAAAAACAGCTTAGTTTTATAAGAGTTAGTTTTCAAAAGTAGGTTTAAGAAATTTTTAAGAAAATATTTTTCAAACAAAATTTAAAATATTTTATATAAAGGAAAATTTTTAATTAATTCCTCCCCCTGAACCTGACATAACTTTAACCAGCTGTCTAACCAATTAGGTACTAACTAACTATCAGAAGATAGTAGCTTTCACTTGGTTAGTCAGATTAAGTTAATTACAACCAGTCAGTGTTTGACTTGACTGATGAACTTTAATCTGATTAATATCTGAATTGTATTTAACGTCCAGACTTATGTTGATGCACTGAAATTAGCATCTTAAGTCCAGACAGTTGGCCTATGCATCTCACCCCTTTCTATGTTTATCAAACACAAGCAAGGTAAACCTAAGGTGTTGGTGAGATGCTCAAAAAACTAGTCCTCTGGGTACATGCTTTCTAAGGATGTAAAACTAGTCTAAGGCCAAAACTGTTTTCGAAAGTCTAAAAATGGAAAGTTTGAAAACAAACAAGTTTAACCTATAAGTTGGTAAAATCATTTTTGAAAGTATTTTTGAAAGATCCTAGTCTATTAAGCACATCCCTAATTTTCGTCGTAAGTTGCTAAATTCACTTTCAGGGAGAGGTTTTGTAAAAATGTCAGCTAAATTTGATTTGGACTCAATGTGCTTGAGTTCAATGTCGCCTTTAGTAACATGATCCCTGATGAAGTGGTGTCTAATTTCAATATGTTTGGTTCTTGAATGATGCACAGGATTCTTGGTTAAGTTAATTGAACTTATATTGTCAATTAATACTTTTACATTTGTGATATTTAAGTTGAAATCTTTTAGAGTATGCATCATCCATAATATTTGTGCAACACATTCGCCTATAGCTATGTATTCTGACTCAGTTGTAGACAGAGCAACACAATGTTGCTTTCTACTAAACCAGCTAACAAGTGATGCACCTATTAATTGGCATCCACCACTTGTGCTTTTGCGGTCTAATTTGCATCCAGCATAATCTGAGTCAGAATACCCTATTAGTTCAAAATTACTTGTCCTAGGATACCAGATTCCTACATTTGTTGTTCCTTTAAGATATCTAAAAATTCTTTTAACCTGTGTCAAATGGGATTCCTTAGCACAAGTTTGGTATCTAGCACACATACTAACTGCAAATAAAATATCAGGTCGGCTTGCAGTTAGGTATAGTAGGCTACCTATTGCACTTCTATAATATTTTAAGTCAACTGGTTTTCCATTTGGGTCACTATCTAAGATTGTGTTTACAACCATAGGTGTTTTTATTTCTTTTGTATTTTCCATTCTGAATTTTTTAAGTAATTCTTTGGTGTATTTATGTTGAGAGATATAGTTTCCTTCATTTGTCTGTTTGATTTGTAATCCTAAGAAATAGGTTAGTTTTCCCACTAAGCTCATTTCAAACTCTTTTTCCATTAGATTAATAAATTCTTCTAAAAATTCTGAATTTGTTGAGCCAAATATTATGTCATCCACGTATATTTGTGCAATAAATATGTTTGTATTTAATGATTTGACAAACAAGGTTGGGTCAATTTGACCTTGTTTGAATCCTTTAGATGTTAGGTAAGATGTTAGCCTCTCATACCACGCCCTGGGTGCTTGTTTAAGTCCATATAGGGCTTTCTTTAATTTAAAAACATAATCAGGGTGTTCTAAGCTTTTAAAACCAGGAGGCTGACCTACATAAACTTCTTCTCTGATTAGTCCATTAAGAAAGGCAGACTTAACATCCATTTGGTATAGTTTAAATCCCTTATGGGCTGCATAACTTAGTAACATTCTAATGGATTCTCATCTGGCTACTGGGGCATATGTTTCGTCATAGTCAAGTCCTTCAACTTGACTAAATCCTTTGGCAACCAGTCTAGCCTTATTTCTAGTAATTTCCCCAGTTTCACTTAGTTTGTTTCTGAATACCCATTTTGTTTCTATTATTTTCTTATTCTTAGGTGGTGGGACTAGGTCCCAGACCTCATTACGCTCAAATTGGGCTAGTTCTTCTTGCATAGCTATAATCCAATCTGGGTCTAGTAGGGATTCATCCACAGTTTTAGGTTCAATTTTTGAAATTAATGAGATTTGACTTAGGTTTCTAAAGGATGATCTGGTTTGAACTCTTAAGTCTGGGTCACCAATTATTTAATCAGTTGGATGATTTGGGTTCACCCTTATTGTTTTAGGAGGTTGATTCTCTTGATGTTGTTCCTCGTCTTCATGATTTAGAGTTTGGTTGGTTTCTGGAACAAACTCTGGGGGTTGTGTAGGTTCTATGTCTTGTTTAGTTTCTTTAAATTTTACATTAGTAGTTTCTTCAATTTTTAAGGTAACTTTATTATAAATTCTGTAGCCTCTACTGTTTAGGGAATATCCTACAAAAATTCCATTTTCAATTTTAGAGGTGAATTTTCCTAAGTGTTCTCTTGTATTTAAGATAAAAACTGGGCACCCAAATACCTTAAAGTATTTTATGTTTGGTTGTTTATTATAAAATATTTCGAAGAAAGTTTTGTTATGAGTTTTATTTATTGTTGTTCTGTACATAGCAGGCTGTACTAACGGCTTCTGCCCAAAAGTATTTAGGTAGGTTATACTCATTTAACATTGTTCTAGAAGCTTCAAGTAAGGTTCTAATTTTTCTTTCTATAATTCCATTTTGTTGGGGGGTTTTAGGGCATGAGAACTCATGATGGTAACCGTTTTCTAGACAAAAACTGTTAAAGTTATGATTTTTAAATTCTCCCCCATTGTCACTCCTAATTCTTTTAATTTTAATATCTTTTTCGTTTTCAATCTGTTTGCAAAAATTTGTAAGAATTTCAAAAGTTTCATCTTTATGTTTTAAGAATTTTACCCAAGTAAACCTAGAGTAATCGTCTATAATTACTAAACAGTATAAGTTTCCATTAATGGATTTGACTCCATGGGAGTCAAAAAGATCTAAATGTAGAAGTTCTAAGATTGAGTTAGTTTGTGGTTGATTTGTTTGTTTGTGGGTTGACTTAGTTTGTTTTCCTTGTTGACAAGCATTACATATAGTTGAATCTAAGTTAGGTAACTTCGGTAAGCCTTTTACAAGTTCATTTAGTTTACTTATATTTCTAAAGTTGGTGTGAGACATTCTCCTATGCCATAACCAAGTTTCTTCTTTTTGTATTAAATAACACTTAATGGAAGAAATGGTTAAGTTGATGACATAGATGTTGTCTTTTCTAAAACCTTTTAGGCTTATGGTAGGATTATCTAGATGTTTGATTGAGCATTCTGTAGATAGAAACGTGACCTTATACCTAGTATCACACAATTGACTTATACTTAGAAGATTATATTTAAAGGTTTCAACAAGTAAGACATTTGTAATTATAAAGTCTGATTTTAATTCAATATTACCTATACCAATTACCTTGAGTTTGCTGTTGTTTCCAAAGGCAACTGTTCCTAGGCTTTTGTAAGTGAGTTGAGTGAACTTGGTGTGATCTCCAGTCATATGTTTGGAGCAACCACTGTCCAAAATCCACTTGGTTTCCTACAGTAAGTAGGATTTTGAAGTTAGTCTTTCGAGCATGCATTAATTTAAGTTTAAAATTAAGATTTTGAGATTAATTTAAGTTTTAAAATTAAAATTTTGAAATTAATTAAAATTAAGTTTTAAAATTAATTTATGTTTTTAAAATTAAAATTTTGAAATTAATTTAAGTTTTAAAATTAAAATTTTGAAATTAATTTTTAAGTTTAAAATTGAAATTTTGAAATTAATTTAAGTTTTTTTTTTTTAAGTTTAGAATTAAAGTTTTGAAAATAATTTTTAAGTTTAAAATTAAAATTTTGAAATTAATTTTTAAGTTTATAATTTTGAAAATAATTTTTAAGTTTAAATTAAAATTTTGAAAATAATTTTTAAGTTTATAATTTAAAATTTTGAACATAATTTTTAAGTTTAAAATTAAAATTTTGAAATTAATTTTTAAGTTTAAAAAAACTTTTAAAATTAAAATTTAAGCCTTATTCATCTCACCCGATCTATATTATCAATCAGGGAATCCTATGATTTTGTGAGATGAAATTAGTTTGATTACAGAGTTTTGTTTTAACTTGTGTTAGATTTAGACTTAGCTTTGGTTTCCACAAATAGGCATTCTTCGGATAAACTTCTAAGCTTGGTGAGTCACAAGGACATCATTAGAAGTAACCAACCTTTCGAGGTTTTCCGAATAGTCCTATCCACGGAACTTAGTACTAAATCTTGGTCTAACTGGTTAGGATTCGTTTAAGGGTAGCTTTGTTCAGTTCCACTTGGCCAAATGCACCAGATCGAAACCATATCTTTCTAGACATGCGATGCCCAAGTTTCCCTAACGTACTATCATCCAAAAATTTCACCAGTACCATGATTCAAGTTAAACTTGGTCTCTAATTCTAATTGCCCTGCCGGGTTAGTTTTGGGTTACCCTGTCGGGTAAGTTAGTTTTGGAGGTGCCAGCTATTCTGGAGCCTCCCCCTGAATTATTTGCCATTAATTTAAGTTTTGATTTTAGGCTTGTGTCGATTCTTTTTATAGTTATAGTTAACTTGGTGATAATTTTGTTGTCTTTTAAACTGTTTAGATTTTGAATTTGATTTAGGTTTGTATTTTGGATTTTGGTTTGGTTTATTTATATAATGTATTTTTTCTTTAGGTATATAATATTGATTAAGTCCTACTTGCGTGGTTAGACACGCTTTCGGAACCCAAGCTAGATTGGTTGACTTGTATTGGGTTATTAATGATTTGAAGGTTTTATTTGAATTCGACTTATATCCTAGTCCGGTTTTATTATAACATGCTTTTTGATTATTTAGGATTAAGTCTAAATTTTTTGATCTTGTTGTGAATTTTTCTAACATCTCCTTTAAATTGTTTATTTCATTTTTTAATGATAAATTCTCCTCCTCAAGTGTTAGATCTTGAGTTGGATTTGAATTTTTTAATTGTTCCTTGAGGTTTTGATTTTCCTCAAGAAGTAAGTTGTTTTCATTTTCTAATTTAGTTAATTTGCTATTTAAACAGGAAATAATTCTAAAAAAAATTTTGTTTAAATTAAAGTATACCTCATTCGGGCCTTCGGAAATGAGTACGGACTCGTGGCTTGTTTCGGGTTCAGACCCGTCTTCATCTTCCGACTCATTTTCAGTTTCGGCTTCGCGGGCCATCAGTGCGAGGTGGCTCTGATGTTTCTGCTCTTCTTCCTCTGATTCGTCCGAGGAGTCGTCCCACGTTGCTTTGAGTGCTTTCCTTTTTGTTGGTTTTGGTTTGTCGAACTTTAGTTTTGGGCATTCGTTCTTGTAATGTCCCTTTTTGTTGCAGCCGTAGCAAGTCACGTTCTTTTGTTCTGAGGGAGAGCTGATCTTTTGAAGATCCTTTTTGCTGAAGCTCCTCTTTTTCCTGGTGAACATTTTTCTTACCAAGTTCACCAGGTGTTCTTCGTTTTCGGAGTCTTGGTCAGATTCTTCTTCAACTTCAGGCTTGCTTTTCTTGTAGGAACCTGCAAATAAGGCTACACCTTTCTCGGCTCCAGCATTAGTTTGTTCGTGCAATTCTAATTCACAGAAA
Organism: Zingiber officinale; assembly: GCF_018446385.1. Classification (NCBI taxonomy): domain Eukaryota; kingdom Viridiplantae; phylum Streptophyta; class Magnoliopsida; order Zingiberales; family Zingiberaceae; genus Zingiber; species Zingiber officinale. Next base: position 33,263,214 of record NC_055992.1, on the reverse strand, counting down.
AGCTCATCCAATTTTAATTTAGAAAGATTCTTAGAAATTTTGTAGGCATCCACTATTGATGCCCACAAACTATTACGTGGAAAGGCGTTTAATGCGTACCTTCTCAAGTCTCTGTTCTCCATCTGGTGGCCTATCGCATGGAGCCCGTTGAGGATGTCCTTGATCCTCGCGTGGAGTTGATTCGCTGTTTCTCCTTCCTGCATTTTTATATTAAAAATTTTATTTAAGAGCAGGTCTCGTTTTGTTACCTTAGCGTCGCTTGTTCCTTCGTGCTGCTCGATCAGTTTGTCCCACAATTCTTTAGCGTTTTTGTGTGGACCGACTCTGTTTAGCTCTTCTCTTGTTAGTCCGCACTGTAGAGTGTTGATCGCTTTGTTTTCTGTTGATGCTTTTTTCTTGAGATCTGCTGTCCAGTCTTCAGGATCCACTAGATTCCCGGCGTTGTCCACTGGAATTTTGTAAGGTTTCGTAATGCTCATCCACTGGTCGAAGTCTGTCTTGAGGTAGACCTCCATGCGCTTCTTCCAATAAGGGAAGTCGTCCCCGTTGAAGAGTGGAGGTCGCACTGTGCTGAATCCTTCTTGTTGGGACATTCTGTGCACAGATAAATAACCAAGAAAAAAATATCCCAAGACTTGGTCTTGGATTAGTAGTGTGGGAAGAAAAAGATAAAAAAAACTAGATTCGTGTTGCACTAATTTAAATTGATTAGTTAAATATTAAGTTATTGAAACACCAGTTTTAAAATTAATTAAAAAAAATTCACCCCTGTCTGATTGGTGGTTGCACCAAATCAGAGCGGTACCTGCTCTGATACCACTTGTAGGACCGTTAGATTCGATAGAGGGGGGGGTGAATATCGATTCGCAAAACAAGAGTTTAAGCGCAGCGGAAAAAGATAAAGTAGACACAAATATTTTTACTTCGTTCGGAGCCTGTGACGACTCCTACTCGAAGGCCCGTGGTCCTTGACCACTTTCGTTGGGCAATCACTAGCAAGTCGAAATATGATTACAGAAAAAGTACAGGAGATGCTAGTAATAATAAAGCAATACCGACAAAAAGAAAATTAAACAAAAACCGGAAGAGCACTTTTGTCGGAGCGTTGTTGGCGTCGCACTTGAACGTCGAGCAGCAAGATCAGCAGAAGAGTTCTCAGTCAAAGTTGATTCTGAAGCTCCTGTCTGGGGCTTCTTTTATATGTTGTTCCGGGCGCCTGGATCCCTTCCGGGCGCCTGGAGTGTGACGTAACTGCTCAAATCAAGATGCTCCACGTAGCGACGAGGTGTCTGGATAAAATTCGCCTTCCGGGCGCCCGAATCCCATCCGGGCGCCTGGACCACCTTGTTCCAGAAAGACTCCTTTTTCCTGCAAAACAAGGTTAGTCCGAGGCAAATATATATCCTGTAAAACAAATAGTTAGCACAGTTAAAGTTCAACAGATAGATAAAGAGAGTATGACTTAGATTCCGTCTTTCCGAGATCGGAATCTAGTCACGATCTCGACTTAGACATCCGAAATGGATCTAAGCCGGATCGACGCCTAATGTCCCCTTCCCGGGAACGCGTCCTCACAGTCACTCCCCTCCAGTGACTTACCTCACTTACCTGCCAGACGTCCGGTCAGCCCGTCGACCCGTCTGGACTTCTCGCCAAGCGTCCGGTCAGCCCGTCGACCCGCTTGGACTTCTCGCCAGCTATCCGGTCAGCCCGTCGACCTAGCTGGACTTCTCGCCAAGCGTCCGGTCAGCCCGTCGACCCGCTTGGACTTCTCGCCAGCTATCCGGTTAGCCCGTCGACCTAGCTGGACTTTTCCTGCACACTTGATCAAAGTGTCAGACAACAACACAACTAACTTAACCTATTTGTCATTCATCAAAACCTGGGTTAGACCGTTAGTGCTACCCGCACCAACAGTTATGACCGTGGAGGCACTAGCAGCTTCCTCTTTAGTGAGGGAGAATACTCTAGCACTGGCTGGAACTGGTGGGGCTTCCAACCTTCCTTGACTAAGCTGAGGTCCGTCCAGAGTTGCAGGTGTTGGAGTGTATACTAAAAGCCTAGCTTTTGTAAACATTTATTTTTGAAATAAAAGAATCACATTGGTCAATATCTGCATTTATTTGTTAAATGTAATTGTTCAATTAGTTTATATAGTAGATAACATGGAGTGTGGTGTCACACTCAGAAGATCATGTTGTCGGTTCTCTATAAATTATAAACAAGTTGCTCACGACTAAGATGGAAAGGAACAAACCATTAGAATAGTCGTAGTATAATTAAGTATTAGTTTATCTTGACTAATAAATTACACTGATACACTTTAAGTGTATTGAGTAGGACCATTTAGGTAAGTTCTTTTTGTACTGACTTAATAAAAGAACTAAACCTTAGTTATTATGGAAGTGTGTGCTCTTAATCCTAATATAATAACAAGCATATATATTTAATATTTATTTCTTTGACTTATCAAAGGGTGAGATTTAGCTCGATAAATCAATATGCCCGATAAGTTAGGAAATGATATTACTTATAGTATGTGTTGTTGATTATAGAAGGAATCTGTGTCCTAGTTATCTAGGTTGAGAATGTCCCCAAGAGGAACTCATAAGGATTAACATGTTAAACCCTGCAGGTGGACTTAGTTTGACATGACAATGAAGTTGAGTGGTACTACTCTTGGAGCTAGATATTAATTAAGTGAGTTGTCAGTAACTTACTTAATTAGTGGGCATTCGTAATCTTAAACACAGGGAGACTAACACACTCATGATAAGGAGCCCATAATGTAATTTGGGATTGGTGCGGTAGTGCGATAATAACTCTCTAGTGGAATGAGTTATTATCGATGAACTTGAGTTGTGTGTTCGGGGCGAACACGGGATACTCAAGCTCATCGGAAGGCCAAAACCAATTTCTCCTCTAGGTCCCTGTCGTAGTCTCATTATAGCCTCAAGTCCATCCAAATGTAAGGCTTTTCTTGGTGTCCAAGAAGTGGGTCGGTCCAATGCTTGGTGACCAAGCAAGGGTCGGCCACATCCTCTTCTATAGGGGTCGACCCTTTGCTTATTGACCAAGCATGAAGGGGTCGGCTACTATAATTCAAAAAGGGAGGGTTGTTTTGAATTTTTAAATCTTCTCTTTGTAGAAAACTATAAGTTTTAAAAGAGAGATTTTAATTTTTAAAACTTTCCTTATTTAAATTAGGTCATTTGTTTTAATAGAGAGTTTTAAAAGTTTTAAAACTTTCCTTTTTTAACCATCCTCATGGTTTAATAAAAAAAGGAAGATAAATTTTAAAATTAAAATTTTCTTTCATTATGTTAAAAAAGGAAATTTTCTAAGAGAAGTTTTAAATTTTAAAACATGGTTTTAATTTTTAGAACTTTCCTTTCTTAACTCCTACTTTAGGAAAGAGAGCTTGTAAATTTTATAAGAGAATTACTTCTTATAAAATTTTAAAAAAATATAATTTCCTTATTCCTCTTGATGAGGTGGCCAGCCACCTTGCTTTGTGCCCAAGCAAGTGGCCGGCCATCATAAAATAAAATAAAATCATCACAAAATCAAAATTGGTGATTGATTTAATCAAGAGGAAAGAAAAGGAAAAATAAAAAGGAAAAAGGAAAAATTCTAGGATGATTTTATTTTTTGTAAAAGGTTTTTCCTTATTTGCCTTGGGCAAGTAATATAAAAGAAGGGGTGAGGGGGCTTCATGAGACAACTCTTATTCTTTTGCTTGGTGATCTCTTGGTGGTCGGCCCCTCTCTCCCTTCTCTTTTCCCTTTTGCTCTCTTCTCCTTGGTGGTGGTGGCCGGATTTTAGAAGAAGAGGAAGAAGCTTTTGGGTGGTATTCATCTTGGAGGATCATCGCCCACACGACGTCCAAGGCGAGGCGAGGAATATGGCAGAAGATCTCGAGGTCATTAACTTACAAAGAGAATGTATAACTAGTAATTTTCTTCCGCATCATACTAGTTATTTTCTTTGTAAGAATTCTAAGTACAAGAGGCAATTAGATCTAGTTTATCGAATTTATTTTTCAAGTTTGTGTTTTCTTCTTTTTCAAATTTGTGATTCGATTGTTCTTTTTGGTTAACCTAGAGTTATTTAAGGAAATTAAATATTAGCTTTCTTTAAAAGGCTTTGACTAGGCGGTGGTGGTTGCTCTCATATCCAAGATGGTCATGTGCCTCGCCATGCAGTCCTGGAAGTCAATTTTGGAAATTAATATTTAATGGAATTAATAACATAGGTGGATTTGAATCAATAGTGTTAAGTTCCGCTTGCGATTCAAATCTAAATCATTAAGAACATATAAGTTAAATTTGGAATCAATGATGTTAAGTTCCGTCTGCGATTCCTAATTTAACTTCTAAAGAATACAATAGGTTATTTAAGGAAAGGTTCGACACTTACAAAAAAAATTTTGTACAGTGGAACCGGTACGTTTTCCTATGACTAACCAACAGCAGGCATGTAGTGTAACTGAGGCTTGCTCCCGTATGGCGCTGCCTGTTGCTGAGGTGCTTTAAGCTTGTTAGGACATGCCTTAGCCAGGTGTCCTTCTTGACCACACGAATAACATCCAGTCATACCCAAAAGACAGGCTCCTGGATGTAGTCTCCTATATTTAGGGCAGGGAGGGAACTTGGCCTGCTTGTCTACTGGACCTCCCTTTTGGCTGCCTCCTGTATTCTATCGTTTCCTCTTGTTATCCTTGTCCTTCCAGTCCTGCTTACTTGTCTGGGGTTTCTAACTCCCTCCTGTCTTGTCCTCTATCTTGACTGGCTTGAGTTGTGTTTGTTGTGCCTTGATGTTGTTCAGATAGTGCTCATCGACTAATGCCCTACTGACCAGCTCTTCACCAGTCTATGGCCGGTGAGTTCCACTACTCACATTAAGTATTATTTTTGGTCTCAGCATTCGGAGCATCAGTCTGACTTGTTCCTTCTCTGTACTCACTAACTCTGGGCAGAGTCGAGCTAGCCTGTTGAATCTTTTGACTGCTTCTTCTACTGGCAGATCACCTTGTCTGAATTCTATAAACTCCTCATAATGTTTATTGGTGATCCGTTGGCAGAAGAATTCTTCGTAAAACTCTGTCTCAAAGTCATCCCAGCTCATCAGGTTGGCTGCTCTCTTGCTCTTAACTCTCTCCCGCCACATACGAGCATCTCCAGATAGGCAGAAGGAGGCACACTTGACTTTCTCGACTTCTGGCCAGTCAAGAAGCTCCATTATGCTCTCCAGTGTCTTGAACCAAGCCTAGGCATCCCAGGGCTCAGTCATGCCTGAGAAACTTTCTGGCTTCAACTTCAGCCACTGTATCAGGTATGCTTCTTGTCGTTTAGGTGCTGTGGCGACTTCCAGGACAACTGGTGGAACCTCAGCCACCACTGGGGTCTCCACATTGATAGTTGGGGGAGGGGGAGGAACTGGCTGCTGATTTTCCATCAGATTGGTGATTACTTGTTGCTTCTCTGCTACTTGTCTCTAGAGTTTAGCAACAACTTAAGAGAGATTAGGCTCAGTTGTTCTGGGCTCTTCGTTCTCCTGAGCTCGGTCCTCAGTACGAGCGGTACAGGGACGCCCTCTTCTTGCCATCTAGTCATGCAGAGAGAGAAAACTTGAAATCGTCCCTATACTCTCTAGACATATATATATAAACATAGGAAAACAAAAACAAGAACTTTTATCTTACTTAAGCACATATAAGCAAATACTTCTAAGGATTTCTCTATACTGCATTTAATAAGGAAAGGCATAATAAATAAAAAGAATTTAAGTACTTTCTTACTTGAAGACGTCAAGGCTGATGTTGATGTGTGTGTGATGCTGGAGAATGGGGACTGCTCTGATACCACCTTGTAACCACCCCACCCTCCTCCTACTAGTCTGTGGGAGTGGCTGTTACTTAACTATAAACTTTACTTAACTAGTGTTGCTCACATGTAGATAATAATACTTAGAACTTTCAGAAATTTGCTAACTATTGATTAGGCATGCAATTAAGTAGTAGCTGAAACATAAAGATATAGATAGTCCATCTCAATACTCTGATCGAAAAACCAAAGAGAGCAACTGAATACAAATCTGCACATGAATACTACAGCTATACGACTCAAATAATGGGACTAATTGTATAGCAATAGAAATGAAAGAATTCTATGAACAGAATCACGAATACGAAAAGTACAATTTCAACAGTGCAAAAAAAATTAAACCATCTAAGTTTCCCTATCACTCTAAACAGAATATTAATAAAACTTTTTGTGAAATGTCCCAAGGCTTCCATTCATCAATCATCACACACCCATCCCACATCTCCTTGTCGTCTTCCTTCACTATAGCTTTCCTTTTCCTTTATCTGCAGTAAGAGGAAATGCAACTATAAGCGGATGTTTAGTAAGCGCTGTCTAACTCACAAAAACTCAATGTGCATATACATATATATATATATATATATATATATATAACAGAACTAAAAAATGAATGCTGAAAGAAAACCTGAAATTGAAATGCTTAATGAAAAATCTGCACTAAAATGCTAAACTCCACAGAAAATCAGAACTGCAAGTCTAAATAACCTGCTGGAAAATCTAACTGAATACTCCCAGAACCAAGGTCGTCCACGTTTAATACATGGAACAACAAAACTAATAGTAAGCTCCTCTGTTCGTGCCCCTTATTGTAGCCCAAATCAAGCTAAACCTGTTGGAATTTACAAACCTATGTAAAGCTTGTTTCATTTGTTTAAAACTTATACTTTTATACTTCAAAATAATGATAATAAATTCCCTCTTGGGCCCAGGCGTAGTACCTAAGTGCGCTCCCTAATAGAGACTGGGGTGGCGAACCACCAGTCCTACGAGGGTGAAGACCTTGGTCTTACCAGGGCCGAGACCTCGGAACCGGTCACCTGGATTTGTTTAATGACAACTTCGGAAGTCGGGTACTAGCCTCTTCAAGTAAAATACTTGTTACTTGTGAGATATCGGAAAATTTAATATATAGGGTTATTTCAGAAATAGCCTTATAGAATTTTTCCGGAATTTTTTAAAATTTTTTGGGAATTTTTCGGATCTCGAACGGAGGGTTTTGAGGGGGCAAATCGGCGAGTGCGGATAAAGCCTGTTTGGGATACCCGTTTAAGTGAGGAAATGTTGTAATATATAAACTCATTTTCTTTTAATTCCTTTTCCTCCTCAAACGTCGAACCGAACCCGTGCTCTTCTCCTCTCCCTGCGATTTTCCGATCTCCTTCTTCCCCTCTACTTCTTCTCGCTGCCTCTCACTCGCGGGTGACCCGACGCCGACGACGCCAGGGAGCAGATTGCCGGCGGAGGTCTTCTTCTCTAGAGTCTCACCAACGTCAAGCTTCCTTGGCTACCGGCGGCCGATTCTCTCCGCCCCTGATCGATCGTGCGTGTCGAGCCTTAGTTCCTGTTCCGGCGCCTCTGGATTTAGCTTAGATCCAGTCGATGCCTTTTGTCTCCGAGCTGTAGACATCACATCGCACCTCCCTTCTTGCTGGATTTGGACAGCATCGCCATCGGGAAGAATCCAGAGAGGTAAAGCTTCGCCAAATCTTTGGTGGATTCAAGGTTTATCTAGGTTAGGGTTCTTCTCGGTATTGACTCTTCTCTGGATCTTCTCCGATCTGTGCCCTAGCTCGGTCTGCGATTCCCCAATCAACGCCACTGGATTGAGCCGTGCCACCCAATCGCCGGTGTGGAAGAGCAGTTAGGGCTTCAAGGGTAAGCCATCGAGACCCTTCTTTCCTCTTGATTCAGTGTTGGATTCTTGTTGATTCATGGGTTAGTACTCTGTTCTGGTGTTGTGTGATCAGTGATCTCCAGTGATCACCTTATCTTGATCCAATCTAGGGAGGTAAGGTTAGGTTGTTAATTCGGTTGGGGTTGGATCTGTGATCTTCTTGCTTGATTCATTGCTTGATCCGACTGATTCCAGTGAGGATTTGTTTTGTGGATTTCAATTTGTGTGCTGTGGTTTCTTTGATCCAGCATCTCACCTGGATTTTGGCAGAATCTTTCTCCAGCAGCATCTTGTTTCAACAGCAACTTGATTAGAGCAGTGAGGTTCTGTTGATGTGCTATTGACAAAGGTTTTGGATCAGTGAGGTGATTTCCAGCAACATTCCTTGATCCAACAATCAACAGGGGCTGTGAATCGAGGTATGTGTAGGGATTTTGATACATGTGGATTATGGTTGTATTACTTGATCGTGTGTAGAATTGAATTAGGTTTATGTGTAGATTTAGGTATGATTTGGATTACATGACTACTAGATGGTTAGTGATTATGTTTAGATTTATTTGTTTATATTGATCTAATGGAATGATTAGGGTTAAGGTAATTAACCCTAGTCAACCGTTGGATTTCTAATCTAATTGGTGATTAGGGATTAGGTAACTAATCCTAATTAACCATTAGATTTAATTATGTAGATTGAGGTTGTGTGATTAGGGTTTTGCCCTAATTTAGGTTTAGAGATTTTATTTAGCTATTCATTTGGATTTAGCTAAATAAAATATATATATTGTTTGATACAGGACTTTGATTCGAGACAGGCAACTCGACGTTGGATTTGACGTGATACTACCTGCTATTTGAGGCGGGTACCCTTTGACTTATCTTTTGATACTGTCTTATGATATGTATAGTTTATATATAATTACTAGTGGTAGATGGTAGATTTATCTCTTACCTGGTCTTAGCTTAGTTGATACCTATCACATGCTTCTTCTGTTAGTTGCTTTACCTTAGAACTGGATGCTTTTATCTTTTGCCATGTGTATATATGTTTATGGAGATGGATAGGTACATTTAGTGTTACTTTCCACTGGACTAGTTGTTGTAGGTACTTGTTATATGTTGTTGGATTTATGTTGCTTATATCTCTATTATATATGCGTTTACCTTTTTGGCACCTACGCATATGGAGGAGGATATGTTCAGGTATGACATACTGTAGCCACACGCACCATATTGCATGATTGCATGCTGGGTGATTGACGACTCCATTATTGTTGAGCTCGTTGGCCGGCTACATGAGGGCCTGCACACAGCGTGACCACTGCATGGGTAGTGGCACAGCACTCGGGGTGTGTATGGCAGGTTGCTCGGTGGTGCACCATCGGGGTGCTCATGGGTAGCACGATACAGCGGGGTTGCAGCCTGGATCCCTCCCCGTCATCGCCTACCGGGAGTTGAGAGCATTGCACTCCCTCACTATGTTTGAGGTAGGAGAATAGGTGTACTCCGACAGCATCCCGTCCACTCGGTCACTCTTCAGGGGCAGTGATGGCAGAGTGCACGGTGTCACAGCCCTACCCACTCGGTCTCGCCATTGTGTGTGAGATGGCTGACTGGTTGACAGGGGTGACCATGTCATATTGCATCATATGCACAGATTGCATTCGTTATGATTGATGCATTTTGGTGATTGCATATGATTGACATGTATACAGGATACATGCTTTTGCTCTGACTATTTTTATCTCTGTATGTTGACAGTCAGTGCCCAAGCCTCGCAGGTGAGTACGGTTTATTTCAGTTATGCATTTTCTTATTATTCTTGCTATAGACTGTACTTTATGTCTATTGCTGGTTATTACAGTTTATTTCAGCTATGCATATCTGTTATACTATTAGGAGACTATACCGTAGGTTGTACTGTTAGGAGACTGTACTGTAGGCTCTATGGTTTAGTGAACTGTACCATAGGATGTTACTGGTAGTTATATGTTGATGTACATATCTATTGGATTACCTGCTGAGTTCTTTGAACTCACCCCGTTGTTACTATTTTTCAGGTTGAGGTCGTCGGGAGATATTCCAGTCGCTAGCCCCTTTGTCGCGAGGATTTCTAGATATCGTTTTCTGTATTCGCTCTTATACATATACTTGTGATGTGGGTTTGTATTGTGGACTTTATATCGAACATTCGGGTTTGTTACTTTGTTTTCCGCTGCGAATATTTCATTACTTCGTGGATTTCGTTTCTTCGTTGTAGTGGAGTAGGATGTGTACGTATATCTTCGTTGATTTCTATATCATCTTTTCTTTATATAACTACGTGGATTGTTCATATTATATCTGTGTAGAAATGTTGAATATAACTGCGTGGATTGTTTACTGTTTGTGTGTATTGTTCCGGTCGAGTGTGGCCGAGGTATAGATATATGTATTCTGAATTATATTGTCACCCGTACAGGGGAGATGCTACCGAAATTTCTTCGGTCAGGGACTACCTGGGGCGTGACATTACTTGTTAATACTTCTAATAAAAAGAATACCTCAGAATTTAAACAGTAAGCTAAAAAAAAGGGTTGTTCATAATCATTGCATAGCATAAACCGAAACCAAGCAATAAGGGTTGTTCGTGCCCCTTTCATGGCACAACCCAATACTGCACAGCAAGCTCCAAGGGGGGTTGTTCGTGTCCAGAAATGTCAAGAAAACGAAAATCTGCAATGCCATTTTTTTTAAAGTCGTTCACACTCAACAAATCCAGCAAGAAAAAGGATAAATCTGCACTAGAATTGGTGGCTTTTCTTGCTCGTGGAAATACAAAACAAGCAAATCTGGGTTGCACATTTGAATTAAAGTTGTTCATGCTCAGAATTAACAAGGTAGTTTGTACTGGAATGTTAAACTTCACAATCAATGGTTCTAAAACTGCATGGGAAAAACTAGTAACCAAAAGATCTACTGAATACTCCCAAACTAAGGTTGTTCATGTCAAATGCATAGCACAAACAAAACTAAAACCTGCTGAAAATCTAGACCATTTCATGCTCATTGCCTAGAAACAAAACCTAAAACTGCCAGGCTAAATATAAGCCGCTCCAAAAGAAAGTCTAAGCCTGAAATGCTAATTATAAGGGATGAAGGATCTAAACTACATGCCTAGTCCATACAATTTATTTTCTTTCTTTGAGATTCACGGCAGTAAGCTTCAAAAACACATTCTTTACAGTATGCTTCAGAAATAAAGAAGGAAACAACGATCCGAGAGCTACTCCTACTGCAAGTGAGAAGCACTTACCTAATTCCCTTGACTCACAGCCGAGATCGGCTTCTAGGGTTTCGGAGAATCTTAAAATTTCGGCAACTTCTTCACGTCTACGCGCTCTCCCCGACGAGGTGATCGCGATGCTGTGGAAGGCTCTCGGAATGGGTCCTTGGTCGGCCGCCGGAGACGAAGCCCTAGCTCCCTTTTTTTCTTTGCCCAAGCAGGAGACGACGCCGTGCGTATGTGGAGGAGAAGAGGGTTTAGATTAAATCTCCCTTCCTCTCTTAACTTATCCCTCTTTATACTTAGGTATTTTTGGTTATCCTATTACCGCTTAAGTTTATTTCGCTATCTATTTGATCAGCACGGCCCTGTTGGGTTCTTGGTCATCCGAAACAACTTAAGCTTGGCTTAGCTAGAGGTCTCCGGTTCGAACCTCGACCCAATCTCTTTTTGCCTCAACTTCGTTTCTTTTGGTAAAAATATCAAACGAACTCCGAAAATTACATAAAAATACTCTAAAAATTTTTAAAAATTTTTAGAATATTTCTAAAGCATTTCTAAGTATTTATAAGCATTATTAGGACTCGTAATGAGGAAATTTGGGTTGTTACACCTAGATAGGTGTATTGAACTGGGGCTTGGTTAGGTACCATTATATTCCTCCTTGATAATATTAGATTCCATGTACTAGATTGGGTTTAAGATGTTATGACCATAACCATGTTTTGAATTGCTCTATGGTGTATGGTTTAAGATGCTAGGACCATAACCATGTTTACGATTTCTTTTTTTTGTATACGTTAATCTGATTTTGGTTTAGGATGAATGAAACGAAATATGCTTAGATAACTTCATGGTCAAAACAGGCTTCGGATTACAAGGTTTAAATTGCTATGAAATCAATTATGTATGATACCAATTATATGGACAGGAATGTTTCATAACTATGCATGTAATGGATTAAAAAATATATATAAATAAATAAATAAAGACAAGTATACACATCTCACAAACTCTAGCACACCAATTATATGGAACTCTAGCACACCAATTATATGGATGGATGTGTTTTATGACCTGGCATGTTATGGATTTTTATGGAAAAATTATCTATAGGTATCAGGTTAAATTGATTCATAAAGTTGGTGTGGACATGGACATTAAGGTTCCAAGTTACTGTTTAGATATTAGGGGTTGACGTGTTAATAGAATGGTTAGGGGCGAGATAGGTTTATAAACTCTAGCACACACTGATTATATATTTTTGGACAACCATGATTATTTATGCCTTGTATGAGGGGGATTGGTTTACATTACAAAGTGTTATTGGCATGCATGAGGGTTATGAAATATTTAATGAGAAACACAACTTAATGGTAGACAATTTATGCTCATGTATGGTTAAGTTCAGCCTTGCTTAATTAGGTTCTTATGCTAGGAATTTTGTTGTATAATAATGCCATGTGTATATAACTGTATAAGTATAAGTAATTGATGTTCAAGTAAGGGATGATGAATATGGATAACTGTGTTTTGGGTTCGTGTTCACGTTTATACTCAAGATCATGTTTAAGTTTATCTTCATGTCTATGCCCATGATAATGTTTAAGTGTATGTTCTTTTCTTGAAATTTGCTCTAGTAGGTTTGTGGATAAGCTTATGTTTTCTTCCCATCATGATAATTTAAGTGCTCATGAAATGAACCTGTTTACATTTATGTACAAAAATATATATATGTTCCATGCTTGAGTAGTAATCATGGCTATGCTTATGCACATGTTCAATTGTATTAAGTTATGATCCGGGGACCTAAGCCCGGGGAGCTTACCAAGTTATGATCCGGGGACCTAAGCCCGGGGAGCTTACCTAGTTATGATCCGGGGACCTAAGCCCGGGGAGCTTACCAAGTTATGATCTGTGAACCTAAGCCTGGGGAGCTTACCAAGTTATGATCAGGGGACCTAAGCCTGAGGAACTTACCAAGTTATGATCCGAGGACCTAAGCCCGGGGAGCTTGTCAAATCTTATTATGGGTTAAGTTATGAACTAGGGACCTAAGCCTGGGGAGCTCACCCAATCTACGTGGTCGAGTGTGACCGGTATCCTTAGCCCGGGAGCTCACCAAATCTACGTAGCCGAGTGTGACTGGTGTCCTTAGCCCGGGAGCTCGCCAATCTTATGTGGTAGAGTGTGACCGGTGTCCTTAGCCCGGGAGCTCACCAAACTATGTAGTTGAATTTGACCGGTGCCCTTAGCCCGGGAGCTCATTAACTCTATGTGATTATGATCTTTTCCATGTTTATCTTATTTACATGCTTATGCTTCTGTTCATCCATAGTATGTACGTTTATGCCAGTTAGTATGCTTATGTCTATGTTTATGTACATGCTCATGATTATATCTATCTCATGCTTAGTTTAATTACATACTTATGCTTATGTTTCTATTCATCCATAGTATGTACATTTATGCTAGCTAGTATGCTTATGTCTATGTTTATTTACATGCTTCTGGTTGTGTCTATTGTATACTTAGCTTACGTACATGCTTAGGCTTATGTTTATGCTTGTATGCCTAAGTAGATGTCTACGCTCATGTTCATGATGTGCCAGTTGTTGGGTTTTTCGGGCCGCGAAAACCGCGTTTTCGCGTCGCGGAAACCCCAAATCACCCTAGCCATTGGATCTCGTGCGAAGAAAACTTTCCAAAAACATGAGTACGAGTTTTAAACTACGATCTACAGTAGATCTACAAAGGAAAAACATTTTACCTTCGAAGAGTGCCCTCGCAAATCCCGCTCGTCCAACGGTACGCCGGATCTCGAAGTTGTCAACGTAGACAACTCTCTAGTGATATCCACACGAACAAGGTGTGTTCTCTAACACACAAGGATGGAGAAGAGAGCACCCAAGTGTGCTAGCACTTTCTAGGGCTCTCGGGTAGGATTTAAAAGGGGAGAAAGGAGAGAAAGAAAAAGGGATCTCACATAATCCTCTAGGTACCCTCCTTTGTGACCTTCACTTCACCCTTTTCTTGGAACACAACTCATACACCTTCTCCCTCCATGAAAGCTCACGGCAACCACAGCAAAGGAGGAGGAAGAAGCTAGGAAGAAGATGGAATAATTACCACCACATCAATATGCCACCAAAAATGAAAACCCCTCTCATTATGTGGCCGGCCACACATGGGTAACCCCCTCATTTAATGTGGCGGGCCACATTAAATGGAGGATTGTAACCTCCTTGACAACTAGGAGATGATGTGGCTGCCATGTAGGATGAGTCATCCTCCATGAAGTGGCAATTCATCAAGTCAAACTTGATGTTTCAACTTCCCATTTTGGTCAAGTCAAAATTGACCAAATCTCTTCCATGTTGAGTTGAATTCATTCTTTGATTCAAGCCAATTTCAATCTAATGAATCTCAATTCATTAATATAAATGGACTTAATGAATCAAATTTAAATTAGACTCATTCAACAATTGAATCTAATTGAGTCTAACTCAATAAGTCTAATTTGAATTAATCCGAATCCAATCTTTGGTGCATCATATGAACCTAATCCAATTGGTTCATCCTATGAACCTAATCTCCATCCACTTGTTCTTTGTGTGTGACCCAATAGGTTCTTGTAACGTTGGCAATGTTTCTAAACTCCTTTAAAAACATAAGCAATGAGTGGCATCTAGCAATACATCATTGCTACCCAAGTTACAAGAAATGTTGAGATCTAACATCACCTTGTGACTACTAATTGTGACTCCTCACAAAATATGACAAGTGTCCTTCTATCCTAGACATCTAGATTGATTAATGTGAGGCATAGACCGTGTCATCCTCTAATCAATCTAAATCTTGAACTCCAAGTAGACTCACTAAATCAAATGAGCTCAATATCCTATATTGACTCATTTGGGCATGGCCATGCACTTCGTGGTCTCACTCTATCAAGAATACCGATGTCTCTCCCGTCATATAGGAGGGATAGATCCCATCTACATCACTCACATCCCTCCGCATAACTTGTTACATACCCAGTAGTCGCCTTTATAGTTCACCCAGTTACGGGTGACGTTTGACGAAACCAAAGTACATAACTCCTTATGTAGGGAACCATGGTGACTTCAGGTCTAAGGACTAGTAGTCATACTAATAGCCATATGAGAAAATATATGACACTCATATAACGATCCATGATACTTTCTCATGGCGGGTCATTCAGTATATATTCTCTAATGCATACCCATGTGTCAACTTGATATCTCTATATCCATGACTTGTGAGATCAAGTCATCGAGTTGACCTACATGCTAGTCTTATTGCATTAACATTGTCCCTGAATGTTAATACTCGACTATGAATGATTAAGAGTAGTGTTCCCTATATCATCTCACTATCGATTCAACCAATTGATTGATATAGGTAAGAACCTTCTACTCAAGGACGTTATTATACTTAGTTTATTTGGCACCAATACAAGTAAGTATAATAACCAAAAACCAAATGCCTTTATTTATATAGAATATGGTACAACAAGTCCAAAATACAATCATCAAATGATTGGCTATAGGGCTCTAGCTAACAATCTCCCACTAGCACTAGTGCCAATCAGTGTAGGCTCTAAGCCCCAATGACCTAGTGTGACCATCATGCTTCCTCTGTGCCAAAGCCTTGGTCAAGGGATCTGCGATGTTAGCCTCTGTAGGTACTCTGCAAATCTTCACATCTCCTCTCTCGATGATCTCTCGAATGAGATGGAAGCGCCGTAGTATGTGTTTGATCCGCTAGTGTGAGCGAGGTTCCTTCGCCTGTGCTATAGCTCCATTGTTGTCACAATAGAGCTCAATGGGATCAGCAATGCTGGGAACCACCCCAAGTTCAGTGATGAACTTGCGGATCCAAACTACCTCCTTTGCTGCCTCTGATGCAGCAATGTACTCGGCCTCTGTTGTAGAATAAGCTACTGTGTCCTGCTTCGAATCTTCCAGCTCACAGCACCACCATTAATGCAAAATACGAACCCCGACTGCGATCTATAGTCATCCTGGTCGGTCTGGAAGCTAGCATCACTGTAACCCTTTACAGCTAGCTCATCATTGCCTCCATATATCAAGAAATATTCTTTAGTCCTTCTTAAGTACTTAAGAATATTCTTGACCGCTATCCAGTGACTTTCACCTGGATCTGACGGGTATCTGCTCGTCATACTCAAAGCATACGAGACATCAGGTCGAGTACATAGCATGGCGTACATGATCTATCCTATGGCTGAGGCATAAGGGATCTGATCCATGCGGTCTCTCTCCTCTCTAGAAGAGGGACCTTGAGTCTTCGAAAGACTCACGCCATGTGACATCGGCAGAAATCCCTTCTTGGAGTTCTGCATGGCAAACCAAAGGAGTACCTTGTCAATATATGTACTCTGATTTAGGCCAAGCAATCTCTTAGATCTATCTCTATAGATCTGTATTCCTAGAATGTGGGATGCCTCACCTAAGTCCTTTATTGAGAAGCAACTCCTAGACAGGTCTTGACAGACTGAAGCATAGGGATGTCCTTCCCAATGAGCAGTATGTCATCCACATACAATATGAGGAAGACAACTATGTCCCCTACAACCTTCTTGTAGACACAAGGTTCATCTTCGTTCTTGATGAAACCAAACTGTTTGATTGCATCATCGAATCGAAGATTCCAACTCCGAGAAGCTTGCTTTAGTCCATAAATGGACCTATGCAGCTTGCATACTCTGCTAGTATGCTTTGGATCTACAAAACCTTCAGGTTGTGTCATGTACACATCATCAAGTAGGTTTCCATTCAGAAACGCGGTTTTGACGTCCATCTGCCAGATCTCGTAATCGTGGTAAGCTGCAATAGCAAGCATGATCCGAATGGACTTAAACATCGCTACTGGAGAAAAGGTTTCATCATAGTCAATACCATGAATCTGCTTGAAACCTTTAGCTACCAAGCGACCCTTATAGATAAGTCCATCCATGTCAGTCTTTCTCTTAAAGACTCACTTGCACCCAATGGGTTTTACCCCTTCAGGTGGATCAACCAAAGTCCATACTTGGTTGGTATACATGGATTCCATCTCGGATCTCATGGCTTCTAGCCATTTCTTGGAATCTGGTCTAATCACAGCTTCCTGATAGGTGGTAGGCTCATCCTTTATGAGCATAACGTCATCATGGTCAGACAAGAGAAATGAGTATCTCTCAGGCTGACGACGTACCTTATCAGACCTGCGAAGAGGTATGTCTACTTGAACTGGTTGTTGTTCCTCAACTCCTTGTGAAACAACATCATCCACAACACTTTGTGGTTCCAGTTCAATTTCCATCGAGGCATCAGTGCTATTGTTCGCATCTTGAACTTCTTCAAGATCGAACGCGCTCCCACTAGTGTTTCTAGAAATAAAGTCCCTTTCTAGAAAGACCCCAGTCTTTGCCACAACTACCTTGTGCTGACTGAGAATGTAGAAGTAATATCCCTTAGTTTCCTTGGGATATCCAATAAAGTAGCACTTGCCGAATTTGGGTCCTAATTTGTCTGAGACTTGACGTCTAACGTAAGCCTCACAACCCCAAATCCTCATGAAGACACCTGGGCATCTCTCCCAGTCCATATCCTATATGGTGTCTTTATCACGGCCTTGGATGGAACTCGGTTGTGTATAAAAGCTGCCGTGTCTAGAGCATAACCCCAAAGGTATGTCGGAGGATCTGTGTGACTCATCATAGATCGCACCATATCTAATAGGGTCTGATTCCTTCTTTCGGATACACCATTCCACTGTGGTGTTCCAGGAGGAGTGAGTTGGGATAGAATCCCACACTCAGCTAGATAGTCACGGAACTCATGACTAAGGTATTCTCCACCTCGATCTGATCGAAGTATCTTAATACTCTTGCCAAGCTGGTTCTGTACTTCATTCTTGAATTCTTTGAACTTTTCAAAGGATTTTGACTTATGTGTCATCAAGTACACATAACCATATCTACTGAAGTCATCAGTAAACGTGATAAAGTACCTATAACCGCCTCTAGCAGCGATATTGAAAGGGCCACATACATCACTATGTATGAGTCCTAACAAATCAGTCGCTCTTTTGCTGTGCCCACTAAAAGGAGTCTTGGTCATCTTGCCTCGTAGGCATGACTCGCATATCTCATATGATTCTAAATCAAATGAGTCCAGCAAACCATCCTTTTGGAGCTAGGATAAGCGCTGTCATTTATATGACCTAAGCGACAGTGCCAGAGGTAGGTTTGGTTCATGTCGTTTGACTTGAACCTCTTGGTATTTATGTTATAGATAGGGCTCTCAAGATCTAGAATATAGAGTCCGTTTATCAGAGGTGCACTACAATAGAACATATCGTTTAAATAGACGGAACAACATTTGTTCTTTATTATAAACGAAAATCCTTTCTTGTCCAAACAAGAAACTGAAATTATGTTCTTAGTCAAGGCAGGCACATAACAACAATCATCTAATTCTAGTACAAGCCCAGAGGGAAGAGATAGATGGTAAGTTCCTACAGCAATAGCAGCAACCCGTGCTCCATTGCCTACTCGTAGGTCTATCTCACCCTTCATCAATGCCCTGCTATTCCTCAGCGCTTGTACATTAGTACAAATGTGCGAAGCACATCCGGTATCTAATACCCACGATGAAGAAATAGAGAGGTTAACTTCTATAACATGTATACTTGAAGTAGAAATCTTATTTCTCTTCTTCTTAAGATCTTCCAGGTATTCTTTGGAGTTCCTCTTCCAGTGCCTTGCTTGTCCTTGATATAGGTGACAAAGATGTTCAACCATATCGTAAGCACCCATCAACTCATGTTGCTTCTGAAGCTCAGAGTTCATGGTCGCAAGCATAAGACAGGACACATCTAATGCGTCATCTTGATGCTTCTTGTAAGCATCTCGGTCTGCTCGCGTGGCAGTGGTAGGAGGAGCCTCCAGAATGGGTTGCTCCAGAACGTACAGTTTACGTTCCTGAGTGAGAACTATTCTCAGATTCCTGTACCAGTCCAGGAAATTTGCTCCGTTGAGCTTGTCCTTCTTAAGGACAGAACGCAGAGAGAAGATGTTCGTGTTTGACGTCATGGCAATTCTACAACAGAAATAAATGCAGAAATAAGTATCATATTCTTAATCATTTAATTAGGCCTTTAACTAAATGATGCTCCCACTGAATTCTATAATTCATGTGGGACAAGATCCACATCATACTAACCCTTGAGTTAGCTTTGGCTAATACGCCCAAGACTTAGTATGATTGGTAGGTAACAATTACCAATTACATCTCTATGCAACTCTTGTTTATAGGATCAATATCCGCATTTATATTAAAACTCGAGTTAGCTTTGGCTAATACGCCCGAGAGTTAATATATATGTGATTTTGACCTATCTTTCCAACCGTTGGAAGAATGCCTATAGTTATACTCGATCCAACCGAGTTAACTAGGAATACTCAATCTAATTGAGTTGTATTCACCCATGCGTTGATAGGCGGGACCAAGATTTTCCCTCCGTACCCTACCAAGATAGTATGTGTTGCTCTGCTTTGGCAGATTCAACAACAACATGCGATCGAGGTAGTGGTAGGTATCACGGCATGGTAGGCATTACGAGTTGACGTGATTTAGATCTAATCTAAACGATGATGCGTATCATATACTCGATAGATCTAATCTAATCGAAGGGTGCATCATGTGCACGACTTAGATCTAATCTAATCGTAAGGCACTAATTAATTACTTAATTAACTAGCATGTATCACATACACACAAAACAATTAACTAAATAATTAATCAAATTTTTTGTGATTATGTCATGGCCCTACTACGATCTTCTCAAGCCAATGAGAAGATCGGATGGTCAACCTAAGGTCAACAGCTTCTCAAGCTTCTTCGTTTGACCACCTTGTGTTGCTCGCGCCCTCCTCGTAACTCCGTCTCGAGTGGACCTTCCACAGCTCCAATTTTGTACATTAAAATTTTGAAACTCGAGTTACATTCGAGTCTAAATCTAATTTACAACCAGAATATAAGAGAAAGGCACGACGCGCAAGTCGCGAAAATAAAATAAAAAATAAAAATACAAGCACGCACATCACATAACGGCACGCAGGCCGTATTATGAATTACAACACAATTGTCCAATCGAATTGGGTCTTTTGGCCATGACTATCACAAAAATAATATATAATTCAAAATTATATTTTTCATAATTTTTCTGTAATTTTTCATAATTTTACAGATTTTATGAGTAAATTTTCCCGGCGGTCCCGATTAGCGATTTCGGGCGCAATCGCGGAGCAAATCCCCTTGCGGGGTTAGGGGCAGTACCCCTACCCGCGATCTAACCATCGCGAGTTGCTCCTAAGCGATCCTATAGCACCTAAGTCCGCTATCCCAAAACAATTTGGGTCGAAACATTGCCGTTTTGGAAAATTCTTCTCGGTAGTCGAAGCCTACAAGTGTAAAAATACTTGTGCTTCGCTTCTACGAGAAAAATACCCATAAAATCATAAAAATTAGGAAATTCACAGAATGTTTATAGATCTATATTTTTCATAAAAATATGAATCTAAACTCGTACTCGCTTCGCACGTGGCTCTGATACCACTGTTGGGTTTTTCGGGCCGCGAAAACTGCGTTTTCGCATCGCGGAAACCCCGAATCACTCTAGCCATTGGATCTCGTGCAAAGAAAACTTTCCGAAAACACGAGTACGAGTTTTAAACTACGATCTACAGTAGATCTACAAAGGAAAAATATTTTACCTTCGAAGCGTGCCCTCGCAAATCCCGCTCGTCCAACGGTACGCCGGATCTCGAAGTTGTCAACGTAGACAACTCTCTAGTGATATCCACACGAACAAGGTGTGTTCTCTAACACACAAGGATGGAGAAGAGAGCACCCAAGTGTGCTAGCACTTTCTAGGGCTCTCGGGTAGGATTTAAAAGGGGAGAAAGGAGAGAAAGAAAAAGGGATCTCACATAATCCTCTAGGTACCCTCCTTTGTGACCTTCACTTCACCCTTTTCTTGGAACACAACTCATACACCTTCTCCCTCCATGAAAGCTCACGGCAACCACAGCAAAGGAGGAGGAAGAAGCTAGGAAGAAGATGGAATAATTATCACCACATCAATATGCCACCAAAAATGAAAACCCCTCTCATTATGTGGTCGGCCACACATGGGTAACCCCCTCATTTAATGTGGCCGGCCACATTAAATGGAGGATTGTTACCTCCTTGACAACTAGAAGATGATGTGGCTGCCATGTAGGATGAGTCATCCTCCATGAAGTGGCAATTCATCAAGTCAAACTTGATGTTTCAACTTCCCATTTTGGTCAAGTCAAAATTGACCAAATCTCTTCCATGTTGAGTTGAATTCATTCTTTGATTCAAGCCAATTTCAATCTAATGAATCTCAATTCATTAATATAAATTGACTTAATGAATCAAATTTAAATTAGACTCATTCAACAATTGAATCTAATTGAGTCTAACTCAATAAGTCTAATTTGAATTAATCTGAATCCAATCTTTGGTGCATCATATGAACGTAATCCAATTGGTTCATCCTATGAACCTAATCTCCATCCACTTGTTCTTTGTATGTGACCCAATAGGTTCTTGTAACGTTGGCAATGTTTCTAAACTCCTTTAAAAACATAAGCAATGAGTGGCATCTAGCAATACATCATTGCTACCCAAGTTACAAGAAATGTTGAGATCTAACATCACCTTGTGACTACTAATTGTGACTCCTCACAAAATATGACAAGTGTCCTTCTATCCTAGACATATAGATTGATTAATATGAGGCATAGACCGTGTCATCCTCTAATCAATCTAAATCTTGAACTCCAAGTAGACTCACTAAATCAAATGAGCTCAATATCCTATATTGACTCATTTAGGCATGGCCATGCACTTCGTGGTCTCACTCTATCAAGAACACCGATGTCTCTCCCGTCATATAGGAGGGATAGATCCCATCTACATCACTCACATCCCTCCGCATAACTTGTTACATACCCAGTAGTCGCCTTTATAGTCCACCCAGTTACGGGTGACGTTTGACGAAACCAAAGTACATAACTCCTTATGTAGGGAACCATGGTGACTTCAGGTCTAAGGACTAGTAGTAATACTAATAGCCACATGAGAAAATATATGACACTCATATAACGATCCATGATACTTTCTCATGGCGGGTCATTCAGTATACATTCTCTAATGCATACCCATGTGTCAACTTGATATCTCTATATCCATGACTTGTGAGATCAAGTCATCGAGTTGACCTACATGCTAGTCTTATTGCATTAACATTGTCCTTGAATGTTAATACTCGACTAGGAATGATTAAGAGTAGTGTTCCCTATATAATCTCACTATCGATTCAACCAATCGATTGATATAGGTAAGAACCTTCTACTCAAGGACGTTATTATACTTAGTTTATTTGGCACCAATACAAGTATAATAACCAAAAACCAAATGTCTTTATTTATATAGAATATGATACAACAAGTCCAAAATACAATCATCAAATGATTGGCTCTAGGGCTCTAGCTAACACCAGTAAGTAAGACCTAAGTTACCTTTGATGTGGTTTCCCTTGGTACACTAGATTATAAACGCTAACTAATGCATAAAATTGTTTTGAATATGCTGAGTCTCTCGACTCACAGTTTATATCTCTTTTTTTCAGACAATGAGATGAATGGGATAGGAGGCATTGACTAGTGAGTCAGCTCAGAACAAGGGCAGTACAACCCAAAAGCCTTCTAGATTAATTCCGCATGTAGTTATATTTTTTTTCAAATAATCTATGTAATTTTATTTGAAGTAAGGAACCATTATGGAAGTATGAGAAGTGACGCCGCAGGTTATGCATTTTATATATATATATATATATATATATATATATATATATATATATATATATATATATATATATATATATATATATATATATATATTTATTTATTTATTTATTTAAAAAAACTTGGGTCGTTACACCGTTGGTTGCGCGTCCCATTTGGAGAAAAAATTTTTACAAATTCGTCATGGTTGGGGATCAAACGAGGGTGTCTGGGTAACAACCTGAATGCCCTTCCACTACACCATAGTCCCAGGGGCAATAGGGTAATATATAATTGATAAAGCTAGTTAACCTCATTGACTAACCTTGGGTGACCAGCCCGACCCCATAGAATTTTTCCACTTGCAACAATGGGTAAAGCGGGAACCGCTCGTGGCGAGTAGCCAAGAAGCTCAGCATCCTTTGGCTGCGCATCCCATTTAGAGGAAAAATTTCTACAAATTCGTCATAGTTGGAAATCGAACCATGGGTGTCTGGGTGGCAACCTGGTGTCGGATCAAGATGCACGTGAAAAGGGGGTGAATCACATGATTTTAAAAAACTTATCTTTTTCTTTTGAAATCAAAAGTGAGCAGCAGAATTCAACATAGAAATAGAAAGCAAAAAACACAAGTATGTGAACTCGGTCGGTTTTACTTGGTTCGGAGCATTTAGCGACTCGTACTCCAAAACTCAGGTCTCGCGGACCTATCGACAAGTAATCTACTAATTAAAGTCCTCTTCTGATACCGTCGGAAGAGGGAATCGTGTACAAAAAAGAATAGGAAAAGTATAACAAGCTACACTTTCTTTTATGCAACAATTAAGTACAAAATGAAACTTCGTTATCCAACACTTATAGTTTTAACAGATCAGCTCGGTGTTGCACGGCTTCTCAGTGACAGTCGGGTGCAGTAGTTTCGTAGCAAAGCAGCAACACCAAGTCTGAGCAGTTTAAACGTCGAATCTTTATTGTCGAGAAAGCCTTATGCCTTATCTGACCAAAGGCGCCTTCCAAGCTCCCAAAGGCACCTTCCATTGCCCAGCTCAAGGCGCCTTCTGTCGCATGGAAGGTGCCTCGGGTACTGTCACCCGAGGCATTTTGTGCTCCTTTTGTCCTACGAAATGTACTAGTCCAACACAAAATAAAATATACCCTACCCTACAAGATAAAATTAGCACAATAATAATAAAATAGTAGTAATAATTAATTCATGTTCTTCCAAGACTAGGAACTAGTCAAAGTCTCAGTTTAGGGATCTAAAATTAATCTAAACTAGATTGAGACCTATTGTCCCCTCATACGGGGCACGTCCTCACTTAGTCACTCTCCTCCAATGACTTACTTCCACTTACCCAATGTCAATTTACCTCCTTGACATCCAATCTAACCCACCAGGTCTTCCTGCCGAAAACACACATCCGGACTTCACTAATCAAGAATCGAACATTCCGACCTCTTACCGGAATCGTACATCCGGACTTCAACCCATTAGGAATCAAACATCCCGACCTCCTGCTAGAATCCCACATTTGGACTTCGCCAATCAAGAATCGCACATCTCAACTGGACTTCCTACCCGTCAAGTTAGTCAATCATGCACACTCGGTAACAAGGTTAGATCACAAACACATCTAATTTTAATCCATTTGTTATTCATCAAAATCTAAATTTGATCATTGGTACCAACTGTACCAATAATCTCTCCCTTTTTGATGCAATAATAACCTAGGTTAAAGTTAGAAAAAAAACATGGACGCATATAGTAAAAATAATAATTTAAGAGAAAAAATAAGTAATTTCAATTTCTATTTTATTCTCTTGATTATTTAGGGCTAGTATAAACTCAGTTAGCCTCATTGACTAGCACTGGGTGACCGGCCTAGCCCCACGAAATTTTTCTATCGGCCACTAGGGTAAATCGGGAAGCACTCACGGTGGCAGTCCAAAAGCTCATATAGAGGAAAATTCCTATAAATACATCATAGCTGGGGATCGAATCATGAGTATCTAGGTGACAACTTGGATATTCTACCACTACACCATAGATGTGGCTAAAGATGATTCGCCTACGACTGCACCATAGAAAAAAAATGATAATCCCAGTTAGCCTCATTGACTATCCCTAGGGGTGACCAGCCCGACTCCATGAAAGTTTTCCACCGACAACTAGGATAATCGGAAAGTGCACTCGGCGGCCAGCACAGAAATCTACTATCCTTTGATTGCGCCCCCTTCAATTTGTCGAAAAATTTTCTATAAATACGTCATAATTAGGGATCGAATCGCGGGTACTTAGATGACAACTTAAATGTCCTACCGTGATATCATAACCTCGGAGACTACCGCTGCACCATAGAGATCTATAAACTAGAGGATATTTTTATTTTAATTATAAGGTTTAGTGATTTCGATTAAATTAAGAATGCAATCTCGTTCTTTCAATCGAGTCCCCGGGGCCATGGTGTCGCGGTAGGACATCCAAGTTGTCTCCCAAACATCCGCGGTTCGAACCTCAACTAGGGCGTATTTTACAGGAATTTTTCCTCCAAATTGGGGACGTAATCAAAAGATACTGAGCTTCTGGACTGGTCGCGGGGACTATCATTTTTTTCCGTTCTTTCAATCGAATAAAATAAAATTAATAAATTAGTTTAACTATTTAAAAGTTGACTTTAGTTAAAATTAATCTATTAGAGTTTAACTTAATTGGGTCATGGCTCGAATAAATTATAAGAGTTATAATTTATCAGTAGAAAAATAAAATTTCTTATTAACGTTTTCATGCATATATTGTACACGTGGCAAAAAACTTGATACTTATAGTAAGTAAATATCAAATCTTTAATTGAAGATGTTTCAATTATAAAAGCTAATTAGAATATTTCGAATATGTTATAATTTGATTAGCCCATTAATTTACCGTAAGATTATAAAGCATCTCCAATGGTGGAACATCATATAAAAGAAAAAAAAAATCACATTACCTCTCCACTATAAATAATAATAATAATAATAATAATATACTCACACTTTCTTAAAAAATGACAACTTTAAAATTACAATTACAAAATAATTTTAATTAAAAAAAGAGAGCAAGAAGAGGCTTGGAAAAGTAAATGAGCTCCCTCTGACTATGAGAGGATGCTCTAATTATCCTATATTATTATTTTAAATAATTAAAATTAATTTATAATAGAGCACCAAAAAAAAATACTATAGAATTGAATTTTGAAATAACATCCAAAAAAGGATTTAGAGTATAAATCTATTGAAAAAATTATTAAAGTAAGAGAAATCTTTAATTTTTTAATATGTTGAATTATTTAATTCCTATTAAATGTTTAAAATAATTAAAATCTTATTGTGAGACTTTTAAATTACTATTAATCAATGTTTGTAATTGAACTTTTAAACCTTTATATTCTCTTGCTAGCTTAGTCATCAAAGGTTTCTATATGTAGCAATGATCCCCAAGGTTGTTCGTGAGGTAGATGATTTCAATACACGAGGGGCCCAAGCGAACAGGAGCCCTTACCTCTTTGTCGTACAGCAAACAACAGCCCAATACACGAGAATCGTTGGTTAGTGATGCTGTAACAAACGCAATCTAAATCTGGACACCCGAGTATCACGGCGACAATTAGTTGCTGTAACCCTAGAGCAGCGGGCTTCATCGACATTGCATCCACATCCTGATCCTGGTCCCCTCTCTATTCACTAGTTAGTGCGGCAGGCAGCAGAGTATCGATTGATATATGACCATTCAATCTGACCCTTGAGCAGTATAGTAATGTCCATGACTAGGGCACTGTTGTCTAACCTGGACCAGACTGCAACTGGTGGAGAATCAGTGGCACACCAAGAAGCTAGTGATGTCTCTGTCAGTGTTTTTTAACCCGAATCTGGACCTGGACCAGCTGCCTGCAAATTTGTGCTAGTTGTTCGTTCGTCAAACAAAAGCATTCTCAATAATATCAAGATAAAAAATGTAATTTGGGGTCCAACAAACTGACTGAAACTACAGATTGAGTGCACTAGTTCCTATTGTGATTATTTTAATGAAATAAAATGAATAACACGAGAAGAGTCATGACACGTAGAGTGTGACAAGTTATATATACTATACTGAACCGATGGGTTATTTACACGGTCGGTGGGTGGATCTAAGGACTACAGTAGCTGTCACAATAACATATATACCACAAGGGATTTGGTAAGCAAAAATTACAATACCAACGAAAACTTCAGGAAATAAGATAGGTCCCACTGTCCACGTCAAGGGACGAGGAAAAGCAGAACTATAAAGGGGGGTTGAACCACAACTCACACAGTATCTGGTTGGGTCCCACCATAAAAAACAAAAGGAAAGAAGAAACAACGACGACCAGTGTCACTTTTTGCTTAGCATCTTCAAAAAGCCTGCACGACAAGGCATAAAGACTGTAAGCACGAACCCCTTTTGATACGAACCAAAAGTATCTTTGCAGTCATGAAACTATAATCTTTTTAAGTTTTAGTATTTAATCGGAAGCTCAAGGCCCTAGATAACTCTGCTGCAGTTTGGCTGATTTCAGTACTACAGCATGACTGATGGAAGGATTAGCGTGGGATAATAGAACGACATTAATTTAGGTAGTGGTGCTCAAGTAATGGAAACACATACCATATCACCTCCTGGACATCCTCCAGAAGTCTCAGGATTACCAGAAGCAATGGGTTCCTTTTGTCCATCGCTAGCTATTCTTCCATCAGAAGCAGATGCATTCTCTTCGACTTGACAATTCAATGTTCCTGGGGTCATCCTCTGGACATCCTCACGAGTATAGATGAAAATCTTGCGGACCATGTTGCAGAATTCACTTCAATGAAAAAAAAAAAAAAAAGAAAGGCCACCTTACCTAGAAGTAAAATTGGAGAAAATGGAGGGAAAAAAAGGTTTTGCAACCATCACTTACTTCCAGGGGTCATCTCCGACAAGCATCATATCACCTTCATTATCAGTGTACACAACCATCCAAGTCTTGTTGGGAGACACCAGTGCACCACCGAATTCAAACATTTGATCTAGTTCGACAACAAGTTCTTCATAACCATTAAACTTGGTGAGATCAACAGATCTACCAAGAGCAATACCTTGTTTATGAACCTAAAGAATAAATATTAGTCAAAGCTCTACCATGATCCCACATTTACCCAGCAGTCCAGCACCATATATAGCTGCTCTTGACAAATATTTAAATTATTTCTAGAATGTAGCATATGAGAGCACATACAGATCATAATAATACATATAACAAACTCCATCCAAATTGTCTTTAAGATCAAATTTTTAAATCAAAATTTGCTAGAGGATACAGAATATTTGACCAAGAATATTTAAATTCTAATAAAATCAGATGTAAATCATCAAAATCCAAGGGAAAAAAAGTAGCCCAAGTAAATTTGGAACTCAGAATAAACAAAGGAAATACTATTAAGGTCTCATATAGGAAAAATAGCTTCTATAAACAGGCAAGTCAAAAAAGATTGACAGTTACAGTAAACAAAATCAAAGGGCAGAGATATAACGACAAATAAAATAATGAAAATACCTTTGTGCAACTCCTAGTTGAACCACCTTGCAGTTTGTTTTGGTTATCTTTAGGAGCCTGAACATGTTTCTCTGAAGAATAGTTTGTTGGTGAATCACCAAACAATTTCTCAGAAGTGGGCACCTCATATCGTTTATTAGTGCCTGAAGCAGGATGGTCAAGTGTCATCGGAATATCAACTGGCTTGATCTGTGCTGCAACTAATTCAGGTGTAAGTGGACTGCTGTTTAGATTGAACCCAAATAGTTTACAGCCACTGTTTCCTTTGGGCTTCATCACTTCATTTTGTGACAGCACTACGGGTTGAGGTTTGATGACCCTAGGTTGTGGCCTGCTATCTTGAGACTCTGCCAGTAAATTTGCCAACCAGTTTGGTGAATGGTTATTGCCTCCTGTGCCCTGAAACTCAGTAAAAACACCCTGCATGCCATATCTGCAAATTCCCATTTTCTGATAAGTCAGTTCATCAAATTGTGTACTTGCCTTCAAATTGCATTCAGGCAAACTAAAATTTGAATTTGGTGGCATCAAAGACCATGATCCAGGAGAACAGTTATGGTTGGACACTTGATCTTCGAAATAAGTTTTCAAAAAACCTTTATCACCTAAAGTTTGCTCAAAAAGTGATGAACGAAAACCATTTGAATCAAAAGGTCGGAATCCTGGTATAACTTCAGAATATGTTTGCTCATGTCTGTTTATATGAATCCTGTTGTCTGATCCCAATTTTTTATGAGCAGAAATGTCATTTTTCTCTTCATCGGATGTAGACCACATTATATATTTTGGATCTTTCTCTGACTCATCCCCTTCCACAGTACTTCTCAAGGTCATCCCTTCTTGACCTTGCAAGACCCTTGAAACCCCATTTAGTTGGGAAGGGTCTGCAGTGACTTTGGTAGCAACTGAACAGCATGTTACATAATTAACTCAAACTAAAACTCAGTCATGCCAGTTTCAAAAATTTAAACCATTTACAACAAATATTACCTTCCTTTTTAACAGAAGAATCAGTGGAATAAGGAAAGGTAGAAGTTCGCAGCTTCTTTGCTCTAGGCATTTGAAGTTGATTAAGGGGAGGTGTTAGAGAAGGCTCAATTTTCCATGGAGAAACCCTCTCAGGGTGAGGAATAGAAGAACTCTCATCCCACCGCACCTGGGATTTGAAACATAGAGGACTCAGTCTAGCTCAAGGTAAAAAAAAAAAACAATTAGAAGTAACCAGCTACCTTAAGGCATTTCCATTTTGAACCAGGCCACCTGTCTACATCCACATCACCTATCCCGATGATAGTTCCCGTGAATCTTTTGGCATCAAAAGGTTCATTTCTCAGAAAGATTTTTTCAATACTACTACAAATGATCCTATAATATTTTGTGGAAATTCAAAAACTAAAAAGATGGATAAGCAACTAATACCTTTGTTCTGGTGCCTCTTCGCCTTCAAATCTCATTTTGAACCGCATGCCAATAGAATAATTGCTATTTATGGATTCCATATATTGATCAAATGGAACAATAAACTCTGATGGGCTAATCCTGTTATAAGAAATAATAAAATGTCTAAATGAATTAGGCATTGGAATCCTAACAACCAACATTACAGTCATCAGTTTTGGCTTAAAAAGTAATTGTAATTTCTCACTTCTAAGGAAAATTAAAAAAAAAAAGAATAAATAGATCAGTTTCCTAGTAGAAATTATATAGATTAGAACAGAATCATACAGGCCACACACCTTGGTTTGTAATAAACTGTAAACATGGTGCCAGTGTTAACAGCATGCCAAGCTGTTGCAAGAACACCCAAGTGCATACTATGACTAGAAATCACTGATGATGGAACATTGTTCTGCTGCCTCATTGCACGCCTCACTCCAACACGAAGTTCACCATTCTCCCCTCTGATGATCCCACAAGGTTAAATGTTTGCATACTTGCAGTATATTAAAAAAAGAAAATGATTTATGAAGACGGATATGGACAGACCTCAGGAATATAAACGCATCCCCAGCAACTAGCCTTTTAGAGCTAATAAAAACACTCCATCCACTTTGAAGCAAGTGTCTTCGTGGTTGACCTATTTTATAAACCATGAGGCAGAACAAAGGTGTAACCAGTAAAACGGTAAAACAAAAGGATCTTAGGACAATCTAACAGGATATTAGGTTCTAGGAATGGATGAAAGCATATAGCTTTCCCACATATGCATCTCAACATATAAACAGATATACTTTGACAATACTCAGAAGGAAATTAATTTTTTTATATCATGTGAAATGACACTTCAGCAAAAAGGACAAGTCCTTAAACCAATTCAAAGAGCAAGAGCTATAAGTTCAACAACAATAAATCCATACGAATAAACAAAAACATCCCTCAAAATCAATCAAACAAATCAGGGTTTCTCTAAACAAGAAACTATTAACTTTGATTACCACGAAATATGTGACGGAAAGGCCATTCAACCCCGTGCAAATCCTTTGCCACTAATTCTTGACTTGGTGGCTGCCTGCTCATATCCTGATCCCCATACAAAATAATCAAGTAAAGGCAAAAAAAAAAACAAAAAAAACAAAAAAGAAAAGAAAGACAGTAGCAAAACTAACCAGTGGAGGGAGGCACTCGTCTGCATGCCGTCTTAGCACCGAGAAGCCACCGTGAGTGCTCGTATCCGATGCAGTCAGTGTTTTGCAGAAAGAATAGACGTGAGGCCGTGGCGGTGGAGATGGAACCGCCTCCTTCTCCACCGTACTTTCATCCTGCTGAAGCACCATTCATCAAGTCAATTAATCGAGAAAAGCGCCCTACTTTATCTTAAGAAGCTCGACAAAAAGAGAAAAGAAAACTAATCAAACAGGCCCAGAAATAGAAAAATGCTAAGCTTTGAACAATTACCTTCGACTCGGGAAGCAGAGTCACCTGCGCATATACCTCATCAGTTTCCGGCTCAGCCTGTCAACATAAAGCATAACAGTAAGATCATTACAAGGAAAAGAATGTCCGTAGTTCTCCAAATCAAAACGAACGGAACGAACTTCACAAGAGCACCTTCAGCTGGACATTCATCACACGGCAAAGGATCTTCCATGGCAAGTTGTATACCGGCATCTGCTGGTCTGAAACCTGATTCGTGGACGCCTCCACCTAAAACGCAAAAAATACCAGCAAGGAATAAAGACCAAAGGAACCAAACAAGAATCCCCCCAGGAATCCAAAACTTGGAAAAGGAAATGAAGCAAACATGGAGATTTTAGGTGATTTCGAGTCGACACCTGCTCAATATGGCCTTGAGGAAAGTAAAAAATTTTTTCCCCAACCCTGGGAATCGTCACTAAAGGACCAGCACAAGCGAGCCATAACTCCGTGTAGAGAGCGTCCTTTGAATCTGAAAGAAAAACCGCCAGAATTAAAACGAAAATCAAATCCCTCCGACAACTCCTTTAGATCGGCCGATAAAACTCACCTTTATTGCTAAGAGTGCCGTTGGACAATCCTAAGCTTCCATCCTCTTCAGCAACGCCGCCGATCGCCGTCGCGACCTCATGCGGCTCACTGCCGCCCGACGAGAAGCACTGCGCTTGTCCTCCGCAACTCCCCTTAACCGACACCTCCGAAGACGCCATCATCAATAACCCGGAGACCACCTCAGCTCCACGATTTCCTCGTCCACAAACGATCCAACCAAAACCATACCCAGCACTAAATCGAAGCCCTCTCACCAATTCTCAGAACCTCCAACAGCCGAGATCCAAGAAGACGATGAAATCAAGCAATCCTGTCAAAATTTCTCCCTTACCGCCCCTTTTCATCTACGTCGATCACCTCTCCTCAATCTCCTCACCCTCACTGTCTCCTTCCCCAGCGTCTACTTTTTCTTTTCAGCGAAGGGAGGAGCACAAATGGGAGGAAAGAGAGTGTTCGTACTGTCGTCGACCGCAGCAGCATTCTAGGATCCAATCCAACCTGCAAACCAGCAACTCAACCTTGAGATCCGCATTCTAACCGGGGTCCATGCAATCGGAAGATTAGGACAGCAATTGCAATAGTCTTCATAGAGCAAGCCCTGGGCGAGTTCTGCTTCTCAGTTTAACTCGGGTAAAAATCCAAGGACAAATCATTTCAACCGCGGTCAATTCGCTAACCAGGCCCTGCTCGCCGGGACGACTTTAACGGCGTCAGTGTACTCCGCCGCTAAAATGGAAATAAGATGACGGCGTCTCCCCTTCCCGTTTCCCCACCACGGAGACCGCCTATGCCCATGTCGTGCTATTAACGGACAGTCTCCCTAAATTAAAATATCAAAGCCTTTTACGGCCTTCCTAAGTCCCAAATATAATAAATCGCGTATCCTTTATTATTAATTACCCAGTTGCGCCCTCGTGGTCCCCTCCCTCTCGAGGCGATGTTTCGACCGCTCATTGGCGGACAGATGACCCCACTCTCCGCGGGATTAGCTTCATGTGAAGCGGTGTCAGTCACCTGGCGGTCACCGCACCGACTCGAGGGAGGAGGCGCTAGGACGCCTCTGTCCACGTTTCGGCGCGTAACTCGTCGCGAGTAACGGCCTCCTCTCCCCATCGGGCCGCGATTTGGTGTTCCAGACCAAACAGCATCCTGGAAAAGGCTGTTAAATTATCCGGTAAAATGGTGTTCGCTGTATGAATCAGCGCAGCGGCTCTGGAAGGGAGGGGTTGCCGCTGCGGGGTAAGGTGGTCCTAACAAGAGTGACATTAACAGTAGTTTTGAAAAATAAATTATAAAAAAAAAAAAAAAAACGCTAAGCAGCAGCTGCAGCTCTGCGGCTGGGCTCCTGAGGACGTCCGTCAGCGAGCGGCGGGTCCCACCGCTGCTCCTCCTCTGCCCGACATCGCTTCAGCACGGGATAAGCCTGGTGGGCCATCTGCTGCTCCTCTTGCCCGGCGGCCTGGCCCCACTCGTTCCGACGATGCACGTAACGGAGTCCACCTCGGACGTTAGGAGCGGGGAACGTTGAATGCTGGCGGCGCGAAAAAAAAGTCTCAATGAGATTTAAGTCTCGTAATAATAATAATTTATATATATATATAAGATTTAAGTCTCATAATAATAATAATAATAATAATAATAATAATAATAATAATAATAATAATAGTAGTTAATGTTATCCCGTGGGACTTAGAAAACTTACTTGTGCGCGACTGTAGAGTTGGCGCTGCAAACATAACTTCATTTGTTTTTTTTTTCTTTTCTTTGGCTTTCCACTTCATAGAACACATGTTCTCTCTTATTTAGTCTTTGAAGTGAAACTAGGGCAGACCTGAACTCGTCGTCGTGATGTCATCCTCGTCGCGCACCTTCCCTCGGTGTTCCTCCTCGCTCTCAACTCCTCACGACTCTCACTGTCCCTCGGCTGCAACAAGTTCTCTCGGTCGCGAAGCATTCCACGAAAAGGGGAACAAGATGGTGCGACAAGTTCCCTCTGTGCTTGCCATCCTGTCCCCTCACTGTGACGCTCTCTGTGCTCAGCATCCTCTCACCGCGACGAGTTCCCTTCCTCGCCGCGGGTGTCCTCTATGCTCGGCAGCCAAGCTAGGGTAGCGAGGCTTGGGCAGCAAAATTTCTCCCTCATTGTTCCTCTCACCTGTGCTCACCATCGTCTCCCCTCGATGCTCCCGTGGTCTCCCGACATATAGGGTTTTCTACCGACTTCTAGCCGTCGCAACCCCTCTCTATGAGACTCCTATACCTACTTAATGTTTTCCACTTAATAATATTAGATTTTTCCCACTCTAATTTAAGGTTTATGGTTGAAATCAGTCTTGCACCTACTTATGAAAGAATTGTTCATAGAAATCCCTTTTGTTATGGTCATTCTCATTTCTATTTGCAATTCGTTTTTCGTGATATGTATATGAAGGATCACATTGTTTCTATTTTCATGCAACTTTAGAAGATGCATTCTTCTTAACCATTCCTAAAAATCCTCCATGTGTAAAATTAACAACTATGTTTAGCAATTGACAGCTAATCACCATGATAGATAATTAATAGTAAGATTCAGGATGAGTTTGGGCAATTAGGCAACAACAAAATGGGAAATGGGAGAGTTGCACGTATCTTGTTGCCAGACTTGTTAATAGTCTAAGCTATTGGGTTTTGATCAGTGTATCCCTATTTAGTCTTCGAAATAATTTAACAATTGATTAGTTGGTCACAACATAATGCTTTAGTTTGTTCCACATGAACAAATTATAAACTCTTTATTTACTTATTTTTGTTCCACATGTCTCATTTTAGTTCACTTTTATGTCTATTTTTTTAGAATTTGTTAAATTTATATTTGATCATCTTTTTCCTTTATAACTTATATTCTTTTGGTTCTATAATTTTCAGGAATCTTGCAAAGAACAGGACTCTTTATCTACAATCTATGGTAAATCGTTTCATTTAAGTTCTTATATTTTGTTTATATAAAATTTTGGATGTTATTTTAAATGTAGGGAAAAACATATGTTGTATTTGTTGGACGTGAACCGGAAATTTATGAAACGTGGGCAGAAGCTTCTAATCATGTTAATGGCTTTAAGGGTGTCATACACAATTCTTTCAAAAATAGAGAGGAGGCAGAAAAAACTTTTGAGACATACTTAGATAAAAATCTATACCAACTTCTTTTGCACCAAGTCGAAATGAAATATCATATGCAACTTCAAATTCAAGTTCAAATTTAGATAGAAAACTTTCGAAAACTGAAAAATTTGCTAAGTTGAAAGAAGTATTGAAAGAGATAGAGCATTAGTTGGATTCTCTTATGATCAGTGATGATAATGAGGTTGATTAGGCATGTTGTTTTAGGTTGTTATATGAGTTGAATTTCAAAATCTGATTTTATTTTTAGTGGTTTGCAAGGGTTGTATTGAAATTAAGACGATAATTTTTATCTAAATGGTTTTATGCAAGTTGTTACAAGTAATGTGATGAAGTTGTTGTGGATTTTGCAAAATGTAGGAGGAATCAGTTATTGCAAGTAAAGTAGGTTGAAGTTATTATATGAGTTTGCAAGTTGTGGATCAATCCATGTTTTGGCATTAGCTAACACATGAATCTTGGTTCATCAGATATTTGAGAGTGATAATCAGCTTAGCTGCTTATCATGGGTGTTGTTGCTTATCATCTTAAACAGGAGTATAAGCAATGACAATCGTTGGTTTATCATCAAAAATTGAAATGGCAGTATCGTTAACAATAGATTGGTTATCATGAGTAAATGTAGCTTAGCTGCTTAATGGAAGATACATTTTTTAGTATTCATGAGTCAATATTCAATAATGAAACGATAACTTTCATTTATATCAAGTCAGATATTTCAAGTGAATCCAGAGTAATGGGGGGTTACAAATGGACGATAGATAAACAAACCAGACTCAATATTTCGACAGGTAGTTGATTTGCAAGTATCATGGGTGCTGTTGTGGAGCCATGATACTTGTTTAATGCAACAGGTAAGTGCATTGAAAACACACTCTGTTAAACTAAAAGATTTGTAGATCTAAAGCAACCCCTTTTTTGTTTATGTGAATTCTTCAACGATACAGGAGAATCCTGGGCGTACAAGCATACATTTCTATTGAAAACATAAATATTATTTAGCTACAATTACAAAGATTGCGACATACAGAACCTCCCCGTTTCACTAACACCTATACTTTTGTATATTGCAAGTTATGACCATCTCCCAAACAAAGAAAAACAAACACGAAATCATTTACTTTGTTCGGATCTAGCAAAACAATGGTTCTCCTCACACATAGGGTAGCTTGAAGTTTATCAAAATAGACTTCTTACAAGCAGGCATCGAGCAAATACATGACAGATTCATTGTTGTTCTCTGCAAAACTAATATGATCTTTTTCCTGCAAGGTATAATAAATCCAAATAGAAAAATAAGATTAATAATCCAACACCAGAAAGATGTGTCAAGACATTTGTAGGACTCTGTTAGTTGGATCTGATGAAGTATACCAAGCTTAACTAGAGTTATGCTATCATAGGTAAATTTGCAGGAATTTCATATAAATATCAAGGAGTTGGAAACAGATGACAAACGAGCTCTAGCAACTAAACTAATTTAAATAGAATAATATACTAAGCTGATAGAAATAGAATATGCAATTTCAAAGTAACGATTATGCAAATATGCAGTTTATATATACATTTGGTTTGCAAAATCTGGTAATAATGACTGGAAGCCTCCAAGGCAAAAGTAACATGAACACAAGTTTAGATCATAATTTGAGGTGATTCCATGGATAATGTAACACAATCATAACATCAGTCTTTTTAGAATGTAAAAAACAACTACTATAAAGAAAAACTTTTATCTAAGTTATCATTTGAAATTGAAATCTAATTTTTACAAAGTTTGCTCCAAAGTTGTCATCAATAAAAGCATGCATTCATTATATTCAGAAATTACTTTAACTGTGCAGAAATATATCACATCACAACACCGCATATCACAACACAACACAGCATAACAATGTTCTTTAAGTTTGCTGAAACGATGTTTTCTTTAGTCAAATTCACTGACATCACAGCAGAACATCACAGAAGAACACCACATTAAAAATGACAACATTTGTAAATCTTAGACAAATACATAAATGAATAAAGAGTTCAAAACATCATTGCTGGTCTTCTCCACCTTTAGGTGACGTAACTTTAGATTTAGGTGCTTGTCTGTGCAATTGCTCCAAGATCTCTAGATTCTAAAGCCTAAGTGATAAGATAGTCACTCAAATGTTAATAAGAGCATTCATAAGCACAAATCAAGCTAACATATGTGTAATTCATAAGCACAAATCAGAAATCATACGTGTAATAGCTAACTAATCAGAAATAGACATAATTAACAAAAGTGAAAAAGGAACCTTCGACACAGATTTTCCTATATTGACCCAACTTTAGACGGATTTAATTAACAAAGCACATATTGTTAGAACCTACAATAATAAAGACAATTATTAATTTTAATATTTCAATCAATCAACCACTAACTTTAAATTAAACTTTGATAATACTTACCTGCTATAGATGTCAATTCTTCTTCATATGTGTCATCATCGCTGTTATGATGATTATCCAAAATTGATCTGACAATCAACACCATGTCAAATGTACACATTTAATAAAAGATATTGATTTGCAAATAAAATTATCATACAAATGGAGAATTAATCGGCACATACCCTTGCTGTAAAATAGGACAGTTGTCCTTGTCATGTGACACACCGCGATGCCCACATCCATGACATAACTGGGACTTTAAGGTTGACTTCTCCTTTGATGATTTTAATCTCTTCCCACATCCTTTTGTTCTTACTAAAAAAGGATCAATAATATTAGGGGGCTCATCTATGGATTTCTTCCTTTGACCTCTATTGTCGCATGTTCTACTAATGTTTATCTCTTGAATTTTACTATAAATAAAATCCAATTGTTCATCCAAGAATGTTGTCCCCTTATTAGTCAAAGATGTATCATCAATTAATACTGAAGCTTTGTAAGATAACCTTGAGTGCCTTGACATCAAAACCCTATCTAGATCATCAATGAAATTTTGTTCCCTCAAAGCATATATTACACCAACCTTTGCATCTCGTGTCCATCGTTAGAGTATATACTTATCAAGCAAATAAAATACTTGGTTAATACAGAAAAAGCTAACATATGCTTGCATGGAATGACATCAAACTCAAATTTTCTACAACTACATGATATGTTGTCTCTCTGTTTGTCATGCGTGAGCACCCTTGGTTTGGAGGAAGAACAACTTTGAAAATTGATCACATGGTAAACCACTAAGTTAACTCCCATAGATACTTGTTGCACATAATAACCATGACTCTCACTCATTTCACTTTGAAACTCTATCCATTTTTTTTGTGTACAACTTAATCATTTGAGTTTCCATTGATCAGTTTGTCTTAATCCTGGGATGCTCATTAATATCAATATGGTCTGCAATTAACTCATTGTGTCTTTGGTGTCTCAGTGCCCTATTGAAATGAGTGATAAAATCCATCAATGAGTTTTTATTTGAGACATATCTCTTGAATAATGTATGGAAGCCTTCAGATCTTTGACTACTTGACATTTCAGCACAAAATACATGGCTAAAATAATTGGCACTCACTTATGTCGCAATTCATACATCAAAGATAACCAATCATTTTTCTCTAAGTTAGCACACTTGATAACCTCTTCCCATGAATTCTCAAATTCATCAGTGTTGTAGAATTTCTAATAACATTATTTATACTTTGATAGTAGTCACAAAAGGTCAAAGGATGCAATTTTTCTGAAAATTTGTTCAGTATGTGCCACAAACAATAGTGATGCACTGTTTGAGGAAAAACTTGGACAATGACTTTTGTCATAGTAGGATCCTGATCAGTGATAATCACATTTGGTGCACCTTTAGGCATGACTTTTATGAACTTGTTATGTAGCCACACAAAAGATTCAGTTTTCCCATCACTTATAAAGCCACAAGCAAAAATAATTGTCTAGTGATGATGATTCACTCCTACAAATGGTGTAAAAATCAACTCATATTTGTTGGTATTATATATTGTATCAAATACAACCACATCACCGAATATACTATATGCTGTTCTTGATACATGATCACCCCAAAAATATCTACTGAATCTGTTATCTGAATCAGTCTGCATTCAAAGAAAAAAGCTGGATTTTTCTCTTTCTCAGATGCAAATAGCTCGATTAGTGTTTCAGCATCGATATCCTTTTGTTCATCCCTTAGCTCTTTCTCAAAA
This sequence comes from Zingiber officinale, assembly GCF_018446385.1. Taxonomy (NCBI): domain Eukaryota; kingdom Viridiplantae; phylum Streptophyta; class Magnoliopsida; order Zingiberales; family Zingiberaceae; genus Zingiber; species Zingiber officinale. Next base: position 33,223,851 of record NC_055992.1, on the reverse strand, counting down.
TTTCTAATATATCTTTCTTTGCAACCTATTTGCTTGGGCCCTCCATATTCTATCTTCAATAATCGCATTTGTTGGCAAGTTGGCACATTGGCCTTTGAAAATCATTGAGTCAATGCTTTTTTGCTGCTGAAATATTACGATGTGAGTGTAGCAAATGCACCTTTGAAGGAGTCTGATCCTGTCCGAATGCTGAATCAATGGACGCTAGGCACGGGGCGCTCTTCGACTGCTGTCGTGGATCTTCGACTGGTGGCACGAAGCTCCGGCGAACCTGCACAGAAGTTGGGCCGGGAAGGGGTTCCCGGCGGCGACCCTCCGACGCTCAAGTCAGGCGAAGCTCAAGAAAGAAACAGTGGCTTCCAAACTCGTAGAATGCGTACCTCTGGCGAAAAATGAGGGCCTTTATATAGGGCAGCGAAGAAGTGAGTGTACACCTACCGAGGTGTACACGTGCCCATGGCTCATACTCCAGTAAGGACTTGTTAGTGAGCTTCCCTAACCCATACTGCTACAGTCTCAGCATATCCTCGATGGGACAGCGGAATCCCCTGTCACAAGATTTGGAGCATGGCCCACACGTGAAACATACCTGCTGTCAGAAAAAGACGTTCCTTGTCCTTTTCCCCTTTGCTCCAGATCTGGCTTCTGGGCGGACAACTCCCTCAACATCTGGCCGGACATATGCGGTGGTTTACTTGGGGAGATCTTCCATCACGTGCTTTGTGGAGACTATTAGCAGTGTTACCTTATGGCTTTGGCCGAGCGTGAAGTCCGCTCGGCCCCGCGACCTTTTCCACTGAGCGCAGGAACCCTGATTTCGACAGGGCGCCTTTAACCATCAGCCGAATATCGTCCGGTCGGCCAGCCGATCGGACCCATCCCTCTCCGGACGTTCGATTCCACCGAGTGGCCGGCCGGCCGTCCGGTCGGACCCGACCCTCTCCGGATAGACAACTGCCACTGTGACTTCCACGTGGCGTTGACTCCACAGGGTGGGGTCCCCTGTTCTTACTACCGGATCACTTGCCTCCCCTTCAAGTCTAGTCGAAGGAGGCGAATAGTCCGACTGACTGGACTAAGAATCTGGCCGAGCGGCTCCTCCGTGCTGGTATCCTCCGCTCGTCCAACCATAGAGGTAGCCTTAAGCGAATCAACAATGGCATTCACCGAATCCCCTCGTGTTCTGCGCCAATCTTCGACATTAAGGTTGAGCATGCTTTCATTAAATGCTCCGAATGATTGAATGTCACGTGGAGCACTGCCATCGGCGTACGGCGGCGGTGGCATGGTGTTTTGATGTGATCGAAGCGATTTGAAATGGACGGCTCGATGCATGCTTTGATTCCCGTGACCTGGATCCAACGGTGGAGGCCGCCCGGCCTTCACCCTATAAATTCTTCGTTTCCTTCTCTCCCTCACTTGCCTCCGCGATTTTGACCATTGCCCCCTGCGCTTTGGAGCTCCGGCGATCCTGTTTCTGCTCTCCGACGCTCTCCGGCGCCTTTTCCTTGATCCCTTTCCCCGCAGCAAGGTTTTATATCTTTCCTTCCTCCTTTCCGGTGTTTCCTCCGCATTTCTTTCTCAATTTCGATCCTTGAAACCTCCTTTCGTTTGCTGTTGTTTTTCTCCTGCCTTTTTGCCTTTTGATTCCTTCCGATCGGCCCATGGCTAGCTCTTCCAATCCCGAAGATCAGTCGCTCGGCCCATGGTACACCATCATGCAGTCCCGATTCGAACAGCGGGACTTCGATATTTTGACAGACAATTTCGAAATCCCAGAGGATTTCGAAATTCGCTTAGCTGGTCCTTCCGCTCGGCCTCACAGGCCGCCGCGCAGAGCTTTCTGTGTCTTCCGAGACCAGTTTACCGCCGGTCTTCGTTTTCCTGTACACCCTTTCATCATAGATGTTTGTAATTTTTTCGGTGTGCCGCTCGGCAGTTTAGTACCCAATACCTTCCGTCTCCTCTGCGGTGTTGTCGTTTTGTTTAAGATTCACAACATCCCCCTCCGACCGGAGGTCTTCTTTTATTTCTATTACCCCAAGCAAGCCGAGCCGGACACCTTCATGTTCCAAGCTCGGCCCAGCTTGGTCTTTTTCAACAAACTTCCTACTTCCAATAAACATTGGAAGGATTATTTTTTCTACATCCGTATGCCCGATCGGGCCAAATTCCCGACCCAGTGGCAGGTCAGCCTACCCCCCACTCCCGAGTTGAAGAAGTTCAAGACCCGACCGGACTATCTCCACGCTGCAAATATACTAGCCGGTCTACGACTTGACATCAACAAGCTTCTGCACGAAGGAGTGATGTACATCTTCGGCCTGAGTCCCATACGGACTCCTCTTCCGACCGGCTTCGGTAAGAACTTTGCTTGGGCATTTGCTTTAATTGCTAACTGATTTCTTTTCTTTCCCTTGCAGCGGATATCGTCATGGATTCGGTGATGGCCGGCGTTCTGAAGAGAAAGGCGGCGGCGCTAGAGGCCGCGGCGGCCAAGGAGATGGAAGCGCTGGGTATCCAGCCGATCGGATCCCACGAAGGAGAGAGCGGGACTCAGGCTGAGTCGGCCGCTCCCGCTTCTCAGCAAAACGTGGCCAGCGGAGCCACCCCTCCTGGAGAACCAACTGCCCCCGAGGAAAGTTCCGCTCGGGAGGAGGAGCAACCTCTACAAAAGAGGCGCCGAGTGGAGACTCCCCTGCGGTCGGCAACCTCCGCGGTCCAACCATCCGAGCGGGTCACTGCAACTGCTCGGGGCAAGGCGCCAGAGACCGAAACCATCTCGTCCGACCGGACGCCTTCGGACTGGGACGAGCCAGCTGCTCCGGTGGAGGCTATTCCAATCAGCACCCTTCCGCCCGCTCACCACTCAGCCCACCGCTCGACCATTCATTCCCAGTTTTCTGCGCCGGCTTCTGATCCCCTCCCGACAGCCGGTCGGACGACCCCCGGTCACAGTCGCACGATTCGGGTCACTCTTCACCTACAGACTGAAGAGCTGCTGCCAGAGGCCGACCGTCCAACCGTGCCCGAGCACACCATCACCTTGAAAGGGCCCCTAGCTGAGATGTGGGCCGATGCTCGGACACGCACAACGCTAATCCCCCTCGGAAACTTGGCCAACAGCCACATGCGGGAGGCCACGGGGGTAAGTTTGCTCTTCTAAGTTTTGTATGCATTCTTTCCGATCGGCCGCTAATAACTATAATTTTCTTTTTCCAGAGATGGGTGGAGGAAATTACGGTTTCCAACCGCTTGGCCTTGGTGGATGAAGAGCTACGACAACTGAAGGTCGCAGTCAGTCCGTCCGGCCTTCAGGGCCCTTCCTATTCCGAGCTACAAAAGGAGCTGAAGAAAGCTCAAACTTTGCTGGCGGCCGAGCAGAAGAAGACAGCCGACCAGGCCCACGCATTGGCCGAGTCCGAGCGACAAGTCAAGTCGCTTGACACAAAAATAACCCTGGCCACCACTCGGAAGAATACAGCTATCTCCGATCTGGAGAAGAAGAACGTTGAGGCTCGGGGCCTGGAGCTGAAGATAAAGGAGTTGACAGAACAGCTCGACAGGGAGAAGGCGGGCCGCTCGGCCGACGCGGCTAAGATTCAGAATCTGAATGAGGCCCTTACTGGCTCCCAGGCGGCTTTCAAAGAATATCAAGATGTCGAGCCGAGTCGAGTTGCTGCCTTAAGACAGAGCTACATCCGCTCGCCCGAATTTTCAGAGAAAATATACGAGCGGATGTACACAGCTTTCGACTTGGCTATGACTGCCACCACTACTTATCTGAAGTATAAGGGTCTTCTTCCGGAGTCTACTACTATTCCGGCCGGCGATCAAGTGGAGCTTCTGAATAACATTCCCCGGGACCTCTTTGATTATATTGAATAGTTTTCTGTAATTCGGCTATTCGCCCGGATATCATCCTTTTTTGTAATTGGGCCGCTCAGCTCAAAGCTTTACCTTTAATGCAACGTTTTCCTTGAATTTGCTGTCTCCTTTCATAACCAACATGTATGTTTATCCGCTCGCCTATTATTACTTCTCGTGCTCCCCCAAAAGGGATTTTAACAATGTAATCGTCGTGATATCCTCGCTCGGCGAAATATACCATGTTCTTTGCTGGCAGAGCTCGTTTACCAAATGCCAAGTAGTTTTAGATACTGGGCCGCTCGGAGCGTAGAGACGATCGAACGGCATCGAAATCGCGTGCCTCGGGACATTAGATGCTTTAATCCGCTCGGTGGGTTTATAGACGCCAGCTCGTCTCTCGATATTTAACGTCGGAGCTCGACGGTCTTCCGCTCGGACGTTTATAGACGCCGGCTCGTCTCTCGATTTTTAACGTCGGAGCTCGACGGTCTTCCGCTCGGACGTTTATAGACGTCGGCTCGTCTCTCGATATTTAACGTCGGAGCTCGACGGTCTTCCGCTCGGAAGTTTATAGATGCCGGCTCGTCTCTCAATATTTAACGTCGGAGCTCGACGGTCTTTTGCTCGGACGTTTATAGACGCCGGCTCGTCTCTCAGTTTTTAACGTCGGAGCTCGACGGTCTTCCGCTTGGACGTTTATAGACGCCGGCTCGTCTCTCGATATTTAACGTCGGAGCTCGACAGTCTTCCGCCGGACGCTTATGACGCCACCGCTCGTCTCGATTTTTAACGTCGGAGCTCGATGGTCTTCCGCCCGGACGTTTATAGGCCGCCTCGCCTCTCGATTTTTAACGTTGAGCTCGACGGCCTACGCCGGACGTTTATAGACGCCTCGCCTCGATATTTAACGCCGAGCTCGACGGTCTTCCGCTCGGAAGTTTATAGACGTCGGCTCGCCTCTCGATTTTAACGCCGAACTCGGCCTTACGCTCGGACGTTTATAGACGCCGGCTCGCTCTCGATATTTAACGTCGGAGCTCGACGATCTTCCGCTCGGGCGTTTATAGATGCCGGCTCGCCTCTCGATATTTAACGTCGGAGCTCGACGATCTTCCGCCGGACGTTTATAGACGCCGCTCGTCTCGATATTTAACGCCGAGTCGACGGCGGTCTTCCGCTTCGGACGCTTATAGACGCCGCTCGCCTCTCAATTTTAACGCCGGAGCTCGACGGTCTTCCATTCGGACGCTTTATAGACTCGCTCGTCTCGATATTTAACGTCGGATCTCGACAATCTTCCGCCGGACGTTTATAGACGCGCTCGCCTCGATATTTAACGTCGGAGCTCGACGGTCTTCCGCCGGACGGTTTATAGCGCGGCCCTCGATTTTTAACGCCGGAGCTCGACGATCTTCCGCTCGGACGTTTATAGCCGCCTCGTCTCTCGATATTTAACGCCGGAGCTCGGCGATCTTCCGCACGGACGCTTATAGACGCCGGCCGTCTCGATATTTAACATCGGAGCTCGGCGGTCTTCCGCTCGGACGTTTATAGACGCCGCTCGTCTCTCGATATTTAACGTCGGAGCTCGGCGACCTTACGGCTGACGCTTATAGACGCCGGCTCGTCTCGATATTTAACGCCGGAGCTCGACGGTCTTCCGCCGAAGTTTATAAACGCCACTGCCTCGATTTTTAACGCCGAGCTCGACGGCCTTACGCCGACGTTTATAGACGCCGGCTCGCCTTTCGATATTTAACGTCGGCTCGACGGTCTTCCGCCGGACGCTTTATAGACGCCGCTCGCCTTTTTTAACGCCGAGCTCGACGGTCTTCCGCTGACGCTTATAGCGCCGACTCTTCTCGATATTTAACGCCGAGCTCGGCGGTCTTCCGCCGGACGTTTATAGATGCCGCTCGCCTCGATTTTTAACGCCGGAGCTCAACGGTCTTCCGCTGACGCTTATAGACGCCGGCTCGCCTCTCGATATTTTACGTCGGAGCTCGGCGGCCTTACGCTCGAACGTTTATAGACGCCGCTCGCCTCTCGATATTTAACGCCGGAGCTCGGCGGTCTTCCGCTCGGAAGTTTATAGACGCCGCTCGTCTCGATTTTAACGCCGAGCTCGACGGCCTTACGCCGGACGCTTATAGACGCCGCTCGTCTCGATATTTAACGTCGAGCTCGACGATCTTCCGCCGGACGCTTATAGACGCCGGCTCGTCTCGATATTTAACGTCGAGCTCGACGATCTTCCGCCGGACGCTTATAGACGCCGGCTCGTCTATATTTAACGCCGAGCTCGACGGTCTTCCGCCGGAGCGTTTATAGACGCCGCGTCTCTCGATTTTAACGCCGGAGCTCGACCGCCTTCCGCTCGGACGGTTTATAGACCCGGCTCGTCTCTCGTTTTAGCGTCGGAGCTCGACGGTCTTCCGCCGGACGGTTTATAGACTCCGGCCCGTCTCTCGATATTTAACGTCGGAGCTCGACGATCTTCCGATCGGATGTTTATAGACGCGGCTCGTCTCTCGATATTTAACGTCAAAGCTCGACGGTCTTCCGCTCGGACGTTTATAGACGCCAGCTCGTCTCTCGATTTTTAACGTCGGAGCTCGACGATCTTCCGCTCGGACGTTTATAGATGCCGGCTCGTCTCTCGATATTTAACGTCGGTGCTCGACGATCTTCATGGCTAATTTTTAACACAGCCGCTCGGCAGGAATGATAGCCATCCTTTTAATTCATTTCGGCTTCCTGCATTACAAGGACATGGGCAACTAGAATATACATAAATATGTGTTACACCAGTGCACCTTTCATCCGGCACGATAAGGCTGGAGATGATTCGCACTCCATGGTCGATCCAGCTGCCGTCCGTCCTCATCTTCCAGATAGTAAGCGCCCGAGCGGAGCTTTTCGATAACCTTGAAGGGGCCCGCCCACGGAGCTTCAAGCTTGCCGACGTCGCCGACCGGCTTGACTTTCTTCCAGACGAGATCGCCAACCTGGAATGATCTGGGGATTACGCGGCGGTTGTAGTTTTGCTTCATCCGCTGCCGGTATGCCATCAGCCGAATGGACGCCTTGGCTCTTTCTTCTTCGACCAAATCCATCTCCATGTTCCTCCGTTCGGCGTTGTCCTCATCGTAATTTTGGATCCGAGCGGACTCGACGCCGACTTCAACAGGAATGACCGCTTCGCCGCCATACACCAAGTGGAAAGGCGTGACGCCCGTCCCTTCCTTTGGAGTCGTTCGGATGACCCATAAGACGCCCGACACTTCATCTACCCAACTTTCTCCCAAGTGATCGAGCCGAGCGCGCAGAATGCGAAGAATCTCCCGATTGGTTACTTCAGCTTGACCGTTGCTTTGGGGATAGGCTACGGACGTGAAGTGTTGCTCGATGTCATAGCTTTAGCACCAATCTTCGAGCAACTTTCCTGTGAATTGCCGCCCATTGTCGGAAACCAATCGGCGAGGGATGCTGAACCGACAGATGATGTGTTGCCAGATGAATTTTTTGACTATCTATTCGATGATCTTTGCTAGCGGCTCAGCCTCCACCCACTTGGAAAAATAATCGACCGCCACTAGCAAAAACTTCCTCTGCCCAGTCGCCATCGGAAATGGACCAACAATATCCATTCCCCATTGATCGAACGGACATGAAACGGTTGATGCCTTCATTTCCTCTGCCGGTCGGTGGTAGAAGTTATGGTATTTCTGGCACGAAAGGCACGTCGACACGGTCCTTGCGGCATCTGCTTGTAAGGTCGGCCAGAAGTACCCGGCCAACAGGATCTTCTTAGCTAGCGATCGTCCGCCCGGATGCCCACCGCAGGATCCTTGATGCACTTCTTGGAGGATATACGCCGCGTCTTCCGGGCTCACGCATTTCAGTAACGGGCGGGAGAAAGCCTTCTTGTAGAGCTGATCGCCGATGAGTGTGAACCGACCGGCTCTCCTCCTTAGCAGCTGAGCTTCATTCTGATCGGACGATGTGGCGCCCGAGCGCAGAAACTCCGTGATGGGTGTCCTCTAGTCGCTCGGAAATGCGAGGCCCTCCATCCGATCAACATGCGCCACTAAAGATACTTGTTCAATTGGCTGCTGGATGGCGATCGACGTCATTGAACTTGCAAGCTTGGCTAACTCATCAGCCGCTTGGTTCTCCGCTCGGGGTATCTTTTGGATGATAACTTCTCGGAAGTCAGTTTTGAGCTTCTCGAAGGCTTGAGCGTAAAGCTTGAGCCGAGCGTTGTTGATTTCAAAGGTGCCTGTCAGCTGCTGAGCGGCCAATTGGGAGTCTGAATGGAGTGTTACCCGTCCGGCACCTACATGCCGGGCGGCCTGTAAGCCGGCTATGAGGGCCTCATATTCTGCTTCGTTGTTTGTAGCTTTATAATCCAGCCGGACGGATAAGTGCATCTTTTCTTCTTGAGGGGAGAGCAACAATATTCCAATCCCGCTTCCGAGCCGAGTGGACGACCCATCCACATATACTCTAAACATAACTTCCGGCTCCGGCTTTTGCACCTCAGTCACAAAATCGGCCAAGGATTGTGCTTTGATTGCCGAGCGGGGCTGGTATTGGATGTCAAATTCACTTAACTCCGTCGTCCATTTGATGAGCCGTCCGGACGCTTCTGGATTCAGCAATACACGCCCGAGCGGGCTATTGGTTTTGACAATGATAGTATGCGCCAGGAAATATGGACGAAGGCGCCGAGCGGCGAGGACCAGAGCGAAAGCTAGCTTTTCGAGCCCAGTGTAGCGAGATTCAGCATCTTTTAAAATGTGACTAAGGAAATACACAGGCTCCTCTCCGCTCGCCCTCACCAGTGCTGAGCCGATTGCCTGCTCGGTCGAGGATAGATAAATACAAAGTGGCTCACCAATAGTCGGCTTGGCTAATACCGGGAGCGAATTCAGATATGCCTTTAAATCTTCGAACGCCCGGTCGCATTCTTCGTCCCAGTGAAATTTTGTAGCCTTGCGCAAGATCTTGAAAAACGGAAGGCTCCGGTCGGCGGTTTTGGAGATGAATCTGGACAGAGCGGTTATCCGACCGGTCAAACGCTGCACTTCCCTTGTATTTCTTGGAGGCGGCATATCTTGTAGAGCTTTCACCTTGCTGGGATTTGCTTCGATGCCCCGCTCGGTCACTATGTACCCCAAGAAACGCCCTCCTTTTGCTCCGAACAGGCACTTCTGGGGATTTAGCTTGACTCCATATTTGCGTAGCGTTCGGAAGGTTTCTTCCATGTCCTTGAAGAGATCGGCCGCTCGGACGGACTTAATGAGAATGTCGTCCACATAAACTTCTAGATTCCGCCCGATCTGCTCTCTGAATACTTTATTCATCAAGCGCTGATATGTGGCCCCCGCATTCTTTAATCCGAACGGCATCACATTATAGCAATAAGTGTCGTCGGCCGTCACGAAGCTGACTTTTTCTTGATCTTCACGGGCGAGCGGCACTTGGTGATAGCCCTGGTAGGCGTCGAGCATACAGATTAATTCACAGCCGGCCGTAGAGTCCACCAGCTGATCTATCCGAGGCAGAGGATAAAAGTCTTTCGGGCAAGCTTTGTTGAGATCCCGAAAATCTATGCATACTCTCCACTTGTTGCCCGGCTTGGAGACTAATACTACGTTCGCCAGCCAGCTCGGGAACTGAACCTCGCGTATATGGTCGGCCTCCAGAAGCTTCTCAACCTCTGCTAGGCGCTGAAATCTCTCTTTCTCTGCTTTACTGGCCGTGCGTCCGGTCGGACGTGTAGTTCATGCTGCGCTATACTCGATGAAATTCCGGGCAGCTCGTGTGTCGACCAGACGAAGACATCATGGTTTCTCCTGAGGCATTGGATCACCTCCTCTTTCTGGTTGGCCTCCAGATCGGACGCGATGAATGTTGTAGCCTCCGATCGGGTGGGGTGTATCTGTACTTCCTCTTTTTCTTCGTAAACTAAAGAGGGAGGCTTTTCAGTTATAGCATTCACCTCGATCCGTGGCGATTTCTGAGCAGAACTGGCTTCTGCTCGGACCATTTCAATGTAGCATCGCCGAGCTGCCAGTTGGTCTCCCCGTACCTTTCCTACTTTATCTTCGACGGGGAACTTGATCTTCTGGTGGAAGGTTGAGACGGCCGCTCGGAACTCACTGAGCGCCGGTCGCCCCAGAATGACGTTGTATGATGAGGGAGAGTCGACCACCACGAAGTTTGCTAAACGCGCCCTTCTGAGCGGCTCTTCTCCCAATGAAATAGCCATCCGGATTTGTCCGACTGGAAGTACTTCATTGCCCATAAATCCGTAGAGGGGGGTTGTCATGGGCAGCAGCTCGGCACGGTCGATTTGTAGTTGATCGAACGCCTTTTTGAATATTATGTTGACCGAGCTTCCTGTGTCAACAAAAACGCGGTGAATAGTGTAGTTGGCTATTACCGCTTTGATGAGCAGAGCGTCGTCGTGGGGCACTTCAACTCCTTCCAAGTCCCCTGGACCGAAACTGATTTCTGGTCCGCTCGCCCGCTCTCGGCTACAGCCGACTGCATGGATCTGGAGCTGTCGGACGCTTGCCTTCCTCGCTCGGTTGGAGTCTCCTCCGGTCGGCCCGCCAGCGATTAGGGGTGAGCATTCGGTTAATTCGGTCCATAAATTAACCGAATTAACCGAAAACCGATTTAGTGTTGGCTAACCGAATCAAATCAAAATTTTACTAAAACTGAATTAATCGAATTAGTTATTTGAATTAACATCGGATTAACTAAATTTGTTTAAAATAATAATAAAAAGAATTTATATAAAATTAATATCAAATTAACCGAATTAACCGAATTAACCGAATGCTCACCCCTACCAGCGATAATGTTGATCTCGCCTCGGGAGGTATTGCTTCTATTTTCTTCCTCCCGAGCGGATGGTCGAGACCTTTCTCTTGACGCTCGGCGATTCGCCTACCTTGGAGAGCGATGCCGATCGGGAGTCTGTTGCTGTCGCCTATCAGCTCGTGCCCGGTCGGCTTCATGAGTTCTCTGTCGCCGGTCGACTAAGGGAGACCGTCGGCCGCCATTCCGGGGAACGGGATGAGCCACAAAGGGAAGACTGCGACAATCCCTTGTGTTGTGTGTGTCCGTCCGGTGGAAAGAGCAGAACATCGGGGTCCATTTCTTCTTTGGCTTGGGCCGGGCGGCAGCTACTTCTTGCACGTGAGACCTGGTATGGGGGGAGTGGATTGCTTCGGCCCTCGGTCCTCTGGGCGGTTGATGAGCGGCGTGCTGTTTCCGCTCAGCAGGAGGAGCCCGCTCGGTTGTAGTTTCTTTTTTCTTGGCCGCTTGCGCTTCCTCCACGTTGATGTATTCGTTGGCCCGGTGTAGCATATGGTCATAATCTCGAGGAGGCTTCCGAACGAGCGAGCGGAAGAAGTCCTCGTCCACGAGGCCTTGTGTAAAGGCATTCATCATAGTTTCCGAAGTGACCGTTGGAATGTCCATCGCCACTTTGTTGAACCGCTGGATGTAAGCTCAGAGCGATTCACGGGCTTCTTGCTTGATGGCGAACAGGCTCACGCTCGTTTTCTGGTAGCGCCGACTGCTCGCAAAATGGTGGAGGAAGGCTGTAAGTCCCAGCTTGTGGGTCTCCGAAACCACCGTTGAGCCGATCCCGAGAGAGTAGTAAGAAAAACTCGGCATTTTACTCCATCTGTGTATTGATGGAGCGTAGCTGTGTTATCAAACTTACCCAGATGATCATCCGGGTCGGTTGTCCCATTATACTCGCCGATCGTCGGAGGCACGTAGTGCTTCGGCAAGGGGTCTCTTAGAATGGCCTCCGAAAATTGGCGGTTAATTCGCTCGAGCAATGCATCCGCTCGGGGGGCTTTTCCCTTTCTGTCATCTCGTCTAGGCCTTTCATCAGAAGAAGATCCCCGATCTCTATTAGTTGCTGCGGCTTCGGGGGTGCAGAATAGGGCCCGATGAAATGCAATGGTGGCCGGCGGTGCTTCCGCTCGACCACCAGACGCTGACGTTGCTTGCTGCTCCGGCCGCTCGGTCGTGGCTCTCTGTTTTTTCTCCACAAGCTTGGCGGCCCTTATCTCGATCAGAGCGTCGAGTTCCTCCGTCGAAAGCGTCACCGTGTGTTCTCGTCCAGCCTCGTCCATTGTTTCCGTTCGGATGCAGGAGCGTTCCCACAGACGGCGCCAAATTGATCCTGTCCGAATGCTGAATCAATGGACGCTAGGCACGGGGCGCTCTTCGACTGCTGTCGTGGATCTTCGACTGGTGGCACGAAGCTCCGGCGAACCTGCACAGAAGTCGGGCCGGGAAGGGGTTCCCGGCGGCGACCCTCCGACGCTCAAGTCAGGCGAAGCTCAAGAAAGAAACAGTGGCTTCCAAACTCGTAGAATGCGTACCTCCGGCGAAGAATGAGGGCCTTTATATAGGGCAACGAAGAAGTGAGTGTACACCTACCGAGGTGTACACATGTCCATAGCCCATACTCCAGTAAGGACTTGTCAGTGAGCTTCCCTAACCCATACTGCTACAGTCTCAACATGTCCTCGATGGGACAGCGGAATCCCCTGTCACAAGATTTGGAGCATGGCCCACACGTGAAACATACCTGCTGTCAGAAAAAGACGTTCCTTGTCCTTTTCCCCTTTGCTCCAGATCTGGCTTCCGGGCGGACAGCTCCCTCAACATCCGGCCGGACATATGCGATGGTTTACTTGGGGAGATCTTCCATCACGTGCTTTGTGGAGACTATTAGCAGTGTTACCTTATGGCTTTGGCCGAGCGTGAAGTCCGCTCGGCCCCGCGACCTTTTCCACTGAGCGCCGGAACCCTGATTTCGACAGGGCGCCTTTAACCATCAACCATCAACCGAATATCGTCCGGTCGGCCAGCCGATCGGACCCATCCCTCTCCGGACGTTCGATTCCACCGAGCGGCCGGCCGGCCGTCCGGTCGGACCCGACCCTCTCCGGATGGACAACTGCCACTGTGACTTCCACGTGGCGTTGACTCCACAGGGCGGGGTCCCCTGTTCTTACTACCGGATCAGAGTCGATAGTGGATGATTATGACCTTCTGTGAAATTAGTGACAACCCATGCAGATCCAGTTTGTTTCTTGACAAGTGAAATTTTTTACTTACAACGAGTTCTAACTTCACCACGTGTTCCTTCCCTTGTCTGTTGATCACCCTTTGCTTGTTTATTCCGTTGATCATACGTATGCCCTTCTTTAAAGCATACAAATGTTTTCCACACAACCTCATTTGTTATCTTATTTTTCTTGCTACTATTTATCCTTATACTAAATCTGGATTCGCGTGCATATTGGTTATAGAATGAAAATGCCTCATCTATTGATGAGAATTCCATCCCATATTTTAGCTTTTGATCATCTGCAACTTGAGAAATGTATAACTGATCTTCACCATGATTTTCATCCATTGCTAAGAAATTTCAGATGCAGATGAAATGAAATTCTGCATATCATTATCAAATAGCCAGAAAAAATATTGTAAGAGTGATACTTCAAGTTCACGCATGCAACTCGAACAAAAACACAAAGATAATCATAAGACATCCAAAAAAAAAAGAACACTCTGATGTGTATTTTTTTTAACGAATACAAATTGATATAAGGACTATTATTAAGGAAAAAAAAGTTATAAAAATGCACATGTCCCCACTTATAAGTTGCTAAAAATCTCAATTGAATCCTTAACAAAAATAAGATAGCACGAGAGGGCAAAGACACCGAGAGAGGGGAACCAACGCAGAGAAGACAAGGAGAGGAAACAAATACATACCACCTTAAGCACGAGCTGACATAACTTATCGCAACCGAGAATGCGATAAGGGGAGACGATGGTGAGCACAGGTGAGAGGAACAATGAAGGAGAAACTTTGCTGCCCAAGCCTCACTACCCTAGCTTGGCTACCGAGCATAGAGGACACCCGTGATGAGGAAGGGAACTCGTCACGGTGAGAGGATGCTAAGCACAGAGAGCGTCGCGGTGAGGGGAGAGGATGGCGAGCACAGAGGGAACTTGTCGCATCGTCTTGCTCCCCTTTTCGTGGAATGCTTTGCGGCCGAGAGAACTTGTTGCAACCGAGGGATGGTGAGGGTCGTGAGGAGTTGAGAGCGAGGAGGAACACCGAGGGAAGGTGCGCGGCGAGGACGACATCACGACGACGAGTTCGGATCTGCCCTAGTTTCACTTCGAAGGCTTAAACGAGAGAGAACATGTTGGTTGCTACTCGGAAAACCTAGAGGTTCCACTGTACAAAATTTTGTACAAAGGTCTGAACCTTTTCCTAGCTACCATGTGTTCTTTTAAATTAAATTTTGGATCGCCTGCGGAACTTAACACGTTTGATCCAAAACTTAATCTATTTGTTCTTTTAGGTTTTGACTTGGATCTCCTGCGGAACTTAACACGTTCGACCCAAGTCTCCTTAAGTTATTAATTCCATTAAATATTAATTTCCATAAAAGGTTCCCAGTACTGACGTGGCGAGGCACATGGCCTTCTTGGATATGGGAGCAACCACCACCGACTAGACAAAACCTTTAATAGAAAGCTAATATTTAATTTCCTAAAATAACTTTAGGTTAACCAAAGAGAACAATCAAATCACAAGGAAAAGAAAGAAAACAAAAGAACACAACATCGAAAAAACATATTCGAAATACTAGAACGTAAGCCTCTTGTATTTGGTATTATTTCCATAAATAACTAGCATGATGCGGAAATAAAAATTACTAGTTATACCTTGTAGAAAAACCTCTTGATCTTCTACCGTATTCCTCTTCTAACCTCGGACGTTGTGTGGGCAACGATCTTCCGAGACGAGAAACCACCAATCACCTTCTTCTCCTCCTAGCTAGGTTCGGCCAATAAAGAGGAAGCTTCACCAAGGAAGAAAATCAAAATACTAACCAAGCTCCAAGAGATGCTAGCTTTCTCTCCTTCTTCTTCTTCTTCTCCGAGTAGTATCCGGCCACCACAAGAGCTCCAAGGAAGGGAGAGAGGTTCAGCCACCACAAGAGGAAGAGAGGGAGAGGATGGCTGGCCACACCAAGGAACAAAAGAGGGAGAGAAAATAATAGAGGTTGTGTCTCATGAAGGCACCCCCTACCCCTTCTTTTATATTCCTTGGCCTAGGCAAATTAGGAAATTTAATTACAATAAAATTTCCTTAATTTTTCTTGACATGAATTAATTGAGAAAAATAAAACAAAATTTCCCAATTAATTTGAGATGGCTGACCACATCATTGGAAACAAAAGAGGACAAGTTTTAATCAACAATTAAAACTTCCTAATTTGTTTTCGGAAATTTTAAAAAATAAAATTTCTCTTTAAAATCTCTTCATGGTTGATAAAAGGAAATTTCTATAATTTTAATTTTATCAACATGTGAATAATTTTTAAAGAAAAAATAAAACATCTCTCCAATCTACAAATAAGGAAAGAGATCTGATCTCTTTCTTTAATCTTTTGTAGATCTTTTACAAGAGAGATATTTTAATTTTAATTCTCTTTAAAATATATCTTCCACATAATAATAAAAATTAAAATTAAATTTATTTTTAATTTTATTTGGCCGGCCCTACTAGCTTGGGTTCAAGCTAGGGCCGGCCACCCAATAGGCCGGCCCTAGCTTGGTTCCCAAGCTAGCTTGGCCGGCCCCTTATTGGTGGGTATAGAAGGTGGGTATAGGTGGGTATAGAACTCTATAAATAAGAGGCTACGATAGGGACCGAGAGGAGGAATTGGTTTTGGTCTCTCGATAAAATTAAGCATCCCGTGTTCGCCCCGAACACACAACTTAATTTTATCAATGATAATTCATTCCACTAGAGAACTATCATTGAACTACCGCACCAATCCCAAATTACATTTTTGGGCTCCTTCTTATTATGAGTGTGTTAGTCTCCGTGTTTAAGATATCGAATGTCCACTAATTAAGTGAGTTCGACAACTCATTTAATTAATATCTAAGTCCAAGAGTAGTACCACTCAACCTTATTGTCATGTCGGACTAAGTCCACCTGCGGGGTTTAACATGACAATCTTTATGAGCTCCTCTTGAGGACATTATCAACCTAGTATCTCTAGGACACAGCTTCCTTCTATAATCAACAACACACACTATAAGTAATACCATTTCCCAACTTATCGGGTTTATTGATTCAACGAACTAAATCTCACCCATTGATAAATTAAAGAAATAAATATCAAATATATGTGCTTGTTATTATATTAGGATTAAGAGCACACACTTCCATAATAACTGAGGTCTTTGTTCCTTTATAAAGTCAGTATAAAAGAAACGACCTCAAATGGTCCTACTCAATACACTCTGAGTGTACTAGTGTAATTATATAGTCAAGATAAATTAATATCTAATTACACTACGACCTTCTAATGGTTTGTTCCTTTTCCATTTTGGTCGTGAGCTACTGTTTATAATTTATAAGGTACTGATAACATCATCTTCTGTATGTGACACCACATACTATGTTATCTACAATATAAATTAAATGAACAACTACAAACAAATGTAGACAATTAGACCAAATGTGATTCTTTATTCATAATAAATGTTTACAAAGCTTAGGCTTTCAGTATACATTCCAACAATCTCCCACTTATACTAATGACTAAGCTGCCATATCTTTTACCATACATCTGATTCCCATTCCCTCCACATGCCGATCGAAAGCTTTCGCCGGAAGGGCCTTAGTGAAAGGATCTGCCAGGTTATCCGCTGATGCAATCTTGGCGATGACAACTTCTCCTCGCTTCACAATATCTCGTATCAGGTGGTACTTGCGCTCTATATGTTTACTTGCCTTATGAGCTCGTGGTTCCTTCGAGTTTGCAACTGCACCACTATTATCACAATAAATTGTGATGATTTTGGGCAAACCAGGAATCACATCTAAGTCCATTAGAAAGCTCCTGAGCCATACTGCTTCTTTAGGTGCCTGAGAGGCTGCTACATATTCAGCTTCCATGGTTGAGTCCGAAACGCATTTCTGCTTAACACTCCTCCATGAAATGGCTCCACTTCCTAAAGTAAACACATAGCCTGATGTAGACTTACTGTTATCCCTATCTGATTGGAAATCGAATCCGTAAGGGAGCAGATCGTCTGCTTGGTAAACTAGCATATAATCTCTAGTCCTTCTCGGTACTTCAATATATGCTTTACCGCAGTCCAATGTCCTTGTCCAGGTTACTCCTGATAACCATGCCACGGCAAAACAGATATCGTGTCTCGTACATTGCATACATTAGGCTTCCTACACCAAGCATAAGGAACCGCTTTCATGTCCTCTATATCTTCGATGTCTTTGGAGACATCTCTTTAGATAGAGCTACTCCATGTCTAAAAGGTAAGAAACCTTTCTTGGAATCCTGCCATGCTAAAACGAGCAAGGATTGTATCTATATATGAAGCTTGGGATAGACACAACATTCTTTTCTTACGATCCCTTATAACTTTGATCCCAAGAATGTGTGCACATTCTCCTAAGTCCTTCATATCAAATTGTTTGGACAACCATACCCTTACGTCTGATAATACCTTGACATTGTTGCCAATTAACAAAATATCATCTACGTATAGTACAAGAAATACCACCACGTTTCCATTACACTTCTTATATACACAAGACTCATCCGGACTTTGAATAAATCCATATGATTGGATTACTTCATTAAACCGGATGTTCCAAGACCTTGAAGCTTGCTTCAATCCATAAATGGACCGATTGAGCTTGCACACTAGATGCTCTTTGCCTTTTTCAATGAACCCTTCTGGTTGCTTCATATGGATGTTCTCTTCAAGACTTCCATTAAGGAAAGCTGTCTTGACATCCATTTGCCAAATCTCATAATCCATATGAGCAGCAATGGATAAGAGTATCCGGATAGACTTAAGCATGGCTACCGGTGAAAAGGTCTCCTCATAATCGATTCCCTCTTTTTGAGTGTACCCTTTTGCAACAAGCCTAGCTTTGAAGGTTTCTACCTTCCCGTCTGTCCCTCTTTTCCTTTTGTAGATCCACTTGCATCCAACGGCTTTTACACCATCAGGTGGTTCTACAAGCTCCCAAACCTTATTAGAGTACATGGACTCTATTTCAGAATTCATTGCCTTTTGCCAAGATGCTGCATCTATATCTTGAAGTGCTTCGTCATATGACCGGGGATCAGGTTCATGTTTACCCGGGATCAAGTCCGAAGACTCTCCCAAAAACATGAATCTTTCAGGCTGCCTCACAACCCTCCCACTACGACGAGGCACTGTCTGTGGTTGTGTATCATGTGTGACACGTGTTGCAGTCTCTTGTGGTACTTCATCTTGTACTGTTGGTACTGAAGTAGACATGTCCTCTCTAAGTTCTTCTAAAACAACTTTACTACTGGGCTTGTGATCCATTATATAGTCTTCTTCTAAAAACTGGGCATTGGTGCTAACAATGACCTTCTGGTCTTTAGGACTATAAAATAAACCACCTTTCGTTCCTTTGGGATATCCTACAAACACGCGAACTTCTGTACGAGATTCTAACTTATCAGCATCTGGTTTCAGCACATGTGCTGGACTACCCCAAATCCGAATATGTCTTAGACTGGGTTTTCGCCCATTCCACAATTCTATGGGAGTAGAAGAAACTGATTTAGAAGGTACTAAGTTCAGAACGTATACTGCTGTTTCCAGAGCATATCCCCAAAACGAATTTGGTAATTCTGAATAACTCATCATCGATCTAACCATTTCCATAAGAGTCCTATTCCTTCGCTCGCTACACCATTCTGTTGGTGTTCCAGTGCAGACAATTGGGATTGAATCCCACCTCGATAAGTAATTCCTAAACTCTCCTAAGAGGTATTCGCCACCACGATCAGATCGTAGTGTCTTGATACTTTTACCTAATCGTTTCTCCACATCAGCCTTGTATTCTTTGAACTTGTCAAAGCACTCGGACTTGCGGCGCATTAGGTAAATGTATCCATATCTTGAATAATCGTCTATGAAAGAGATAAAATATTCAAAACCTCCTCTTGCCTGGACAGACATAGGACCACACAAATCAGAGTGAACCAACTCTAACACTTCTTTGGCTCTATACCCCTTGGCCTTGAACAACCTCTTGGTCATTTTACCTTCTAAGCAAGATTCACAAGTTGGAAAATTTTCCAACTCTAATGAACTTAAAAGTCCATCGGCTATAAGCCTCTGAATCCTACTTAAATTAATATGACCAAGTCTTAGATGCCAAAGATATGCTTGGTTCATTTCTGAAGGTTCTTTTCTCTTTTTAGAATTAGAAGATGAGTTATAAATTTCCATGTTTTGCTTTGTGGAAGAAATTGGATTTAAAGTATACAAATTGCCAACTAATGCACCAGAACAGATAATCACTTTATTTCTTTTAATAACTACATCGTTACTAAAGGAAACTGAATATCCATCTAAAAACAGTTTAGAAACTGAAATTAAATTCTTTCTAAAACTGGGTACATAAAGACAATTTCTTAAAACCAAATTCCTATTTCTACTAAAAGATAAGTAGACGTCTCCCACTGCAACAGCTGCCACCTTAGTAGCATTGCCCATGTAGACAGTAATTTCTCCTTCAGATAGTCGTCGGGTTTCCTGGAACCCCTGCAAGGAATTGCAGACATGATCGATGGCTCCGTATCTACACCAGGTGTTGGTAGATAACACCGCTAAACATGTTTCAACAACTAGAGTATGAGATATACCTTTGTTTTGGTTCCTACGAGGACAGTCCGCCTTCCAATGTCCTGCCTGCTTACAGATGAAGCACTTGCCCTTCGGCTTCTTCATTCCAGCTTTAAATCCCGTACTCTGAGATTTATTCACTTTCTTTGCTGAACCAGCTTGTTTCTTCTTCTTCTTTCCTTTCGGTTTAGAAGTAGAACCATTTTCAGCATAGTGAATTTGAGCATTGTGACGAAATAATCCTTCTGCTGCTTGAAGTTCTGTCAGTAGTTCCGCTAATGAATAAACCCTCTTATTCATATTATAGTTCAGGCGAAACTGCTCAAAACTTCTAGGTAGCGTTTGGAGGATCATATCGATCTGGGTTTTCCCATCAATTTCTCCTCCAAGGATCTGTATCTCGTTCAGATAAGCCATCATCTTTAGGATATGATCCCTTACAGGAGTACCCTCTTGCATGGTGGCTGTCATTATCTTTCTCATGGCTTCTTGCCTAGAAGCCCTATCCTGATGACCAAAGAGTTCCTTGAGATTGTTCATAATATCATAGGCTGTTGGTAAATCTTGATGCTGATGTTGCAATACATTTGACATTGAAGCCAAAATGTAACACCGCGCCATCTCATCTGCTTTTACCCATTTCCTATGATATTCAATCTCCTCTTGGGTAGATTCACCAGTAGGTGCATCAGGGCACTGCTCAGTCAGTACATATTTATAGCTTTCAGCAGTAAGAACAATGTCCAGGTTTCTTTTCCAATCTATGTAGTTTGGTCCAGTAAGTCTATTCTGTTGAAGTATGATGGACAGTGGGTTGAAAGACATCCTAAGAATCACAAATAACTTTTGGTCAGAACTCTAAATTTAGAATAATATTGATTCCTCAAACAATACTATTTTAAATTAACCAACACTTCATAACACCGTGAATTTTGTATGCCACGTTAGTGTGGACGTATACAAATTCAACATTTGTAAAAGGAGGGTTTTAACCCATTAATTTTATTATCTTGTCAACCTAACTTTTGACAAATAAAAATAATAGTTGGTATCATTTGGTCACACAAATAATAGCAGTGACTCCGTTGGGGAGGATACTATTAGATGTGTCTAAGTGTATACCATTACTTGACACTAAGTCCATTAATAAGATTATGCCCCTTCCGTTGGGGAAGATCACACGCTCTTAATTAACTTCCTATAGTCATCCAAAAAATAGAAGTCTGTTCTAGTGATCCGCAAACAAGCTCATCCGTTATGGAGGAAGGCACTCAGAGCCAACGCGCAAGCTTGTTTGCATCACTTACAAACCAGTAATGGAGACCATGGGATTTATTTAAAAATCCCTCTCCCACTTAGTTATTTATAAATGAGGAATTTTAACTATGCTAGCCTACTTAAACTTGTAAACTAACATGCACACACAGCACAATATAAAAGCAATAAATAGAAAATTTAATTTTCAACTATTATGGCTTTTATCTCTAATTGTCCTCCGTGTGTTGTCATCCCAAGCTGCTGCCATATTTGGCCACCGCCTCCGGGTCTAGCTGTCGCATCCATCTTGCTCCTAGTTCCGCTGCGCCTCTGGTCCTTAGAAGGTTCCACGCTTTGCAAGATTCGATCCGCGACATAAATAGAATTTTACATTTTTGATCCTATATTCCATAAAAGGAATGTACATGTATCTAGATCAAAAATAAAATCCTAATAAAACTAAATACAGCTCCTGTATTTTAATACAATCATGCACACACATTAAATGCCCTTGACATGTCCAAGGGTCCAATCACACACATAATAACTAAAAGCCATAATAGTTGGATCCTGCATCCACAAAGTTAGCACATCCTACTATTATCCTGCCTAAATTATGTATGACATGTGCATAATTAAACTAAATACCAAATACACAGAGGCAAAACCCTAGCTCTGATACCAATTGTTGGTTGCTACTCGAAAAACCTATAGGTTCCACTGTACAAAATTTTGTACAAAGGTCCGAACCTTTCCTAGCTACCATGTGTTCTTTTAAATTAAATTTTGGATCGCCGCGGAACTTAACACGCTTGATCCAAAACTTAATCTATTTGTTCTTTTAGGTTTTGACTTGGATTTCTGCGGAACTTAACACGTTCGACCCAAGTCTCCTTAAGTTATTAATTCCATTAAATATTAATTTCCATAAAGGTTCCCAGATCGACGTGGCGAGGCACATGGCCTTCTTGGATATGGGAGCAACCACCACCGACTAGACAAAACCTTTAATAGAAAGCTAATATTTAATTTCCTAAAATAACTTTAGGTTAACCAAAGAGAACAATCAAATCACAAGGAAAAGAAAGAAAACAAAAGAACACAACATCGAAAAAACATATTCGAAATACTAGAACGTAAGCCTCTTGTATTTGGTATTATTTCCATAAATAACTAGCATGATGCGGAAATAAAAATTACTAGTTATACCTTGTAGAAAAACCTCTTGATCTTCTACCGTATTCCTCTCTAACCTCGGACGTTGTGTGGGCAACGATCTTCCGAGACGAGAAACCACCAATCACCTTCTTCTCCTCCTAGCTAGGTTCGGCCAACAAAGAGGAAGCTTCACCAAGGAAGAAAATCAAAATACTAACCAAGCTCAAAGAGATGCTAGCTTTCTCTCCTTCTTCTTCTTCTTCTCTGAGTAGTATCCGGCCACCACAAGAGCTCCAAGGAAGGGAGAGAGGTTCAACCACCACAAGAGGAAGAGAGGGAGAGGATGGCCGGCCACACCAAGGAACAAAAGAGGGAGAGAAAATAATAGAGGTTGTGTCTCATGAAGGCACCCCCTACCCCTTCTTTTATATTCCTTGGCCTAGGCAAATTAGGAAATTTAATTACAATAAAATTTCCTTAATTTTTCTTGACATGAATTAATTGAGAAAAATAAAACAAAATTTCCCAATTAATTTGAGATGGCCGGCCACATCATTGGAAACAAAAGAGGACAAGTTTTAATCAACAATTAAAACTTCCTAATTTGTTTCCGAAAATTTTAAAAAATAAAATTTCTCTTTAAAATCTCTTCATGGTTGATAAAAGGAAATTTCTATAATTTTAATTTTATCAACATGTGAATAATTTTTAAAGAAAAAATAAAACATCTCTCCAATCTACAAATAAGGAAAGAGATCTGATCTCTTTCTTTAATCTTTTGTAGATCTTTTACAAGAGAGATATTTTAATTTTAATTCTCTTTAAAATATATCTTCCACATAATAATAAAAATTAAAATTAAATTTCTTTTTAATTTTATTTGGCCGGCCCTACTAGCTTGGGTTCAAGCTAGGGCCGGCCACCCAATTTTATACCTAGGTCGGCCCTAGCTTGGTTCCCAAGCTAGCTTGGCCGGCCCCTTATTGGTGGGTATAGAAGGTGGGTATAGTTGGGTATAGAACTCTATAAATAAGAGGCTACGATAGGGACCGAGAGGAGGAATTGGTTTTGGTCTCCCAATAAAATTAAGCATCCCGTGTTCGCCCCGAACACACAACTTAATTTTATCAATGATAATTCATTCCACTAGAGAACTATCATTGAACTACCGCACCAATCCCAAATTACATTTTTGGGCTCCTTCTTATTATGAGTGTGTTAGTCTCCCTGTGTTTAAGATATCGAATGTCCACTAATTAAGTGAGTTACTGACAACTCATTTAATTAATATCTAAGTCCAAGAGTAGTACCACTCAACCTTATTGTCATGTCGGACTAAGTCCACCTGCAGGGTTTAACATGACAATCTTTATGAGCTCCTCTTGAGGACATTATCAACCTAGTATCTCTAGGACACAGTTTCCTTCTATAATCAACAACACACACTATAAGTAATACCATTTCCCAACTTATCGGGTTTATTGATTCAACGAACTAAATCTCACCCATTGATAAATTAAAGAAATAAATATCAAATATATGTGCTTGTTATTATATTAGGATTAAGAGCACACACTTCCATAATAACTGAGGTCTTTGTTCCTTTATAAAGTCAGTATAAAAGAAACGACCTCAAATGGTCCTACTCAATACACTCTGAGTGTACTAGTGTAATTATATAGTCAAGATAAATTAATATCTAATTACACTACGACCTTCTAATGGTTTGTTCCTTTTCCATTTTGGTCGTGAGCTACTATTTATAATTTATAAGGTACTGATAACATCATCTTCTGTATGTGACACCACATACTATGTTATCTACAATATAAATTAAATGAACAACTACAAACAAATGTAGACAATTAGACCAAATGTGATTCTTTATTCATAATAAATGTTTACAAAGCTTAGGCTTTCAGTATACATTCCAACAGAACATGTGTTTTGTGAAGTGGAAAGTCAAAGAAAAGGAAAAAAACAAATAAAGGCACGTTTGCAGCGCCAACTCTGCAGTCACGCACAAGCAAGTTTTCTAAGATATTAGAAACAAATGCGTTCTTCCACATTTCTTCCCTAGTTTCCTCTCTCCCATTCATTTCAATCAAGAGTCTTCTTATGTAGCAATCACTCCACAAATAACCTATGTTAGGTTATAGTAACCTCATAGCATCGCCGAAGGGAATGAATATGTTTTAAGGAAACTGTGTCAAACACAAGCATTGACACCTCACTTCTCGATTGGGCATCGCTTTCTCAACCGAGTAAAATGACCCAATCAAGCTTGAACGACACTCAGTAGTCGGGCATGCAACTTCCCAACTCAGCATCGCTCTCCCGACTCGGACACAAGCAATGACGATCCATTCGGACTCGACTGACTTAGTAGTCAGCAACTAGACCAACTCGATAGGTAGCGACTAGACTGACTTAGATCTCAATTTCCCCACTCGAAACTCAACGTTTTGACTCAGTATTCCGATTCCCACTTGGGAAGTAGACATTTAGGAACACTTGACAGTCGACCAGCAATGTCCTAGTAGATTGGTCTAATTAATCCAGACTGATAGTTTGAGATTATCAACTTAGATCATTTAATATGTACGTCTCAATTTAATTTTGATTTCAATTTAGCATATTTCCTTATATCTACGGTAAAGATAATATATCTGAGGTAAGGGTACAACGGTTAGACCCTTTGAGCAGTTAACCAAACATCTAAGGGTTGAATCCCAACTGCGATGTACTATAGGGATTTTTCTTATATGGGATAATAATTCGAAAAATGTTAGCCGTGATGGATGATAAATTTTTTTTTTCAAGACTGAATTAATTATTCCTTATTTGAAAAACAACACTTACCCCCCTTTGGCTTGAAGTCAAAAAGAAAAAAAAAGATAGTAAATGACTAAAATAATCCATTATTTTACTGACCTAAACCCTAATTCTGAACGTTGAAATTATTCTGATGGAAATATCTTTATTGAAAAGTAAGCTCTGACTTCTAGACAAAAAAGAAAAGCAAAAAACAAAAAATCTCACATGACCGTTGAAAGCTTAACCTTAACCTGAACGTTTTGGAAGGTGAAGCTATTGAAGTCGTGTGCTTCTTCTTCTTCTATTTCATCCATTCACCGGAACAACCCACATCCATCATTTTTATGCATGCAAATAGCAGTTGACATCCATTAAATATTAGTGGTTTTGGGTGTATGTGGTATATTAAGATATTTGAACACTAAAATTGTAGCCATAACAGTCTATAAATTTTCTTCTTAGATTTTGTAATATCTTTTATGTATGTATTGGTGTAATTTTGCCATACCAATACTTCACTCCTACTTTATTGTATACCACATTTGATGATAATGAAGAGATTTTTAATGATGAACTTTGCTCCATTTGTATTTGAATTTGGTTCATCAATTTAAAATTTTGACTCTTGTTTGATTTGGTGAGAATTGTGGAATGAGTTTTTTTTATGGTTATCCCTTTAAGAGTTGATGTTTTTCTGTTGTTTATGTTGGTGCATGTATGCATTTTGCAAGGATTCTTTTCCAAGAATAAGTGAGATTTTTAACCTCTCTCTATATATAAATATATCTATTAGGTTTAATTAAGATTAAGCTTTTAATGATAATGTAGGATTTTTTGTCTTTATTTTTCTTTTGTTGTCTAAAAGTAAGAAGTTACTTTTTAACAAGAGTGTTTTTGTTAGAATAATTTTAAAATTCAGAATTATGATTTAGGTCAGTAAAATACTGAGTATTTTAGTTAGTTATTATGTTTTTTTCTTTTTAATTTTAAGTAAAGAAGATTAAATATTATTTTTTAAATACAAGAAGAGAAACTACTACTTATAGAAAATCCAGCACTTAAAATTATGGATAATACTAAATAATTAGAATCTGGTAAATTAGAATTGACTTTTTCTTAATTTTTAAGATCATTATTAAAAATATAAAAATAATATCATATTTTATAAGTTAATTATATCTATCTTCTTATATTTTTAATATTTAATTTTTAAAAATGATATCTCTATATTAATAAATAATTATATTTTTAAAACAATATATACTGATTAAACTTCTTATATTCAATTTTTTAGCTGGTATTCTGGTACGGTTCGCCTTGATTATATTAAAATTAATCGGTTGGACCTTCAAAATGTTGGACACATTGAAAAGGTTATCTGACATACGAGTGGCACCGGCGCCTGCCGTTACACGCACGCAATAACGCGGAGGATGTTGACTGGCACTGCTCGTGTTAATCTCAGCGTAATTAAATGATTAAAGATAATTATGAAGGTGCTGTCCACTTCCTGCTGCCTCGTAACGAGGCGGCGGTTCATAGGGTGGCAGCGTCACGTCATGTGTTAATTATCAATTAAAAATTAAGACGAACGTGTGATTTGATTTGACCGACTAACTAGGCTAAGACTAGTCTCGAGCTATAGATTTGATTTGCTTTCTTTGCTTGACTTTGCTTTGGTGGGATCGCATCGGCGTATTATTTTATTGTTAAATTTATTTGACGATAAATTAATGGAAGGAAAAAAAAAAGATAAAAAAAAATGAAAGATGATGAATGGTAGGATGAGTAGGGCACACAAAACGATGATGTAACTTCTGGGGTCCACATGGATCTGGTTAAGCCAGCACGGATCTACTCGATGCTCTCTCTCCACGTGATGACGTACAGAGATGCGGCAGTTGATAAAAGGCGATATCCATTAATTACCAATAAATATATAATAAAATCATTAATAATCTTAACATATCAAATTTATATTAATTTTAAACTGTTATACTCATAATGCTCTTATATCTATCTATCTATTAATCTATTTTTTTCTAAGAAAAATAAATTATTTCGATTTAAAATCTTTCAGTAACCTTAAGAACTTAGATTTATTAAATTTGCATAATTGCACACCGAATGGTCCTTGAATCCATTCGTATTCTTTCGTATTCTTTTTTCTAAATTTGGTGTGCATATAATTTAAGGACCATGACTGAAAATTAGTTTCAAAATACAATTCAAAAATAGTTTTTAAAAATCTGGATGTTACCTATTTATTAATAACAGCCACCTATAATGATTTTAATATAAATTTTGAGTGAAACACAAAAAAAATTAATTGGTTTACAACTTTAAGCTATTCATTAAAAATAAGATATATTTTCATTAAAAATTATTTATTTTTTTAATAGATTATGACATGAATGGTGTCTATATTGGATTTCATGATTTTTCAAATAATATAAAATTATTTATAGTTTCTAAATTTGAACTACTAAAAGTCTAAAAAAGCAATCAATTGAATCAACCTTATTAGTCAATTTGGGTAATAATCGACTAGCATAGTAAAAAACATTATGAAGCTTCAAATTTAGTTGAAACTTAGTAGTTTCAGTTAATTATCCCCAACTGTGTCTTTTTATCTTTAATCCTTTGAAATGCTTAAGTATTTGAAGGAGTTTGTTGGTGTAAACTAAGGAGAGAAATATTATAAAATGATAAGAATGATGGATTAAGGGGAGAGTCACAAAATGATTTCTTAAGGGCCCTATGTTTTTTGTGTGTTTGTCAAGGGAGGCAAAATTCAAATTTGATCTTTGCCTAGAAATAATTAGTATTAATATATAGGATAATGTATATATATTTATATGATTGACTATTAAAAATAGGAATTGATAACATGTCTTGTTATCTCTGTAGTTATTATCCATCTATCGATAAAAGAGATACTTGAAAGATGTGTAGAAAATAAACTTGTAATCTTTGCCTCCAGAAATATTTTACCATTACAATACCCATGAGTCAGCCTGCTAAAAGGAGTACCCAAAATATCTCTTAGAAACATTTCTCTACGTTAGAAATCAAAATAAATCAGTTAGAAATAGACTTCGAAACCATGGATACCAGAGTACATACCCTATGTCCTCAGCCTTTTTCACAAATTCTAGATAAAGACAAAGACTTACAAATTTCCATGACCTCACTAGATACGGACATAATTTTTATTAAAGCCTCCAGTATTTATAACACGGGCAAAACCTTTGATATTAGGGTCAAATGTCTCATTAATATACATAGACATGAGTTTACCTTACATGTCTTTTTAGACAGAGGGACAACTAATTCTACCATAAATGAAACTACACTCTTATCAATATTACTTAAAGCTCTCATTAAAATAGCCTCGCAACCCTTAATTAGTACTTAATTTGACAGTCAACAATTAGCTTGCACCCAATTTGTGACCAATATACATTTAATATTTTGCAATAATTGTGGTAAATATAGTACCCCTCTGTTGCTCTCCAAATTATGGATTAAACCATTATGACATCCTAACATCCATCTTATTTTAGGACTTAATTTTCTTTTAACGTCAGATAGAGCTTTTCTCAAAGCTCTCCTCACCAAAGATTATGCTCTTTTATTTTTCACACCAATAATTTTACCTATTGTCTCAGACTATCCATCAGTTGTCCATCCACTGACAACACCAAACACAACTAATGAACAAATTGTTGGGTTTTTCGGGCCGCGAAAACCGCTTTTCGCGTCGCGGAAACCCCGAATCACCCAAAGCCGTAGATCCGTGCAAGGAAAAATCGAATAAAGTACAAGTACGAGTTTCAAAATTTTAGATGTACTCCTAGATCTATGTGTTGAGAACTTTTACCTTTGAAGCGCGCCCTTGCAAAATTCCCGCTCGTCCAAGGTACGTGTCGGATCTCCAAAGTATCAAGGTAGATACTTCTCTAGTGATATCCACACGAACAAGGAGTGCTCTCTAGCACTCAAGGATGGAGAAGAGAGACCCCAAGTGTGCTAGCACTTTCTAGGGCTCTCGGATGGAATGGAAGAAGAAAGGAGATCAAAGAAGAGAGGATAAAAACCAAGAACACTCTTCTATGTGACCTTCACTTACCCTTTCTACTTTTGGGAACTCAAATCACCCTCTCCACTCTTGGAACCTCACGGCAACAGCACCATGGAGAGAAGAGAAACCACCCAAGGAGGAAGAAGAAGGAGTTAATCACAATAATAATGAAAAACATCAATTCCGTTCATTTTGAGTGGCCGGCCACAATGAGAGTAATTACTCTCATTAATGTGGCCGGCCACATTAAAACAAAGAAGGAAGTGTAACTTCCATTAGGTGGCATAATCATGTATTAACTATGATGATGTGGCAAATCATCATTGGCCACTTAATGTCAAGTCACACATATGATGTGGCAAAGTCAAGTCAAACTTGACTCTTCCTCTTCCTCTCAAGTCAAGTCAAACTTGACTTAATCTCTCTCATGGTTGATCTAATCCAACCATTTAATTCAAGCCAATTTAATATAATGAATCTAATTCATTTAATTAAATTGATTCAATGAATCATAATCTAAATTAGACTCATTGAACACATGAATCAACTTGAGTCTAACTCAAGCTAGCCCAATTTGGATTACTCTTAATCCAATTTAATTCATCAAATGAAACTAATCCTCTTGGTTCATCATATGAACCTAATCTCCATCCACTTGTTCTTTGTGTGTGACCCAATAGGTTCTTGTAACGTTGGGAATGTTCCTAAACTCCTTTAGAAACATAAGCAATGAGCGGCATCTAGCAATACATCATTGCTACCCAAGTTACAAGAGTGTTGAGATCCAACATCACCTTGTGACTACTAATTGTGACTCCTCACAATATGTGACATTGTCCTTCTATCCTTGACATCTAGATTGATCAATGTGAGGCATAGACCGTGTCATCCTCTAATCAATCTAAATCTTGAACTCCAAGTAGACTCACTCGATCAAATGAGTTCAACATCTAATGTTGACTCATTTGGGCATGGCCATGCACTTCGTGGTCTAACTCTATCAAGAATATTGATGTCGCTCCCGTCATATGGGAGGGATAGATCCCATCTACATCACTCACATCCCTCTGCATAATTCGTTATATACCCAGTAATCACCTTTATAGTCCACCCAGTTACGGGTGAAAACCAAAGTACATAACTCCTTATGTAGGGATCCATGGTGACTTCAGGTCCAAGGACTAATAGTCATACTAATAGCCACATGAGAAAGTATATGACACTCATATAACGATCCATGATACTTTCTCATGGCGGGTCATTCAGTATACATTCTCCAATGCATACCCATGTGTCAGCTTGATATCTCTATATCCATGACTTGTGAGATCAAGTCATCGAGTTGACCTACATGCTAGTCTTATTGCATTAACATTGTCCCTGAATGTTAATACTCGACTAGGAATGATTTAGAGTAGTGTTCCCTATATCATCTCACTATCGATTCAACTAATCGATTGATATAGGTATGAACCTTCTACTCAAGGACGCTATTATACTTAGTCTATTTGGCACTAATACAAATAAGTATAATAACCAAACAAATACCTTTATTAATATACAAGAATATGATACAATGAGTCCATACAATCATCAAATGATTGGCTCTAGGGCTCTAACTAACAATCTCCCACTAGCACTAGTGCCAATCAGTATAGGCTCTAAGACCTATTGACCTAGTGTGACCATCATGCTTCCTCTGTGCCAAAGCCTTGGTCAAGGGATCTACGATGTTAGCCTCTGTAGGTACTCTGCAAATCTTCACATCTCCTCTATCGATAATCTCTCGAATGAGATGGAAGCGCCGTAGTATGTGTTTGGTCCGCTGGTGTGAGCGAGGTTCCTTCGCCTGTGCTATAGCTCCATTGTTGTCACAATAGAGCTCAATGGGGTCAAGAATGCTAGGAACCACCCCAAGTTCGATGATGAACTTGCGGATCCAAATCGCCTCCTTTCACGCCTCCGATACAAGAATGTACTACTTGTAGAATCACCATCGATCACGCTTGAACTCTTCCGGTGACACCACCATTAATGTAAAATACGAACCCCGATTGCGATCTATAGTCATCCCGGTCGGTCTGGAAGCTAGCATCATAACCCTTTACAACTAGCTCATTATTGCCTCCATATATCAAGAAATATTCTTTAGTCTTTCTTAAGTACTTAAGAATATTCTTGACCGCTATCTAGTGACTTTCACCGATCTGGTATCATCTCGTCATGCTCAAAGCATACGAGACATCGGGTCGAGTACATAGCATGGCGTACATGATCGATCCTATGGCCGAGGCATAAGGGATTTAATCCATGCGGTCTCTCCTCTCTAGAAGAGGGACCTTGAGTCTTCGAAGACTCACGTCATGTGACATCGCAGAAATTGGAGTTCTGCATGGCAAACCATAGGAGTACCTTGTCAATATATGTACTCTGACTTAGGCCAAGCAATCTCTTATATCTATCTCTATAGATCTGTATCCCTAGAATGCGGGATGCCTCACCTAAGTCCTTCATTGAGAAGCAACTCCCTAGCCAGGTCTTGACAGACTGAAGCATAGGGATGTCCTTCCCAATCAGTAGTATGTCATCCACATACAATATGAGGAAGACAACTATATCCCCTACAACCTTCTTATAGACACAAGGCTCATCTTCGTTCTTGATGAAACCAAACTGTTTGATTGCATCATCGAATCGAAGATTCCAGCTCCGAGAAGCTTGCTTTAGTCCATAAATGGACCTATGCAGCTTGCATACTCTGCTAGTATACTATGGATCTACAAAACCCTCAGGTTGTGTCATATACACATCCTCGAGTAGGTTTCCATTCAGAAACGCAGTTTTGACATCCATCTGCCATATCTCATAGTCATGGTAGGCTGCAATAGCAAGCATGATCCGAATAGACTTAAACATCGCTACTGGAGAAAAGGTTTCATCATAGTCAATACCATGAATCTGCTTGAAACCTTTAGCTACCAAGCGACCCTTATAGATAAGTCCATCCATGTCAGTCTTTCTCTTAAAGACCCACTTACACCCAATGGGTTTTACCCCTTCAGGTGAATCAACCAAAGTCCATACTTGGTTGGTGTACATGGAATCCATTTCGGATCTCATGGCTTCTAGCCATTTCTCGGAATTTGGTCTCATCACAGCTTCCTGAACTCTACTTGAACCGGTTGTTGTTCCTCAACTCTTTGTGGAACAACATCATCCACAACACTTTGTGGTTCAAGTTTAACTTCCATTAAGGCATCAGTGCTATTGTTCGCATCTTGAACTTCTTCAAGATCGAACGTGCTCCCACTAGTCTTTCTAGAAACAAAGTCCCTTTCTAGAAAGACCCAAGTCTTTGCCACAACTACCTTGTGCTGACTGGGAATGTAGAAGTAATATCCCTTAGTTTCCTTGGGATATCCAATGAAATAGCACTTGTGGGATTTGAGTCCTAATTTGTCTGAGACTTGACGTCGTACGTAAGCCTCACAACCCCAAATCCTCATGAAAGACACCTGGGCATATCTCCCAGTCCATATCCTATATGGTGTCTTTATCACGACCTTTGATGGAACTCGGTTGAGTATGAAAACTGCCGTGTCTAGAGCATATTCCCATAGATATGTCGGAAGATCTGTGTGACTCATCATAGATCGTACCATATCTAATAAGGTACGATTCCTCCGTTCGGATACACCATTCCACTGTGGTGTTCCTGGAGGAGTGAGTTGAGATAGAATCCCACACTCAGCTAGATAGTCACGGAACTCATGGCTAAGGTATTCTCCACCTCGATCGGATCGAAGTATCTTAATACTCTTGCCAAGCTGGTTCTGTACTTCATTCTTGAATTCTTTGAACTTTTCAAAAGATTCAGACTTATGTGTCATCAAGTACACATAACCATATCTACTGAAATCATCAGTAAATGTGATGAAGTACCTATAACCGCCTCTAACAGCAACATTGAAAGGGCCACATACATCACTATGTATGAGTCCTAACAAATCAGTTGCTCTCTCGCTGTGTCCATTAAAGGGAGTCTTGGTCATCTTGCCTCGTAGGCATGACTCGCATATCTCATATGATTCAAAATCAAATGAGTCCAACAAACCATCCTTATGGAGTTGGGATAAGCGCTTGTCATTTATATGACCTAAGCGACAGTGCCAAAGGTAGGTTTGGTTCATGTCATTAGACTTGAACCTCTTGGTATTTACGTTATAGATAGGGCTTTCAAGGTCTAGAATATAGAGTCCGTTTATCAGAGGTGCACTACAATAGAACATATCGTTTAAATAGACAGAACAACATTTGTTCTTTATTGTAAACGAGAAACCTTTCTTGTCTAAACAAGAAACTGATACAATGTTCTTAGTCAAAGCAGGCACATAACAACATTCATCTAATTCTAATACAAGCCCAGAGGGCAGAGATAGAAAATAAGTCCCTACAGCAATAGCAGCAACCCGTGCTCCATTGCCTACTCGTAGGTCCACCTCGCCCTTTGTCAATGCCCTGCTATTTCTCAGCGCCTGCACATCAGTACAAATGTGAGAAGCACATCCAGTATCTAATACCCATGATGTAGAAATAGATAGATTGACTTCTATAACATATATACCTGAAGTGGAAGTCTCACTTCGCTTCTTCTTAAGATCCTCCAAATATACCTTGCAGTTCCTCTTCCAGTGCCCGGTCTGATCGCAGTGGAAGCAGGTAGCATCCTTGGCGACCCCTCCTTTAGGCTTCAGTGCCTTGCCTTTGCCCTTGGCTTGGGACTTTCCCTTGCCTTTGGGCTTGCCTTTGCCCTTATGCTTCTGGACCATCAGAATGGGCTTAACCTTCTTAAGGTTAATCTCAGCAGTTCGTAACATACTAAGTAGCTCGGGCAGTGGCTTGTCAATCTCGTTCATGTTATAATTGAGAACGAATTGACTATAGCTATCCGGCAAGGACTGCAAGATCAAGTCAGTGGCCAGCTCTTGGCCAAGTGGGAACCCCAGTCTTTGTAGGTTCTCTATGTACCCAATCATCTTGAGTACATAAGGACCTACGGGAACCCCGTCTGACATCTTGCACTGAAACAGTGCCTTAGAGATCTCAAATCTCTCATGCCTCGCTTGTCCCTGATATAGTTGGCGAAGATGCTCAACCATATCATAAGCGCCCATCAACTCGTGTTGCTTCTGAAGCTCAGAATTCATGGTCGCGAGCATTAGACAGGGCACATCTAATGCGTCATCTTGATGCTTCTTGTAAGCATCTTTGTCTGCTCGCGGGGCATTGGCAGGAGGAGCCTCCGGAATGGGCTGCTCCAGAACGTACAGTTTACGTTCCTGGGTAAGAACTATTCTCAAGTTCCTGTACCAGTCCAGGAAATTCGCTCCGTTGAGCTTGTCCTTCTCAAGGATAGATCGCAGGGAGAAGGAATTTGTGTTCGACGTCATGGTTATCTACAATAGAAAAATTTGCAGAAATAAATATCATATTCTTAAAAATCATTTAATTAGGCCTTTAACTAAATGATGCTCCCACTGAATACTATAATTCTTATGGGAGAAGATCCACATCATACTAACCCTTGAGTTAGCTTTGGCTAATACGCCCAAGACTTAGTATGATCGATAGGTAACGATTACCAATTACATCTCTATACAACTCTTGTTTATAGGATCAAGATCCATATTTATATTAAAACTAAAGTTAGCTTTGGCTAATACGCCCGAGAGTTAATATAAACGTGATTTTGTCCTACCTTTCCAACTATTGGAAGAATGCCTATAGTTGACTCGATCCAACCGAGTAACTAGGAATACTCAATCTAATTGAGTTTGTATTCACCCATGCGTTGATAGGCGGGACCAAGATTGTCCCTCCGTACCCTACCAAGATAATATGTATTGCTCTGCTTTGGCAGATTCAACAATACATGTGATCGAGGTAGTGATAGGTATCACGGCACAGTTAGGCATTAGAGTTGAGTCGATTGAGATCTAATCTAATCGAAAAAGATGCATCTTGTGCATGACTTAGATCTAATCTAATCGCAAGGGTGCATCATGTGCACGACTTAGATCTAATCTAATCGTAAGGCACTAATTAATTAACTACTTATTAAATATGCATCACATACACAAGCAATTAATTAATCTATTTGTGATTTAGTCATGACCCTACTACGATCTTCTCAAGCCAATGAGAAGATCGATTGGTTAACCTAGGGTCAACAGCTTCTCCAAGCTCCTCCCTTTGACCACCTTGTGTTGCTCGTGCCCGCCTCGGAACTCCGTCTCGTGTGGACCCTCCACCGCTCCAATTTGTACATTACAATTTGAAACTCGAGTTACATTCGAGTCTAAATCTAATTTACAACAAGAATATAAGAGAAGGCACAGCGCGCAGGTCGCGAATATAATACAACACTCGCAAACACATGACGGCACGCATGCCGTATTATGAATTACAACACAATCCAATCACATTGGGTTTTTGGGCCATAACTATCACAAAATTAATATATAATTCAAAATTATATATTTTCTTAATTTTCTGTAATTTTAAAATTATTTTTTATAATTTTTACGAGTAAAATTTCCCGGCGGACCCGTTTAGCGGTTTCGGGCGCAATCGCGGAACGGATCCCCTTGCGGGGCCAGGGGCAGCGCCCCTATCCGCGATCTAACCATCGCGAGGGTTCCTTTGCGATCCAACAGCACCTAAACCCGCTGTCCCAAAACGATTTGGGTTGAGACATTGTCGTTTCGGAAAAATCTTCCCAGCGGGTTCGTTTTTAGCGATTTCGGGTGCAATCGCGGAGCAAATCCCTTGCGGGGTTAGGGGCAGTACCCCTACCCGCGATCTAACCATCGCGAGTTGCTCCTAAGCGATCTAATGGCACCCAAGCCCACTGTCCCAAAAAATTTTGGGGCGAAACGAAGCCGTTTTGGAAAAATCTTTCCGGTAGCCGAAGTCTACAAGCGACTAAACACTTGTGCTTCGATTACTCGAGAAAAATACTCATAAAAACCCAAAAATCATAATTTTACAGAAAATTACAGAAACTTTAGTTTTCATAAAACCAAAAAACAAACTCGCACTCGCCTTGCATGTGGCTCTGATACCACTGTTGGGTTTTTCGGGTCGCGAAAACCGCTTTTCGCGTCGCGGAAACCCCGAATCACCCAAAGTCGTAGATCCGTGCAAGGAAAAACCGAATAAAGTACAAGTACGAGTTTCAAAATTTTAGATCTACTCCTAGATCTATGTGTTGAGAACTTTTACCTTTGAAGCGTGCCCTCGCAAAATTCCCGCTCGTCCAAGGTACGTGTCGGATCTCCAAAGTATCAAGGTAGATACTTCTCTAGTGATATCCACACGAACAAGGAGTGCTCTCTAGCACTCAAGGATGGAGAAGAGAGACCCCAAGTGTGCTAGCACTTTCTAGGGCTCTCGGATGGAATGGAAGAAGAAAGGAGATCAAAGAAGAGAGGATAAAAACCAAGAACACTCTTCTATGTGACCTTCA
Organism: Zingiber officinale; assembly: GCF_018446385.1. Lineage (NCBI taxonomy): Eukaryota > Viridiplantae > Streptophyta > Magnoliopsida > Zingiberales > Zingiberaceae > Zingiber > Zingiber officinale. The sequence goes on along the minus strand of NC_055992.1, from coordinate 33,187,354 downwards.
CTTACCCTTTCTACTTTTGGGAACTCAAATCACCCTCTCCACTCTTGGAACCTCACGGCAACAGCACCATGGAGAGAAGAGAGACCACCCAAGGAGGAAGAAGAAGGAGTTAATCACAATAATAATGAAAAACATCAATTCCGTTCATTTTGAGTGGCCGGCCACAATGAGAGTAATTACTTTCATTAATGTGGCCGGCCACATTAAAACAAAGAAGGAAGTGTAACTTCCATTAGGTGGCATAATCATGTATTAACTATGATGATGTGGCACATCATCATTGGCCACTTAATGCCAAGTCACACATATGATGTGGCAAAGTCAAGTCAAACTTGACTCTTCCTCTTCCTCTCAAGTCAAGTCAAACTTGACTTAATCTCTCTCATGGTTGATCTAATCCAACCATTTAATTCAAGCCAATTTAATATAATGAATCTAATTCATTTAATTAAATTGATTCAATGAATCATAATCTAAATTAGACTCATTGAACACATGAATCAACTTGAGTCTAACTCAAGCTAGCCTAATTTGGATTACTCTTAATTCAATTTAATTCATCAAATGAATCTAATCCTCTTGGTTCATCATATGAACCTAATCTCCATCCACTTGTTCTTTGTGTGTGACCCAATAGGTTCTTATAACGTTGGCAATGTTCCTAAACTCCTTTAGAAACATAAGCAATGAGCGGCATCTAGCAATACATCATTGCTACCCAAGTTACAAGAATGTTGAGATCCAACATCACCTTGTGACTACTAATTGTGAATCCTCACAATATGTGACATTGCCCTTCTATCCTTGACATCTAGATTGATCAATGTGAGGCATAGACCGTGTCATCCTCTAATCAATCTAAATCTTGAACTCCAAGTAGACTCACTCGATCAAATGAGTTCAACATCTAATGTTGACTCATTTGGGCATGGCCATGCACTTCGTGGTCTAACTCTATCAAGAATATTGATGTCGCTCCCGTCATATGGGAGGGATAGATCCCATCTACATCACTCACATCCCTCTGCATAATTCGTTATATACCCAGTAATCGCCTTTATAGTCCACCCAGTTACGGGTGACGTTTGACGAAACCAAAGTACATAACTCCTTATGTAGGGATCCATGGTGACTTCAGGTCTAAGGACTAATAGTCATACTAATAGCCACATGAGAAAGTATATGACACTCATATAACGATCCATGATACTTTCTCATGGCGGGTCATTCAGTATACATTCTCCAATGTATACCCATGTGTCAGCTTGATATCTCTATATCCATGACTTGTGAGATCAAGTCATCGAGCTGACCTACATGCTAGTCTTATTGCATTAACATTGTCCCTGAATGTTAATACTCGACTAGGAATGATTTAGAGTAGTGTTCCCTATATCATCTCACTATCGATTCAACTAATCGATTGATATAGGTATGAACCTTCTACTCAAGGACGCCACTATACTTAGTCTATTTGGCACTAATACAAATAAGTATAATAACCAAACAAATGCCTTTATTAATATACAAGAATATGATACAATGACTCCATACAATCATCAAATGATTGGCTCTAGGGCTCTAACTAACACATATTAACAATCCAATAAATATCACTTGTCACTGTTCTACAACCAATGCTTGTAAGCAGACAAGTAACCCAACCCTAAGTACTAATCTCCAAACTTGTGCTCTACTTTTTTTTTACTATCAAGAAAACTAGAAACACTTGGCTAGTCAAGCCCCTTATATGGTTACTTTTCTACATGGATTATCCCATCAGACCTAATAGTCCTAAAATAGTTACTTCAGATGATTAATACCCATTAACCAGACTTAGACTCCCTTATTTATATATTAGAAAAACTAGAGATTATTATAGAAAATCCAACCAAATATTGGGATAGGGATAAAGTTTATTGCAAACTTACAATAATTAATCCCGATTTAACAATTAAAGCCCAAGATTTAAGATATACAAATTGGGAGACAAAAGAATGTAAAATACATATCCAACAATTATTACATTTAGGTGCTATTCAATAATTTACCTCTAGACACAGAAGCTCGACTTTTATTGTTAACAAAGGAGCCGAATAAAAATGTGGGCAATCAAGAATAGTGTTTAATTATAAGAGGTTAAATAATAATGCCAGAAAGATGACTACAATATCCCAGATAAAGATCAACTCTTAAATAAGATACAACATCCCAAATGATACTCTAAATTTGACATGAAATCAGGATTTTGACAGATTAAAATGCACCTTGAGTCTATTGAATTGACAAACATTTCTTGTCTTGAGGCCATTTTGAGTGGCTTGTTATGCCTTTTGGCCTTAAGGTAACTCTTTAAATCTTCCAATGGAAAATAGATGATATCTTCTAACATATTTCTATGTTTACCTATATTTACATAGATGATATTTTAGTTTTTTTCCAAAATGAAACAAGAACATTATGCCCATCTGCATGTAATTTTTAATTTATTTAAAAACATGGTCTTGTCATTTCTCATAAAAGATAAAACTTGCATCAACACATATAGAATTCTTAGAGGCAGAAATATGCCAAGGACAAATAACATTACAACCTCATATTTCAACAAAACTCGCTTTTCCTGATAAAATGGAAGAGATTAACACTTTAAGAATCTTTTTAGGTCTCCTAAATTATGAAAGACCTTATCTTAAAGAAATTGATAAAATTAGCAGACCTTTATACAATAAAATATCTTTGACAAGACAAAAACATTTTAACCAACAAGATATAGCTTTAGGTCAACAAATTAAACATCTGGTTAAAACCATTTCTAAGTTAACCCTACCTCTTGACTCCAATTATTTGGTCATTGAAACAGACGGATGTGAAACAGGATGGGGAGGTATTTTATACAACAAACATCTAAATTTGAACCTAAAAGCATAGAAACCTTATGCAGACATGCCTTTGGAAAATACCAAAAAAAAGGACATTTAACATCCCTATATTATGAAATCTTAGATGTCATCTACTGTTTAGAGGCTTTTAGGTTATTTAGTTGTAATAAATAAGAAATTATTATAAAAACAAATTGTGAAACTATAGTAAAATACAATCTGTTGGTGCGGGAAGCATCCGACAGTTGAACTTGTGTTTTGATTATGTCAAAGGGTCCAAAGTTAAGTTGTTTTATTATTTAACAAGTTTGATGAGATTACAGGAAAGTCCTAAGTGTACTTAGGTAAAAGTCCTAGCTGCAGTTAGGCAGGTGGAAAACCCTAGGGGGTGGTAACCCTAAGTCCTAGGGGGTGATAACCCTAGGTGAGGAAAAGTCCTAGCTGCGGTTAGACAAAGGGAAAACTCTAGGGGGCGGTAACCCTAGGTCCTAGGGGGTGATAACCCTAGACAGAAAGTCGTTGAAATCCTGGTGTCACGAACCGGGTAGAAGACTGAACGGGTCATGGAGAAGATGCCTATCATGAAGATCGAAAGCTTCGGACGCTGAGCAAAATTCTAGTTGGTCTGGATGATCAACTTGTAAGATATCGAAAAATTTAAATAAATAGGGTTATTTGAGAAATAGTCTTATAAATTTTTTTCAAAATATTCTGAGAATTTTTTGGAGCCCGTACGACGGGTTTTGAGAGGATCCATTGCGAGTTCAGATTTAAAGCCTGTTTGGGATACCCCGTTTAAGCGAGGAAATGTTGATTATATAAATTCCTTTTTTTTTAATTTCCTTCTCCCCCAAATGGCGTTTCCTCGATCCCAAGTTCCTTCCCCTCTTCTCCTCTCACTATTCTCTCGTGGACAAATCGAAGTCGGCGAACCTTCGACAATCGTTGCCGTTGCTTGAGGAGTACATCACTGGAGCTTGCCGGAGACCGAACCAGGAGGCTTGGGTCATCCTGATCTACTATTCTCAAGTCTTCCCCGAGCTTTCCTCCCGGTTCTGCCGATCCTTTCTGTTGGATCGAGATCGCGCTAGAGGGGGGGGGGGGGTGAATAGCGCTCGCGGCTATTTTTGTCGTATCGGAAACGTAAAACTACCAAAGTAAATATACGCAGCGGAAGTAAAGAATGCAATCACAGAAAGACACAGATAGTTTTACTTCGTTCGGAGCCTAGGTCGACTCCTACTCGAAGGCCCGCGATCCTTGATCGCTTTCGGTGGGCAACACTTATAAGTACGAAAAAGAGTACAAGATTTACAATCAGTACAGTAATTAAAAACAAGTTTACCGACGACAGAATCGTAGACTCGAAGCTCCTGGTCGTCGTGGACTTGTAACAGCACTTCAGGGTCGTTGAATGAGCAGCACGCAGCACAAGGATTGCTTGGAAGTTTTGTTTTGAAGCTGCTGGTCGAGACCCCTTATAAAGGGGGTTCAAGGCGCCTTACACTGTTCACCAAGGCGCCTTGAACGAGCCGAGTCACCCGCGTGGATCAGCACGGACCTGGTCGAACTCTATCTGGTTTAAGGCGCCTTCAGCCTATCCAAGGCGCCTTCAACCTCCGGTTCAAGGCGCCTTGAACCCTATTCAAGGCGCCTCCAGTCTGCTGCGCTGGCCTCTTCCTGGCTCGCACCCGAGGCGCCTCCAAGCTCCATGGAGTCCTTCTTTGTGATTTTGGTACCTGCAAGTATGTTAATCCAAAGATACCTGCAACACAAAGTTAACACAACATAATAGTATGAATATGAAATTATGACAGTCTCCGGACTGTCCGGGTCTGACTTCGGGTTTCCAACCGGAAACCCTAGGTCGACCCGACGCCTACTGTTCCCTCTATGGGGAACGCGTCCTCACCTACGAGATTTTATTGCGGTCGATCCTCCGGATCGATGGACTTTTTCACTCGATGCTTCCGGACTTTCTGCTGAACATCCGCTTCACCGGCCAGTTCAGACTTTCACCTGGTTCGCGATACCAGGACTTTCCACCTAGGGTTACCACCCCCTAGGACTTTTGCCTGAAGCCATCGACCTGCCAAGACTTTCCGCATAGGGTTACCACCCCCTATGACCTAGGGTTACCACCCCCTAGGGTTTTACCTTGCCTAACCGCAGTTAGGACTTTCCTGAAACACTCAGCAAAAGCTGTCAGATAACAAAGCACCTTAACTTTGAATCCTTTGCCATTATCAAAACTTAGGTTCGATCGTCGGATGCTTCCCGCACCAACAATCTCCCCCTTTTTGATTATGGCAACACGTAATTCAAAGTTAAGAAAAACAACATATGTAATAACTGCATAAAGTTAACCAAGCTTAAGTAAATAAACTTCAAATGCAATAGAGGTTAAGCTGGAAACTTTGAACTTTGACATATTAGACTCCCCCTTAATAAAAGCCCTCCTTTTATCAAATACTTTGAATTTAACTTTAATTTACCTACTCTCTGCTTTTATTAAATACTTTGATTTTTCCATTAACTTTAAATCTACTCTCCCCCTTTGCCATATATCAAAAAATAAACTAGTTTGAAAGTAGATTTGTATTTTTCTGAAGGAAAATTTTCAAAAGAGGGAAAAAGAACAAAAAACGATTTAGCTTTTTGAGTTTTGGGATTTTCTAAATTTGAAAATACTTAGCTATATATTCAGCTTCAAAATGATTTGTATTGAGAAAATATTTTGCCAAATGCAATCAAACTAAGTGTAGTAAACTTATTCTTAAAATTTAACTAAGTTTGAAGATATGAGTATTTGAATTTTCAAAAAAAATTTTGCTTAGAAGTTATAAAATTTGAGGTCACTTTAAAATGTTATAATTAGTTTACTAGATTTGAAAAATAGTTGAATATTCAATTTCATGGTCAAGTTTTTGAAAAAACTGTAAATGAGTTTTGAATACTCATTGTGAACAACATATTTATTTTTAGGGCAGAGGGAGTAGTAGGAGTTTGTTTTCAGTCCAAGCATGAGTCAAATTAAATTATTAAGTTTAAATTGATTAAGTATCAGAGCCCTAAAATAATCAGGTAAAGAAATTTGATTAGAACCGTAAAGTATAATCATGCTTAAATTGAAACACATTTTTCCAACTGTCTAACCTTTAGCTACTTGCTGATTGCCTAGAGGGCAGTAGCTTTCACATGGTTAGTCAAATTAAGTCCATTTGGTCCAGTTAGATTTGTCTAGAGCTGGAAGACTTGACTTGATTAATATTTATGATGTGTTTAACGCCCAGACTCATATTGATGCACAAATATAAGCATTCCTGAGTTCAGGCTGTACCCTATGCATCTCACGCCATTCTAAGTTTTTCAAACACAAGCAAGGTAGACCTAGGTGTTTGTGAGATGCTCTGGCTTTAATCTAGGGGAACATGATTTCTAGGGGAAAACTTAGGCTAGTTCCAAATGTTGAAAATTCTAAGAAATTGGAATTTTGAAATAAGTATTTTCCTAGAAATTTAAAAGCAAATGATAACCAAACATTGTCTATTCTACCCAGCACATTCCTATTTGTCTTCTAAGTGCACTGAACTCAAGTTCAGGTAAGGGTTTTGTGAAGATGTCAGCTAGATTTGATTTTGACTCAACATAGTTGAGTGTAATGTCACCCTTAGCTACATGATCCCTTACAAAATGGTGCTTTACTTCTATATGTTTAGTCCTTGAGTGATGAATTGGGTTTTTTGTTAAATTTATGGAACTTATATTATCAATTGAGATTTTGTGTTATGATAGTTCAGTTGATAGTCTTTAAGAGTGTGCATCATCCAAAGCAATTGAGATGTGCATTCACCTAAGGCTATATATTCAGCTTCAGTGGTAGACAAAGCCACACAATATTGCTTTCTACTTGACCAGCTTACTAGGCATTGTCCTAGAAATTGACAGCTACCACTTGTGCTTTTTCTGTCTAACTTGCATCCGGCGTAATCCGAGTCAGAGTAGCCAAGAAGGTCAAAGGTGCAAGTTCTAGGGTACCAGAGTCCTATATTTAGAGTACCTTTAATGTACCTAAGTATTCTTTTAACATAGGTTAAATGTGACTCTTTTGCACAAGACTGGTATCTTGCGCACATACCAACTGCAAATAATATGTCGGGTCGGCTTGCAGTTAGGTAAAGCAGGCTTCCTATGGCACTCCTATAGTACTTTGGGTCTACTGGTTTGCCTTCAGGGTCAGAGTCTATGTTAATGTTGGTTGCCATGGGTGTATTTATTATTTTTGAATTTTCCATGCAGAATTTTTTAATTAATTCCTTTGCATATTTAGTTTGATAAATATATATTCCATCTTTAGTTTGTTTTATTTGTAGGCCTAAGAAAAAATTAAGTTCACCAACCATGCTCATTTCGAATTCATTTTCCATTAATTTAGTGAATTCTTTTAAAAATTTAGAGTTATTTGATCCAAAATTATATCATCAACGTAGATTTGAGCTATGAAGATGTCTTTGTCTATAGGTTTTACAAATAGAGTTGGATCTATTTGACCTAGGTTGAAACCTTTGGATATTAAGTGATTTGACAATCGTTCATACCATGCCCTAGGGGCTTGTTTAAGTCCGTACAAGGCCTTTTTTAACCTAAATACATGATTAGGATATCCTAAGTCCTCAAATCCCGGGGGTTGGCTTACATATACTTCCTCCTTAATAAATCCATTTAAGAATGCTGACTTGACATCCATTTGGTATAGTTTAAATCCTTTGTTTGCTGCATAGGCTAACAACATTCTAATGGATTCTAGTCTAGCTACTGGGGCATAGGTTTCATCATAGTCCAAACCTTCAACTTGGCTGAATCCTTTAGCTACAAGCCTAGCCTTATTTCTAATTATTTCGCCTTGATCATCTAGCTTGTTTCTAAATACCCATTTTGTATCGATTATTGATTTATTTGAGGGTTTAGATACAAGTTCCCAGACTTGATTTCTCTCAAATTGGGCTAACTCTTCCTGCATAGCTATGATCCAGTCCGGGTCAGGTAGTGCTTCTTCTATTGTTTTTGGTTCGATTTTAGAAATTAGGGCAATCTGACTGTGAATTCTGTAGGAGGATCTAGTTCTTACCCCTAGATTTGGATCACCCAAAATTTGATCAGATGGGTGAGAGGTACTGACCCTAGTTAGTCTTGTAAGTGGGTCAGGGGCTGGTTCCTCTGGTTTATGAAGACTTGGTTGAATTTCATCATCTTCTATATTTCTTGGATCAATATCAACATTCTCATTTATATTTGGTAGATTATTTTCTTCATCAAATATTATATTAGTTGTTTCTTCAACTTTTAGGGTGTTTTGATTGTAGACTCTATAGGCTCGACTGTTTGAGGAGTATCCTAAAAATATTCCTTTGTTAGATTTGGGTGTGAATTTTCTTAAATAATCTTTAGTGTTTAAAATGTGAACTTTACATCCAAATACTTTTAAATAATTTAAGTTAGGAATTTTATGATAATATAGTTCATAAGGGTTTTTCTTGTGAAATTTGTTGATCAAAATTCGGTTTTGAATATGATTTGCAGTATTTATTGCTTCTGCCCAGAATTGGTGATTTAAGTTATATTCATTTAACATGGTTCTAGCGGCTTCTTGTAGGGTTCTATTTTTACGTTCCACCAGACCATTTTGTTGGGGGGTTCTAGGACATGAAAATTCATGTTGATATCCATTTATTTTACAAAATTGGGTAAATTTATGATTTTCAAATTCCTCCGTGATCACTTCTTATTCTTTTAATTTTAGTATCTTTTCATTTTCTATTAATTTACAAAAGTTACTAAATATTTCATAGGTTTCATCTTTAGTTTTTAGGAATTTTACCCATGAAAATCTAGAGTAGTCATCAATTATTACTAAGCAATACTGGTTCTTGCTTAGTGACTTAGCTCCATGTGAATCAAATAAGTCAAGGTGAAGGAGCTCAAGTAAGGAGCTGGTTCTTTCAAGATTTGTTGATTTGTGTGTTGACTTAGTTTGTTTTCCTTGTTGACAAGCATTACAGATTGAATTTTCAATGAATTTTAGGTTTGGTAAACCTTTAACTAGACCATTTTGACTCATTTTTGAAATGAGTCTAGTGTGAGTGTGACACAATCTTCTGTGCCACAAAGCAGTTTCCTCTTCTTGTGTTAGAAAACACTTTGTTGAGGATGTTGGTAGATTAATGGAATACATATTATTTATCCTAAGTCCCTTAAGTAAGATTTCAGGATTTTCAATGTTTTTAACTAAACACCTGGTTTTGTCAAAAGTTACTAAGTATCCGTTATCACACAATTGACTTATACTTAGTAAATTAAACTTGAAATTTTCAACTAAAAGGACTTTTCGAATAATAAAATCGGAGTTGAGTTCGATATTACCTCTTCCGATTACCTTAAGTTGACCTTCGTTACCGAATGCAACTGATCCTAAGTTGTTGTATGTGAGTTTAGTAAACTTCAATTTATCTCCAGTCATGTGTCTGGAGCAGCCACTATCCAACATCCATTGATCCAATTCCTACATAGGAAGTGGTTGAATTGTTTTAATGGATTGCACGATAGTTAAGTTGAAGTAAACTTGTTAGAGATAAATTTTGAAGGAGTTTTGAAATTGAAAATAATTTTGAAATTGAGTTTTAAAATTAAGTTTTAAAATAATTTTGAAATTGAGTTTTAGAATAATTTTGAAATTGAGTTTTTTAAAATAACTTTTGAAATTGAGTTTTTTAAAATAACTTTTGAAATAATTTTGAAATTAAGTTTTAAAATAATTTTGATATTAAGTTTTTAAAATAATTTTGAAATTGAGTTTTTTAAAATAACTTTTGAAATAATTTTGAAATTAAGTTTTAAAAATAATTTTGATATTAAGTTTTTAAAATAATTTTGAAATTGAGTTTTAGAATAATTTTGAAATTAAGTTTTAAAATTAAGTTTTAAAATAATTTTGAAATTAAGTTTTTTTTTTTTTAAATAATTTTGAAATTGAGTTTTAAAATTAAGTTTTAAAATAATTTTGAAATTGAGTTTTAGAATAATTTTGAAATTAAGTTTTAAAATTAAGTTTTAAAATAATTTTGAAATTGAGTTTTAGAATAATTTTGAAATTAAGTTTTAAAATTAAGTTTTAAAATAATTTTGAAATTGAGTTTTAAAAATAAATTTTGAAAAGATTTTTCAAATTGTTTCAGTTTTGAAAATAATTCAAGTTAAAATAACTTGATTTAAGTTAAGTCAATTTAAATAATTTAAATTCCTAATCATCTCACCCGATCTAAAATTGTCAATCAGGGAACCCTATAATTGTTGTGAGATGAATTATAATTCAACTTTAAGGTTTGGGTTAACTTTGTGTTAGATTCAGGTTTGGCTTTGGGTTCAACAAGTAAGCATTCTTTGGATAAACTTCTGGGCTATGGTGAGTCACAAGGAGCTCATTAAAGTAACCATGCCTTCGAGGTTTTCCAAATAGTCCTACCCATTGAACTTAATACCAATCCTTGGTCTAACTAGTCAGGATTCATTTAAGGGTAGCTTCGGTCACTTGGCCAATTGCACCAGGTTGAAGCCATATCTTCCTAGACATGCGATGCCCAAGCTTCCCTAACGTACTATCATCCAAAAATTTCACCAGTACTGTGGGTCAAGTTAAACCTACTCTTGTTTTACCCATCTCGGGTAGATTAGGTTTAGTTACCCTGCCGGGTAGTTTAGTTGGGGGTGCCAGCGAGTCTGGATCCTCCATTTTTATTTTCAGTGTTAACTAAATCTTAACTTGATTTTAATTTTGAGTTTTGAATTGATAATTTAATTTTGAATTTTGAATTTAATTTTTTAATTTTAAATTTTGAATTTTAAATTTAATTTTAGTGTTAAATTTCGAATTTTGAATTTAATTTTTAATTTTAAATTTCGAATTTTGAGTTTAATTTTAGTTTTAAATTTTGAATTTTGAATTTAATTTTTAATTTTAAAATTTGAATTTTAAATTTTTAGGATTGTTTTTCGTTTTGCTCCCCCTGAATCATGGCCTCGATATGGTCTATCGAGGTAGTATATTTGATCCTTTGGAACCCAGTATTGGTCAGGTCTAACTTGATTGACCAAGTTAGACTTGGAGACCCATGCTTGGACTGATTTAACACTTTGTTTGTTTATTAATGATAAATAAGATCTATATTTACTTTTGTATCCCAGCCCAGTTCTGTTGTAGACGGCTCTTTGTGTCCCAAGAATCAAGTCCAAATTCTTGGAGCCCAAAGTAAACCGTTCTAAGGTATTTTCTAAATTTTTAACCCGATTTGTTAGACTTGAATTTTCTTCCTCAAGTTTTTGAACTTGAGTTGGAAATTCAGTCTGACTCTGGTCAGGTAAGGGTTTAGCCACTTCTTTAAGGACACTTACTTCCTTTAGAAGTGACTTAACCTTCAGGTTTGACTTAGCTAATTTGCGCAATAAATAGCTAACTAAAGTGTTCAACCGGGAGATACTTACAGCGGGGTCTGGTCCTTCGGAAACGGATACGGATCCGTGGCTTTGCTCGGACTCTGCCTCAGACTCGCTCTCGCATCCGGATTCGACGACTTGGTCCCGGGCCATTAATGCAAGTAGACTCGTTTGTTCGAGCTCGTTGTCGTCGTCCTCCGATGAAGATTCGTCCCATGTTGCCTTAAGGACCTTTTTCCTTCTTTGCTTTTTGACCTCCTTCAGGTTAGGGCAGTTGGTTTTGATGTGCCCTTTTGGTTACACCCGTAGCATGTAACTTCAAACTTCATCTTTGTATTTTGTGGGCCTTCCTTTGATTTCACTGCCTTCTTTAGATCTCTTTTGTCGAATCCTTTCGTCTTGTAGAGCTTCTTCACGAGATTTACCAGCTCGGTTGTAATGTCACCTTCTTCATCATCAGAGTCTGGTTCAGCTTCCGATGCTGGTTCGGTTCTCCGTCGAGGTCTCGGTTCCCGGGTTCGGCTTGTACCTGCAACCAACGCAATACCTTTCTCGGTAGGCTGTGCATTAGTCTGCTCATGAAGTTCAAATTCACTAAAAAGTTCATCTAGTTTTAAAGAAGATAAATCCTTGGAAACTTTGTAGGCATCTACCATTGATGCCCACAATGTATTCCTTGGAAACGAGTTTAGGGCATACCTTATTACGTCCCGATTTTCTATCTTCTGGCCAATTCCGTGAAGAGAGTTAAGGATGTCTTGTATTCTTGCGTGAAGAGAACTCGCCGTTTCGCCTTCCTGCATTTTTAGATTATATAATTTATTAAGTAAAAGATCTCTTTTACTTACCTTAGTGAGTGCCTTCATGGAGTTCGATGAGCTTTTCCCAGAGTTCTTTTGCGGAGGAGAATGGACCGACTCTGTTGAGCTCTTCTTTGGTAAGACCACATTGGATGGTGCAGGTGGCTTTTGCGTCAGCTTCCACCCTTTTGATAAATGCTGGCTCCCAATTTTCGCAGGGTGTAGGCTTACCGTCGGTACCAGTTGGCAGTTCCAGTCCTGTTTTGATGATCATCCAGGTATCGAACTGGATCTTCAGATATATCTCCATTCGCCCCTTCCAATACCCGAAGTCTTCTCCGGAAAATAGTGGGGGACGAACGGTGCTATATCCTTCTTGTTGGGCCATTTTAGATCTAAAAGAACAGAAACAACAAAATCTATTCCAAGACTGAGTCTTGGATTAGTAGTGCGAGAGTAAAGGATAATAAAAACGAACTCGAGTGGTGTTGCACCTACTTCGAGCAAAAGTCGATTCGAGGGAAAAAAAATTAGAATATAGCTATAAGGCTAAATTCTAATTTGACTCCGAAAACGAAAAAAAAACTGCGAAAAATTTGTTTTGAAAGGTGGTTGCACCAATTCAAAACGACCCCGCTCTGATACCAATTGTTGGATCGAGATCGCGCTAGAGGGGGGGGGTGAATAGCGCTCGCGGCTATTTTTGTCGTATCGGAAACGTAAAACTACCAAAGTAAATATACGCAGTGGAAGTAAAGAATGCAATCACAGAAAGACACAGATAGTTTTACTTCGTTCGGAGCCTAGGTCGACTCCTACTCGAAGGCCCGCGATCCTTGATCGCTTTCGGTGGGCAACACTTATAAGTACGAAAAAGAGTACAAGATTTACAATCAGTACAGTAATTAAAAACAAGTTTACCGACGACAGAATCGTAGACTCGAAGCTCCTGGTCGTCGTGGACTTGTAACAGCACTTCAGGGTCGTTGAATGAGCAACACGCAGCACAAGGATTGCTTGGAAGTTCTATATTGAAGCTGCTGGTCGAGACCCCTTATAAAGGGGGTTCAAGGCGCCTTACACTGTTCACCAAGGCGCCTTGAACGAGCCGAGTCACCCGCGTGGATCAGCACGGACCTGGTCGAACTCTATCTGGTTTAAGGCGCCTTCAGCCTATCCAAGGCGCCTTCAACCTCCGGTTCAAGGCGCCTTGAACCCTATTCAAGGCGCCTCCAGTCTGTTGCGCTTTTGCACCCGAGGCGCCTCCAAGCTCCATGGAGGCGCCTCGGACACTGTTCATCCGAGTCCTTCTTTGTGATTTTGGTACTTGCAAGTATGTTAATCCAAAGATACCTGCAACACAAAGTTAACACAACATAATAGTATGAATATGAAATTATGACGGTCTCGGACTGTCCGGGTCTGACTTCGGGTTTCCAACCGGAAACCCTAGGTTGACCCGACGCCTACTGTTCCCTCTACGGGGAACCTGTTGCCAGTGCGATCCTCCAGATCGACTGGACTTTTGCTCGGCACTCGATGCTCCCGGACTTTCTGCTGAACATCCGCTTCACCGGCCAGTTCAGACTTTCACCTGGTTCGCGATACCAGGACTTTCCACCTAGGGTTACCACCCCCTAGGACTTTTGCCTGAAGCCATCGACCTGCCAAGACTTTCCGCATAGGGTTACCACCCCCTATGACCTAGGGTTACCACCCCCTAGGGTTTTACCTTGCCTAACCGCAGTTAGGACTTTCCTGAAACACTCAGCAAAAGCTGTCAGATAACAAAGCACCTTAACTTTGAATCCTTTGCCATTATCAAAACTTAGGTTCGATCGTCGGATGCTTCCCGCACCAACACTTTCTTCCCCAATCTGACGCCACTGGATCGATCCAAGATCCATTGATCGCCGGCGTGAAGGTGCCTTAGGGCTTCGAGGGTAAGCGATCGATTCCTGGTCCTTCTTTCCTCTTCTCTAGATTTTCTCCGCTGTGCCCTAGCGCAGTGTCCGATCCTTCTTTATTCTTGATCCTCATTTTCTCTGTGGTTGAATTAGGTCACGGTTTGGAGATGTTGGGGATCAGTGAGTTGTGCTTGGGTTACCGAGCAGAGACTAGAGGGGTTGATGATTGATCAGTGGACCTCCTCTTCCTTGCTGCTGACTGAGGTCCCAGTTGGAGGTGAGTTCTGGTTGGAATTAGGTATTGCTGGATTAGAGTTCTCCATTTCTTGTTGATCCGTGATTTGGAATTATGTGTGTTGTGGGGTGTTCTTGGTGGACAACCGGTTGATCAGGGCAGTGCGGTGAGGAGAGGTTCTGTTCGGTACTGTGGGGTATTTTTGTTCAGGTAGCAACCCTTCCAACAGCAACAACCACTTAGTTCCAGCATCTTGTTCGGCTGTGAATTGAGGTAAGTGTAGGGATTTGATACGTGTTGTGGATAATGGATTGATTTAGGTATGATTTGATTACATGATCATGTGTAGTTTTGAATTAGGGTTATGTTTAGTTGTTTATGTGTAGAATTATTTAGTTTAGATTAATCTAATGGAATGACTAGGGTTAAGGTAATTAACCCTAGTCAACCGTTGGATTTCTAATCTAATGGGTGATTAGGGATTAGGTAACTAACCCTAATTGACCGTTAGATTTAATTAGGTAGGTTGTGATTGTGTTTGATTAGGGTTTTACACTAATTTAGTTTTAGAGATTTTATTTAGCTATTCATTTGGATTTAGCTAAATAAAATATTTATATATTGTTTGACACATGACTCTAATTCGAGACGGGTGTCTCGACTTTGGATTGCTTGATTAGACCCTATATTTGAGGTGGGTACCCTTTGACTTATCTTTTTGATATTGTCTTATGATATGTGTAGTATATATATAACTAGTGGTAATTGGTAGATTTATCACTTCCCTGATTTTAGTTTATTCGATACCTGTTATATGCTTCTATTGTTATCTGCTATACATTAGACTTGTATGGTCTTATCTTCTGTCATGCATATCTATGTTTATAGAGATAGATTTATTTAGTGCTTCTGTATACTGGATTAATTGCTAGACATATTGGATACGTGATCTTGGATTTATGTTGCTTATATCATTGTTATATATGCGTTTATCCTTCTGACACATATATATGAATGAGGATATGTTCAGGTATGACATACTGTAGCATCATGCACCATCTCACATGATTGCATGCTGGGCGATTGACGACTTCATTATTGTTGAGCTCGTCGGCAGACTACTTGGGCCTGCACACAACGTGACCACTGCATGGGTAGTGGCACAACACCCAGGGTGTGTATGACAGTTGCTCTGTAGTGCTCCGCTGGTTCGCTCGTGGGTAGTGTGATTGCAGCGTGGTAGCAGGCAGGGATCCCTCCTTGTCATCGCGTACTGGGAGATGAGAGCATTGCGCTCCCTCACTATGTTTGAGATAGGAGGATAGATGTACTTCGACAGCATCCCGTCCACTCGATCACTCTTCAGGAGTAGTGATGGCAGAGTGCACGGTTATCATAGCCCTACCCACTCGGTCTCACCATCGCGTGTGAGATGGCTGACTGGCGTCAGGGGTGACCATGTCATATTGCATCATATGCACAGATTACATTTATTGTGATTATTACATATTGGATGATGCATTTTGGTGACTGCATATTGACATGAATAAATGCACAGATTGCATTTATTGTGATTGTTGCATATTGGATGATGCATTTTGGTGACTGCATATGATTGACATGAATACAGGATATATGCTTATTTGTTCTGACTACTTTTACCTGTTGTATGTTCACAGTCATTTACTGAAGCCTCGCTGGTAAGTATAGCTTATTTCAGTTATGCATTTCTTATTATTCTTGCTGTAGATTGTATTAGATGCTTATTGTTAGTTACTACAGTTTATTTAGCTATGCATACCTGTTATATTGTTAGGAGACTGTACTATAGATTATTGCCGGTAGTTATATGTTACTGTACATATTTATTGGTTACCTGCTGAGTTCTTTGGACTCACACCGTTACATTACTACTTTTCAGGTTGAGGTCATCGGGAGATTCCAGTCGCTAGCCCCCCTTGTCACGAGGATTTTTGGTTGTAAACTTTCGTATTCGATTTTATATCTTTAGGCACTTATGATGTGAGATTCTTGTATTGTGGACTTTATATCGACTATTTGGGTTTGCTACTTTTGTTTTTCCCCTACAGGTGTTTTCATTACTTAGTGGATTTCATTTCTTCATTGTAGTAGAGTAGGATTTACATATATCTGCGATGATTCCTTTATCATCTTTTCTTTTAGTAATTTCTGTTGTCAGTCGGAGGCTGTCTATATAAACTGCGTGGATTGGTTATATAATTGTGTGGATTGTTTGTTATTTGTATTGTATTGTTCCGGCCGTGTGGGCCGAGGTATGAATATATGTATATCAGGATTCATATTGTCACCCGTACAGGGGAGATGCTGCCGAAATATCATTGGTAGGGACTACCTGGGGCGTGACAATATTTTTGATATCAGAGCCGGTTTACGATACTTGCTAGGCATTCTGGATTTTCGAGATTTTATTTGATACCAATACTTTTGGAATCAGAGCAGGTTTATGATTCTCGGTTTACGTGTTCTAGATTTTCGAGATCAGTCTGATACCAATTTATTTGGTATCAGAGCGGGTTACGATACTTGCTATGCATTCTAGATTTTCAAGATTTAATCTGATACCAATTTATTTGGTATCAGGGCTAGGCTCTGATTTCGGATTTTTGTGTTCTGGAGTTTGTGAGCGTATTTGAGAATTTTTGGATTATACGGATTTCTGTCGATTTTTCGATTTGGAATTCCGAGGTATATTTGAAGAGGTTCTATTTGGGGGACTAAGCAGCGACAGGACATCTCCAGAAGATAAATAGGTAAATTTAGGTAATTTTATAGTTCTCATACATGTAGTGATATCTGGGTAACATTTTATTTACAGATATGACGCATACACGCATTTCAGTATTGAGACGTGGCCGACCACATAAGAGGACGATAGATTCTTCAAAGACAGAGTCTCTAGAGAGATTTGCTGGAGTCGAGCTTGTCCGTTAGGGATAGACTCCTCAGGGTATAGTGGGCATGTCGGGTTATCAGATCCCGATGGTTCCGACTATAGAGGTACTTACCTCGACAGTACCACCAGTGGTACCACCATCGGCATATCCAACGCCTCCCCCATCAGCAGTATCTGCGGCATACCCAGCACCCCCTCTAGCCGTGTCTGCTACGGCGTACTCGGTACCACAGATACCTAGGCCGGCTACTACATACTCTACACCCGTACCAACAGTACCGATTGTTTCTTACCCGGTACCGCCCATTGTACCTATGGTCACCCCTACTTATCTCTACTCTGCAGTGCCACTAGTGGTACTTACCTCGGTTTATGCAGCAGCATCAGTGGTACCTCTTCTGACCTATCCATCAGTACCACCCATAGGATCAGCTCCAGTGGTTCTACCCAGTTCCGCTGCGATCCCTACTGATATAGTGGCGGCACGAGCATGGATCCCAGCCTTGGCAGAGTCGGTGAAAAGCCGATTCACATTGTTCCGTGGGGAGACTGATCTGAGCATAGCTCAGTCCTGGATAGAGACTATGGAGCGGACATTCTTTTATATGGCTTGCCCCGAGTGGGAGAAGCCTGAGCTGGCTTCTTTTCACTTACGAGATGGGGCAGAAATCTGGTGGGATACACAACACTCAATTATTGGCGAGCAGCATATTACATGGGCAAGATTTAGGGAGGCATTCGAGAGTTAGTATTTTCCCCGAGCATATCAGATGACACATCGGCATGATTTTCTGAGTCTTCGACAGAATAACCGCTTAGTTATGGAATATAATGCTGAATTTAATTGACTAGCCAGATTTTGTCCTGAGTTAGTGGTCGAGGATAAATCTCGTATGCTTCAGTTTGTCTAGGGACTAGACGGGCATCTTCAGGTGAAGATTGCCGGTTTTGGTCATTCATTATACACATAGGCACTGAATAGAGCTCTTATGATTGAGTCTGCTCAGCATAGAGTGAATGCAGACAAGAAGAGAAGGAAGACTGATCGGTCTTCCGGACAGATCCAGCAGCCACAGGCTACCGGACAGCAGCAGAGCAGTCACACTCAATCGGGTCAGGGTACTTCTGGGTCATCTAGCCAACCCCAGAAGTCAGGACGATCTTCATCTAGATGTTCCCGGTCTACTCAGCAGAACCAGAAACAGTCCACCGGCGACCCTTACTGCACTCGATGCGGATCCCAAGATCACATCACCTCTACGTGCACCCTGGGATAATCAGTTTGCTATTATTGCAAACTGCCTAGGCACTTGAGTCGAGACTATTCGCTGAAGGCTCTGTTAGAGTGTATACTAAAAGTCTAGCTTTTTGTATAAACATTTAAGAATCACATTGGTCAAATTATCTACATTTATTGCTAAGTGTAGTTGTTCAATTAATTTATATCGTATATAACATGGTGTGTGGTGTCACACACAGAAGATCGTATTATCTGTTCTTTGTAAATTATAAACAGTAGCTCATGACTAAGATGGAAAGGAACAAACCATTGGAATAGTCGTAGTGTAATTAGGTATTAGTTTATCTTGACTAATAAATTATACTAAGTACACTCCAAGTGTATTGAGTAGGACCATTTAAGGTAAGTTTTTTTTATACTGATTTAATAAAAGAACAAGACCTTAGTTATTATGGAAGTGTGTGCTCTTAATCCTAATATAATAATAAGCACATATATTTAGTATTTATTTCTTTGACTTATTAATGGGTGAGATTTAGCTCGATAAATCAATAAGCCCGATAAGTTGGGAAATGATATTACTTATAGTGTGTGTTGTTGATTATAGAAGGAAACTATGTCCTAGTAATCTAGGTTGAGAATGCCCCCAAGAGGAGCTCATAAGTATTGTCATGTTAAACCTTGTAGGTGGATTTAGTCCGACATGACAATGAGGTTGAGTGGTACTACTCTTGGACTAAGATATTAATTAAGTGAGTTGTGAGTAACTCATTTAATTAGTGGACATTCGACATCTTAAACACAGGGAGACAAACACACTCATAATAAGAAGGAGCCCAAAACATTATTTGGGATTGTTGCGGTAGTTCAATAATAATTCTTTAGTGGTATGAATTATTATTGATGAAATTTAGTTGAGTGTTCGGGGTGAACACGGGAAGCTTAATTTCATCGGGATACCAAAACCAATTCCTCCTCTCGGTCCCTATCGTAGCCTCTTGTATATAGAGATTTATACCCACCCATACCCACCTTAAGGTGGCCGGCCAAGCCTAGCTTGGAGCCTAAGCTAGGGCCAACCAAACCAAGGTGTGAGGTGGCCAGCCCTAGCTTGAGTCCAAGCTTGGTGTGGCCGGCCATAATTAATTAAAAGGATTTTATTTTTTAAAATTTTTCTTATGTGGATTGCATGGTTTTAAAAGAGAGTTTAAAATTTAAATCTTTCCTTTTATAGCTTTCTACAAAGGATTAAGAAAAGATTTGATATCTTTCCTTATTTGTAGATTGATAAGAAGATTTTAATTTTGATAAAACTTTTCTTTTTTGTAACCATGTTCATGATTTTAAAAGAGAGTTTTAAAATTAAATATTTCCTTTTATAAGTTTCTACAAAAGATTAAGAAAAGATTTGATATCTTTCCTTATTTGTAGATTAAAAGGAGATTTTAATTTTAGAGAAAACTTTCCTTTTTAGAAATCATCCACATGTTTAAAAGAAAGATTTTAATTTATAAAATTTCCTTTTATAACCCACCATGAAGGGAAAAATTATTAAAGAAATTTTTTATAAATTTTCGGAAACAAATTAGGAAGTTTTAATTCTTGTGTGAATTAAACTTTCCTTGTTTGGACTTATAGGTGGCCGACCATGTTAATAATGAAAAGGAAATTATTTTTTAATTAAATAAATTTTCTTTTTCATGGCAAAGGAATTAAGGAAGTTTTTATTTAAATTTCCTTATTTGCCAAGACCAAGGATTATAAAAGAGGGGGTAGAGGTGCCTTCAAGAAATACGACTCTATTCTATTTCTTCCTCTCTTTTCCTCCTTGGTGGTGGCCGACCCTATTGCTTTTCCCTCTTCCTTTTCTTTCTTCTTCATTGGCCAAACCTCATCATCTCTTGGAGCTTGAAGGTGGCCGGGTTCTAGCTTGGAGAAGAAGGAGAGAAAGGAAGCATCCCTTTGGAGCTTAGTGGTGGTGGCCGAACCTCATCTATTCTTGGAGTACTTGTGGTGGCCGAACCTTGCAAGGAGAAGAAGGCTTTGGGTGGTTCTCATGTCGGCAGATCGTTGCCCACATAATGTCTAGGATAAGAAGAGGAATACGGTAGAAGATCAAGAGGTCGTTGCATACAAAGGAAGGTATACCCAGTAATTATTTTCCGTATCATACTAGTTTTTCTTTTGTATGAATTTCAAACACAAGAGACATTAGATTCTAGTTTTTCAAATTGTAATTCGAGTTTGTGTTTTTCTTTGTTTTTCAAATTTGTGGTTCGATTGTTCCTTTTGGTTAAACCTAGAGTTATATAAGGAAATTAAATATTATCTTTCCTTAAAAGACTTTGTCTAGGCGGTGGTGGATGCTCCCATACCCAAGAAGGCCATATGCCTCGCCATGCAGTCTTAGAAGCCAATTTTGAAAATTAATGTTTAATTGAATTTATACATAAGTTTATTTGGATCAATAGTGTTAAGTTCCGCTTGCGATCCAAGTCTAAACCATTAAGAACAGATAAGTTAAATTTGGAATCAATAATGTTAAGTTCCATTTGCGATTTCTAATTTAACTTCTAAAGAACACAATAGGTTGTTTAGGAAAAGGTTCAACACTTGTACAAAATTTTTGTACAGTGGAACCGGTACGATCCTCCTAGGGCCAACCAACAGGCTCAGCATGTAGCACTACAAGAAAAAAAGCCTAACAACAATGATTTTTTACCATTGTCGTAGCCCCTTTAGAACTGTTGTTAAATGCTATGTTGTTAAAAGGGGTGCCCAAAGACAACAGTTTTTAACCGTTGTCTTTGAAGGCAAGGACAACATTTTTACAACGGTGAAAAATTGTTGTCTTTTCCTTCAAAGACAATAGTTTTTCACCGTTGTCTTTGAGCGTCTACCTTTAATAACAGGGTCTTCAACAATAGTTTTAAACTATCTACGACAACGGTGAAAAACTGTTGTCTTTTTTAGATAAAAAATAAAAAAAAATAATAAACAATTTTCTAATATTATAAATAATTCAAAATACTAAATTTCAAAATAAAATTTAATATACAATTTTCTAACATTCAAAAATAATATCTATAACATTCTGAAGAAATTTCATAAGCAACCAACAAAATTTCATAAACAATCAACAAAATGATAACACTATTAAAACAAAGGTAGAACAATATAACACGAGATTTTCTACTTAGATGTCGGTGAAGAGGAGGGATTGCAGCTCCTAGTGCTCCTTAATTTGTTAAAGTCTCTCCATTTGTTTAGCTTGTCGGCATTCTTCCCAATACTCTTGAGGACACCTATTCGAATAAAGATATATATTACAAATTAGAAACTAAACTGTATGCGTGATTCTAATTGCACTGCATAAGTGTTATATAACCATAAAAACCATTTGATATAGTTATCTAACAGAAGTGCAAAAAGCGTTATCTATGTAACATAAATGGTAACCTCTTGAAACAATATGGTGACTGTTAAATTTCTTATTAAGCAGAATTTTCATTCTATGTCACTGCATACAAAACTTCTATTATAAACCATGCAAACATTATTTTTCCCAGTGATCAAGCAGCATTAATTCTAAAAGATACAATCTAATGCAAATGTTCCCACACATTCCATATGATGCTAAGGAGTAAGTCATACATTAAATTCTAAAGGGGACCATTAAAGGAAAGAATGCCTTAAATAAAAATGAATCCAGAAAGTTACCATAGGCTTTGGATTAATACTTTAAGTTTACATTGATCATGAGCTAAATCATAAAAGGAGAAGTGGAGTGGCATGTTACATTAGTTGACTTTCTAATCTTTAATTTAAGTTTCACCATTTAAAAAAATAAGTCTATTTCTTCCTTTTGGAATCTCAAGATCTATTATATCATCAAGCTGATGCATAGGATACCAATTTAGATGTTAACATCTTATAAAGTATATTCCTCATTAAATTTGTGTCCTCACCTTAAGAAAATCTAGAATATACTATTTTAAAGTCATGAACACGTTAAGGTTTTCACCAACTATAGTAGGAATGGCTGCAATAATTACCTAAAACAACATAAATCGTTAGTTTTGAAGGCAGAGTAGAGAGATGTCATGCAACTTTTAGAAATCAATGCAACATAATCTTAAAGAATAACATTATAGCAGGATAAAAATGCTAAAAAGAGCAGTAGATTGAAACTAAAAAAACCACCAAAGAGTCTTTAATATGTATAAAACACCTTTTAGCTTCATGTTGAATACAAAGTGAACATAATCGAATGAATCGAGATGCAAATATTGCAAATGTAAGTTAAGAATGGATGGGGTTTTGTTTTAGAATTTTCTAAACCTAATGCAATAAAGGAAATCCTAACTAACCAGCAACAATGATAAACCCACAATGCAGTGCTACTCTACAATGTAGACTTCACCATGAATAGAAATAAATGCGAAACATGAAACTAGCTCCTAGTTAACTGTCAATGACAAACATGCATTGCATTGTCACTCTACAACTCACGTTTAATCATCAATAGATCTAACAGAAGAACACAACGAGTAAATGCAGGAAAATAAAGACAACATCTAAGTAAATGCAACTAAACAAAATGTAATATAACAATCTAAAGAACATAAGAACATGACTGTAAGAATCAACATAAAGTGAATTACAACTTAATAATTCAAACAAACAAACAAAGATAAATCCTAATTACCCAACCACTTCTTCTCTTCTGTTACGATCATTCACCGCACAACTACTCCTGCCATCACACGGAAGCCTGGATCAGAAACTCCTTCACCAGCAGACAACAATATTTTCGGCAGAATACTCAGCTTCGGCAATCAATGATGGCTGATCTCTGTATCTTCTGGGATGACTATTGATGAACGGAATGGAACTAACAACACCAGTGAAACTCCATCAAGTGCTAAGATGAACGGAATAATGGAACCAAATACACCAGTGAAACTCCATCAAGTGCTGTGATGAGCGGAATGAAACTGTGCGCCTTGGAAACTCCCTTCGGCGTAGGGCTGAAATGATGAAGATGGAAGAGATATGCAGATCGAGATGGGATCAGTAGCGCCGTGGAAACACCCTCAAGTGCTGCTGATGAAGTGAATGGACTGCCACCGTCGATCGGAGCTCTCTCCGATCCCTCCTCCTATGCACCCTAATGGGGAAACTCCCTCCAGTAGAGTAATTGGAAGACGAAAAGAAGAAGACTCACCGGGAGAACTCCCTCAGCGAGCTAAGCTCAATCGGAGATGGTTGCTGTCACTTGCAACCGCCGGAAATGCGCCGTCCATCGCCGATTGGATCAAATCGCAGAGGAGGAAGAAGAGGAATGCTGTCCGGTTGGCGGCAAGGGAAGAGAAGCCGCCGGCCGGAGAAGTAAAGGAAGAAAGGGGGAAGATGGTCGCGTGCCCTAGTCGCGCGAGAAGAGGAAACACGAGCCGAGAGAGGCCCGCAACTGTGCCGTGCGAAGAAGGGTTTAGGGAGAGAGTTTTTTTTTTCATGAAGTTAAAAAAATTGTTGTGTTTTTAGGATTCAACAACATTTAATAGACAACAGTTTAATAAAACTGTTGTATATTATCACATAAGCAACACTAAAAGACAATAGTTTTTTAAAACCGTTGTCTTTGACACACATTAGATAACAGTGTTTTGAAAAACTGTTGTTATTTAAAAAACATTATGGTGAACAACAACAGTTTTCAATAAAACAATTGTTAAATGGAAAAAAGACAACAATTTCTTGAAAAACTATTGTCTTTAGGTGTGGTTAAATCCAAAAATTCATGTAGTGTAGCTTCCGGAGTTCCTATTCCGGGAGGACAGTTTGGTCAGTCCGGGACTCTGCAAGGGGGGCCGAAACCCCAATCTTCACATCATCAGCAGAGGACAGTGTTAGCTAGAGCCCTAGAGCCAATCATTTGATGATTATATTTTGGACTTGTTGTATCATATTCTATATAAATAAAGACATTTGGTTTTTGGTTATTATACTTACTTGTATTGGTGCCAAATAAACTAAGTATAATAACGTCCTTGAGTAGACGGTTCTCACCTATATCAATCGGTTAGTTGAACCGATAGTGAGATGATATAGGGAACACTACTCTTAATCATTCCTAGTCGAGTATTAACATTCAGGGACAATGTTAATGCAATAAGACTAGCATGTAGGTCAACTCGATGACTTGATCTCACAAGTCATGGATATAGAGATATCAAGTTGACACATGGGTATACATTAGAGAATGTATACTGAATGACCCGCCATGAGAAAGTATCATGGATCGTTATATGAGTGTCATATACTTTTTCATGTGGCTATTAGTATGACTACTAGTCCTTAGACCTGAAGTCACCATGGTTCCCTACATAAGGGGTTATGTACTTTGGTTTCATCAAACGTCACCCGTAACTGGGTAGACTATAAAGGCGATTACTGGGTATATAACGAATTATGAAGAGGGATGTGAGTGATTTAGATGGGATCTATCCCTCCCATATGACGGGAGCGACATCGGTATTCTTGATAGAGTGAGACCACGAAGTGCATGGCCATGCCCAAATGAGTCAATATAGGATATTGAGCTCATTTGATTTAGTGAGTCTACTTGGAGTTCAAGATTTAGATTGGTCAGAGGATGACACGGTCTATGCCTCACATTGATCAATCTAGATGTCTAGGATAGAAGGACACTTGTCATATTTTGTGAGGAGTCACAATTAGTAGTCACAAGGTGATGTCGGATCTCGACATTCTTGTAACTTGGGTAGTAATGATGTGTTGCTAGATACCGCTCATTACTTATGCTCCTAAATGGGTTTAGGACATTGTCAACGTTACAAGAACCTATAGGGTCACACACTAAGGACAATTAGATGGAGATTAGGTTCATATGATGAACCAAGAGGATTAGATTAATTTGATGAATCAAATTGGATTAAGAGTAATTCTAATTGGGCTAACTTGAGTTGGACTCAAGTTGATTCATGTGTTCAATGAGTCTAATTTAGATTATGACTCATTGAATCAATTTAATTTAATGAATTAGATTCATTATATATTAAATTGGCTTGAATCAAATGGTTAGATTAGATCAACCATGGAAGAGGTTTGGTCAAGTTTGACTTGACTTGAGAGGAAGATTAAAAGTCAAGTTTGACTTGACTTTATGCCACCTCATTGGTGAGTTGGCATTGATGTGGACTAATGATGTTACTCCACATCATCATCATGGTTGCCACCTCATGGGAGTTACTAGTGAGTGCCACCTCATGGAGGTTACATTCTCTCCTTGATGACAAGTTAATGCATTAATGAGGGGAGTTACACATGAGAAAAAGTGGCCGGCCACATTTTGAATGGTGTGTGAATTGATTTGCATTATTCATTCAAGTGTGGAATTTTAGATCTTCTTCCTCTCAAGCTCTCCCTCTCCTCCTTCCTTGGCCGAACCACATAGGTGCTAGAACACCTTGATTTTTGGTCACCTTCACCTAGTGTGTTCGTGTGGATACGTGTAGAGAGTTGTCTACATTGACAACTTCGAGATCCGGCGTACCGTGGACGAGCGGGATATGCAAAAGGGCACGCAACAAGGGTAAAGATCTTCATCATGTAGATCTAGAAGTTTTGTAACTCATACTCGTATGTTTTCGAATTTTTCTTCGCACGAGATCCGTTGGCTAGGGTGATTCGGGGTTTCCGCGACGCGAAAAAGCGATTTTCGCGGCCCGAAAAATCCAACAGTGGTATCAGAGCCACGTGCGAAGCTTGTACAAGTTTAATTTGATTTTAATGAAAAATTAAAGCTTCTGTACATTTCTGTAAATTTATGGTTTTTATAGTTTTAAGAGTAATATTTCTCGTAGAAGCGAAGCACAAGTGTTTATACACTTGTAGGCTTCGACTACCGAGAAGTTTTTTCTGAAACGACATCGTTTCGACCCAAATATTTTTGGGACAGTGGGATAAGGTGCTCTTGGATCACTTAGGAGCAACTCGCGATGGTTAGATCGCGGGTAGGGGTACTGCCCCTAACCCCGCAAGGGGATTTGCTCCGCGATTACTCCCGAAATCGCTAATCAGGACTGCCGGGAAAAATTTACTCATAAAATCTGTAAAATTATGAAAAATTACAGAAAAATTACAGAAATATATAATTTTGAATTATATATTAATTTTGTGATAGTCATGGCCCAAAGACCCAATTCGATTGGATAAATGTGTTGTAATTTATAATACGGCCTGCGTGCCGTTATGTGATGTGCGTGCTTGTATTTTTATTTTTTTTTATTTTATTTTCGCGACCTGCGCGTCGTGCCTTTCTCGTATATTCTGGTTGTAAATTAGATTTAGACTCGAATGTAACTCAAGTTTCAAAATTGTAATGTACAAAATTGGAGCTGTGGAAGGTCCACTCGAGACGGAGTTACGAGGAGGGCGCGAGCAACACGAGGTGGTCAAAGGAAGGAGCTTGAGAAGCTATTGACCTTAGGTTGACCATCCGATCTTCTCATTGGCTTGAGAAGATCGTAGTAGGGCCATGACATAATCACAAAATTATTTGATTAATTATTTAATTAATTGTTTTGTGTGTATGTGATGCATGCTAGTTAATTAAGTAATTAATTAGTGCCTTACGATTAGATTAGATCTAAGTCGTGCACATAATGCACCCTTCGATTAGATTAGATCTATCGAGTATATGATACGTATCATCGTTTAGATTAGATCTAAATCACGCCAACTCGTAATGCCTACCATGCCGTGATACCTACCACTACCTCGATCGCATGTAGTTGTTGAATCTGCCAAAGCAGAGCAACACATACTATCTTGGTAGGGTACGGAGGGACAATCTTGGTCCCGCCTATCAACGCATGGGTGAGTACAACTCAATTAGATTGAGTATTCCTAGTTAACTCGGTTGGATCGAGTATAACTATAGGCATTCTTCCAACGGTTGGAAAGATAGGTCAAATCACATTTATATTAACTCTCGGGCGTATTAGCCAAAGCTAACTCGAGTTTTAATATCAATGCGGATCTTGATCCTATAAACAAGAGTTGCATAGAGATGTAATTGGTAATCGTTACCTACCAATCATACTAAGTCTTGGGCGTATTAGCCAAAGCTATCTCAAGGGTTAGTATGATATGGATCTTGTCCCACGTGAATTATAGAATTCAGTGGGAGCATCATTTAGTTAAAGGCCTAATTAAATGATTAAGAATATGATACTTATTTCTGCATTTATTTCTGTTGTAGAATTGCCATGACGTCAAACACGAACATCTTCTCTCTGCGTTCTGTCCTTAAGAAGGACAAGCTCAACGGAGCAAATTTCCTGGACTGGTACAGGAATCTGAGAATAGTTCTCACTCAGGAACGTAAACTGTACGTTCTGGAGCAGCCCATTCCGGAGGCTCCTCCTGCCACTGCCACGCGAGCAGACCAAGATGCTTACAAGAAGCATCAAGATGACGCATTAGATGTGTCCTGTCTTATGCTCGCGACCATGAAATCTGAGCTTCAGAAGCAACATGAGTTGATGAGTGCTTACGATATGGTTGAACATCTTTGTCACCTATATCAAGGACAAGCAAGGCACTGGAAGAGGAACTCCAAAGAATACCTGGAAGATCTTAAGAAGAAGAGAAATAAGATTTCTACTTCAGGTATACATGTTATAGAAGTCAACCTCTCTATTTCTTCATCGTGGGTATTAGATACCGGATGTGCTTCGCACATTTGTACCAATGTACAAGCGCTGAGAAATAGCAGGGCATTGACGAAGAGTGAGGTAGACCTACGAGTAGACAATGGAGCACGGGTTGCTGCTATTGCTGTAGGAACTTACTATCTATCTCTGCCCTCTGGGCTAGTACTAGAATTAGATGATTGTTGTTATGTGCCTGCCTTGACTAAGAACATAATTTCAGTTTCTTGTTTGGACAAGAAAGGATTTTCGTTTACAATAAAGAACAAATGTTGCTCTATCTATTTAAACGATATGTTCTATTGTAGTGCACCTCTGATGAACGGACTCTATATTCTAGACCTTGAGAGCCCTATCTATAATATAAATACCAAGAGGTTCAAGTCAAATGACCTGAACCAAACCTATCTCTGGCACTGTCGCTTAGGTCATATAAATGACAAGCGCTTATCCTAACTCCATAAGGATGGTTTGCTGGACTCATTTGATTTTGAATCATATGAGATATGCGAGTCATGCCTACGAGGCAAGATGACCAAGACTCCCTTTAGTGGGCACAGCGAAAGAGCGACAGATTTGTTAGGACTCATACATAGTGATGTATGTGGCCCTTTCAATGTCGCTGCTAGAGGCGATTATAGGTACTTCATCACATTTACTGATGACTTCAGTAGATATGGTTATGTGTACTTGATGACACATAAGTCTGAATCCTTTGAAAAGTTTAAAGAATTCAAGAATGAAGTACAGAACCAGCTTGGCAAGAGTATTAAGATACTTCGATCCGATCGAGGTGGAGAATACCTTAGCCATGAATTCCGTGACTATCTAGCTGAGTGTGAGATTCTATCCCAACTCACTCCTCCTGGAACACCACAGTGGAATGGTGTATCCGAACGGAGGAATCGTACCTTATTAGATATGGTACGATCTATGATGAATCACACAGATCTTCCGACATATCTATAGGGATATGCTCTAGACATGGCAGTTTTCATTCTCAACCGAGTTCCATCCAAGGCCGTGATAAAGACACCATATAGGATATGGACTGGGAGAGACGCCCAGGTGTCTTTCATGAGGATATGGGGTTGTGAGGCTTACGTTCGACGTCAAGTCTCAGACAAGTTAGGACCCAAATATGACAAGTGCTATTTTATTGGATATCCCAAGGAAACTAAGGGATATTACTTCTACATTCCCAGTCAGCACAAAGTAGTTGTGGCAAAGGCTGAGATCTTTCTAGAAAGGGACTTTGTTTCTAGAAAGACTAGTGGGAGCGCGTTCGATCTTGAAGAAGTTCAAGATGCGAACAATAGCAATGATGCCTCGATGGAAATTGAACTGGAACCACAAAGTGTTGTGGATGATGTTGTTCCACAAGGAGTTGAGGAACAACAACCAGTTCAAGTAGACATACCTCTTCGCAGGTCTGATAGGGTACATCGTCAGCCTGAGAGATACTCATTTCTCTTGTCTGACCATGATGACATTGTGCTCATAGAGGATGAGCCTACCACCTATCAGGAAGCTGTGATGAGACCAGATTCCGAGAAATGGCTAGAGGCCATGAGATCCGAAATGGAATCCATGTACACCAACCAAGTATGGACTTTGGTTGATCCACCTGAAGGGGTAAAACCCATTGGGTGCAAGTGGGTCTTTAAGAGAAAGACTGACATGGATGGACTTATCTATAAGGGTCGCTTGGTAGCTAAAGGTTTCAAGCAGATTCATGGTATTGACTATGATGAAACCTTTTCTCCAGTAGCGATGTTTAAGTCCATTCGGATCATGCTTGCTATTGCAGCCTACCATGACTATGAGATATGGCAGATGGATGTCAAAACTGCGTTTCTGAATGGAAACCTACTCGAGGATGTGTACATGACACAACCTGAGGGTTTTGTAGATGCACAGCATACTAGCAGAGTATGCAAGCTGCATAGGTCCATTTATGGACTAAAGCAAGCTTCTCGGAGCTGAAATCTTCGATTCGATGATGCAATCAAACAGTTTGGTTTCATCAAGAACGAAGATGAACCTTGTGTCTACAAGAAGGTTGTAGGGGACATAGTTGTCTTTCTCATATTGTATGTGGATGACATACTGCTCATTGGGAAGGACATCCCTATGCTTCAGTCTGTCAAGACCTGGCTAGGGAGTTGCTTCTCAATGAAGGACTTAAGTGAGGCATCCCGTATTCTAGGGATACAGATCTATAGAGATAGATCTAAGAGATTGCTTGGCCTAAGTTAGAGTACATACATTGACAAGGTACTCCTTCGGTTTGCCATGCAGAACTCTAAGAAGGGATTTCTGCCGATGTCACATGGTGTGAGTCTTTCGAAGACTCAAGGTCCCTCTCTAGAGAGGAGAGAGACCGCATGGATCAGATCCCTTATGCTTCAGCCATAGGATCGATCATGTACGCCATGATATGTACTCGACCTGATGTCTCGTATGCTTTGAGCATGACGAACAGATACCAGTCAGATCCAGGTGAAAGTCACTGGATAGCGGTCAAGAATATTCTTAAGTACTTAAGATGTAACACCCACTAAGCTTTTAAGATAAATATGAGAATGATGAATTTGCCTTAGAAAAATATTAGTAGAATGTTGAACCAAAAAGAAATAAAAATAGGGAGTGGTCAAGGATTGAACCTTGAACCTCTCATGATGTAAACGATAGGATTAATGGGTAATAACCAGTTGGGATAGGAATGATATATTGATAGCAAAGGAGGGAAACTCATGATAAGGATGAGAGTAAAAGCTAGCCAAAAGAAAGCAAGAAAAGAGCAAGAGAAAGGCAACTTGCCTTCCTTCTTTTCTCTCCCTCTTCCTCTCCCTTTGCCGTGACTTAAAGAGGACAATTAAGGGGATTCATTCCCCCTTGTTTCATTATGAATAATGAGAACAAATAAATAAATAAAATAAAAAAAAAGGGGGCTAAGGGAGAAGGAAAGCAAAAACCAATTTTGCTACCTCTTCCCCCTTAACATAAAAGGGAGCATGTAAAGAGAAGATTTTATTTTTCTCTCATTTCTCTCATTCTCTCCTCTCCACCACCGAGAGCCTCAGCCCCCTCTCCTCCATTTTCGGCCCCCAAAACAAGGTTCCACCTAGGATACGAGGAAGGCTACCAAGGGAAATCAAAGGAGGAGAACAAGAAGAAGAGACCCTTTCTTCCATCACCACACTTTAGAACCACAAGCGAAAAGGAAGTAAGTATCCCCTCACCTGTGGTACAAGTGGTTTTAATGTGTTTTTGGATTTTATGAGGATTTTAAAACCTAGAAACAAAGTTGTGAAAATTCGGCCAAAGAAAGGACTTGTTGATCCTAGGAATGTTTAATATAAGCCTTGATTCATGATAATTTTTCTATGCTTTGTAAGAAGGTTTTCTCTCATATTTTTATATATATGTGATGTTGGATTAGAGATGTACCTAACCCTAGAGTTTCGGCCAAAAAGGTTTTATAAGGGCTAGGGAATTTATTTGTTTACCTAACTTGCACAAAACCCTCTAAATAAATGGTTAAGGATCCATTATTGTTTTCATACTTGAAGGTTACTTGGAACCAAAAGTACCCCACTCACAAGTTTCGGCCAAGGAAGGGTTTAGGGTTAGGAAGACTTTGAATTTAAACTCACCATGTTTATATGATAGAATATAGAGTTTCTTAAAGAGTTGCATGCTTGTATGTTGATAGAAACTCATGAACATCACTTTTAATGTTTCGGCCATGGTAAGGTGGATGGTTTAGAATAGCTTAAACAGATTTTTTTTAACATGCTCAAAACCTCCATGACAATAAGATATGAAAGTTGTTTGATGCTCCCATGCTTAATTAGAGTATAGGAAAATTGGTTGCATGATATATGATAATTATGACCACAAGGGTCCTAGCTTGTTTGTGAACCAAACTTATATGTATAGTTCCTTTGATGTTTTTGCCATAAAACTTGTTTAGGTTTTCCATACTTTAGGCCACCTAAAACCTAGTTTAAAGACTTGGAAGGTTTCGGCCAAACATATGCTATGAGATAAAGAAAGGAAAAACCTAGGAAACCTAAGACACAATTTAAATGTATGCTTATAGTGCTTGACTTTGATACATGTTATGAAATGTGTTATGACTTTCTATGCTTTTATGCCATTTGAACAAATTCCATGCTTGATGAGGTTCGGCCATGTAGGGTTTAAAGACCTAGAAACCTTAAAATTTAGACCTCATGTGTTAAAGATGCTTCTTATGAAATTGAGATAACATGTTGATTGTGTTCACATGCTTATATATTTAACTATGATTCAAATGGACACCTTAAAGTCTCGGCCATGAAGGGATACATGCCTTAGAAACCCTAGAACTTACATTGAACATGCTCATGTCACTCTCCATGGAATATGAAATGTAGAAAGCTAAAAAATTCACATGCTATATGTTGTTAGTGACCTAAATTGATGCTAAGGGAAGTTTCGACCATGACCACTTGTATGATGCCATTTATAAATTTATACATGATGTTAGAGTAAGTTCACATGCTTGTATGCTTGCTTGAAAACCTAAATGAGTACTTGTAAGTTTCGGCCATGACATAATTTTAAGGGCTTAAAGGATTTAGGAACTAACTCAATTGTGCTTACCATATTCCTTGAAACAAATGCTATAAATATGGTTAAGGTTTCCATGCTTTATGTCATTTAGAACCTTGTTTCACACTTGTTAAGACGGCCAAATGATGTTTAAGGACTTGGAGAACTTAGAGTCCAAATAAATCTTGTTTATAATACTTCCTATGAAAATGATATGTGGATGAATTAGGTTCTACATGCTTGGATGTTGTTTAAAACCTGAATTGGCACCTAAGAGGGTTTCGGCCAAGATAAGAACCCAAAGGATTAGGAAGCTTAGTACCCAAATTAATCATGTTACATTGTTCCTTATGATTGGATGAGCACATGATACACTTTTATGCTTAGACATGTATGCTTGTGAGCTATACAAGATGAGAATTTCTACGATATGTTATGAGTTCAAAATATGCATGCTTTATGTTATGATATGTGGGTAAATTTTACATGCTTTGATGATATGATATGAGCTGAAAATATGCATGCTTATGTTATGATATGTGGTTAAATTATGCATGCTTTGATGCTATGTTTAGTGCTTAAAATATGCATGCTTTCATGATATGCTATGTGGTTAAATTATGCATGCTTGATGATATGCTTTATGCTTAAGATATGCATGTTTTTATGATCTATGCCTAAGTGATGCATATTGTTATGATACGATGTATGCCTAAGTGATGCATACTTTTATGGTATGATGTATGCCTAAGTGATACATACCTTTACGACATGATGTACGCCTAAGTGATGCATACCTTTATGATATGATGTATGCCTAAGTGATGCATACTTTTATGACATGATGTATGCCTAAGTGATGCATACTTTTATGATAGGATGTGTGCCTAAGTGATGCATGCTTTTATGATGTATGATATGTATAAGTATGACATGTACTTTACTTTATATGGCTTGTACCAAGGGTGAGCTCCATAAGCGCCCCGGGGTCGATGGAATAAGACTCGGGCCTCGTTAGGGATGGGCTCCTAAGTGCCCCTAGGTCGATGGAGTAAGACTCGGGCCTAGTATGTTGCCTTGTAGGGTTCAAGACTTGCTACCTTGGACCTACATAGGTTGCGCACAATATGTAAGTGGTACATAGCCGGGATCCCCTTTAAGTTGAGATTATGTTCAAGTATATATGTAAGAAGAAATGGTTTTAAAGATCATGAGACATACACATGTTTTTCGGATACATGTTTTTCAAAATCATATTGCATATACCTTATGATGATTTATGATATGCCATGGTTAGATATGATTATGTTATGTTCCATGATATGTCCATGTGTAGGATATGCCATGACTCCTTATGACGATATGCCATGATTAGATACGATTATGTTATGCTTCATGCTATGCTTTACGATATGATATGCCATGACTAGTTATGATTTCTTCATGTTGCATGATATGCTTAAAAGAGTATGTTACATTATGTCATGACTAGTTGAAATGATGCCATGTTGAGACATTCTTTGATTATACTATGATTTTCGATTTTAGTGAGTAGGAAAGGAACTTACTGAGCCATGAGTGCTCACAGCTTACTGTCCTTGTACCACAGATAAAGGAAAAAGCTGGATGAGCTAGAGGAGCAGCAGGAGAGGCAAGGAGATGTGTGTGGCAGTGGCTAAGCAACCAAATAAGAACCTGCTTTAAAAAAAAAAACTTTTAAAGAACTATGCTTTGGTATCATGAATTGTAGTACCGTATGTGTGACTTGATGTTATGTTTCTACTAATTTTGATATCATGTTATTGAGGCCATGGTAGTGTAGTTCGGATTTGATGAAAGGGAAAACAAAAGAAAAGTTTTTATTAAACTAAGAGAATTATTTTAAGTCTTCCACTGTTAAAAAAAAAAAAAAAGAGAAAAATTTGTACATAGAGTATCGTAGCCCCGTCCCTTAGGGTTAGCAGGGAGGGCGGGCGTTACATAAGAAGGATTAAAGAATATTTCTTGATATATGGAGGCAATGATGAGCTAGCTATAAAGGGTTACAGTGATGCTAGCTTCCAGACCGACCAGGATGATTATAGATCGCAGTCGGGGTTCATATTTTACATTAATGGTGGTGCTGTGAGCTGGAAGAGTTCGAAACAGGACACAGTAGCTGATTCTACGACAGAGGCTGAGTATATTGCTGCATCAGAGGCAGCAAAGGAGGCAGTTTGGATTCGCAAGTTCATCACTGAACTTGGGGTGGTTCCTAGCATTGCTGACCCTATTGAGCTCTATTGTGACAACAATGGAGCTATAGCACAGGCGAAGGAACCTCGCTCACACCAGCGGACCAAACACATACTACGGCGCTTCCATCTCATTCGAGAGATCATCGAGAGAGGAGATGTGAAGATTTGCAGAGTACCTACAGAGGCTAACATCGCAGATCCCTTGACCAAGGCTTTAGCACAGAGGAAGCATGATGGTCACACTAGGTCATTTGGGCTTAGAGCCTACACTGATTGGCACTAGTACTAGTGGGAGATTATTAGCTAGAGCCCTAGAGCCAATCATTTGATGATTGTATTTTGGACTTGTTGTATCATATTCTATATAAATAAAGGCATTTGGTTTTTGGTTATTATACTTACTTGTATTGGTGCCAAATAAACTAAGTATAATAACGTCCTTGAGTAGACGGTTCTCACCTATATCAATCGGTTAGTTGAACCGATAGTGAGATGATATAGGTGTTGGAACCCCGAGGTGTTTTGATGTGATCAAACAAGTTAAGTTAGGTCCTGCGTTGTTTAACCCTTGTGCCTAAGTGTGCAGGAACTTAGGAACACAGGAAGTCGAGCGGAAGACGCGGCTAGCGAGAAGGACGGCACGGGAGAGAGCCGACGGGCTCGGTGCGTCCGAGGGACGAGGTGTCCGCGGAAGAGTACACCGGTGGACGAGAAGAACGTGCGCGGCGTTCGAGGGACGAGAAACCGGGAAGGAAGGCTGCTCGAGGAGAAGGCCGGAACATGAGTTCGGGTGAGCCCTATTCCGGATGGCCGAGATCACTCAAGCTAGTGGAGCCGGAACAGAAGACCCGGACCGAGACGAGCTGAACCGAAGCGGAGCGACCGGACGGAAAAAGTCAACCAGAGTTGACTTTTGGGGTCCGGGGCGCCCGGAACCATCCGGGGCGCCCGGAACGAGGTTTTTGACCAGATCGAGTCAAACTCGATCTGAACGTTGGGGGATAAAGTTTTATCCCCCCAGGGCGCCCGGAACCCTTCCAGGCGCCCCGACCAAGGCTATAAATATAGCCTTGGTCCAGAAGCAAATCAATTAATCAGAACGACGAACTTGTAATCAACTTCTGTGTGCTTTACTTTTCTTCTTGTACGTTCAACGCTGTAAGAGGCTACTCCGCCCAGAGGAGAATCAGATAGTGCGCTTACATTCCTTGGATTAGCAATCCCCTGATTGCAAACCAAGTAAAACTCTGGTGTCTGCTTTTCTTTACTTAGTCTCTTTTATTTATTTATTATAAGTGTTCATTATATAGTTGAAATCCGAGAAAGGTTTGTGTTTTAATTTGTAGGGCAATTCACCCCTCCCCTCTTGCCGGCCTACAAAGGGACCTACAATAGGGAACACTACTCTTAATCATTCCTAGTCGAGCATTAACATTCAGGGACAATGTTAATGCAATAAGACTAGCATGTAGGTCAACTCGATGACTTGATCTCACAAGTTATGGATATAGAGATATCAAGTTGACACATGGGTATACATTAGAGAATGTATACTGAATGACCCGCCATGAGAAAGTATCATGGATCGTTATATGAGTGTCATATACTTTCTCATGTGGCTATTAGTATGACTACTAGTCCTTAGACCTGAAGTCACCATGGTTCCCTACTTAAGGAGTTATGTACTTTGGTTTCGTCAAACGTCACCCGTAACTGGGTGGACTATAAAGGCGATTACTGGGTATATAACAAATTATATAGAGGGATGTGAGTGATGTAGATGGGATCTATCCCTCCCATATGACGGGAGCGACATCGGTATTCTTGATAGAGTGAGACCACGAAGTGCATGACCATGCCCAAATGAGTCAATATAGGATATTGAGCTCATTTGATTTAGTGAGTCTACTTGGAGTTCAAGATTTAGATTGGTTAGAGGATGACACGGTCTATGCCTCACATTGATCAATCTAGATGTCTAGGATAGAAGGACACTTGTCATATTTTGTGAGGAGTCACAATTAGTAGTCACAAGGTGATGTCGGATCTCGACATTCTTGTAACTTGGGTAGTAATGATGTGTTGCTAGATACCACTCATTACTTATGCTCCTAAATGGGTTTAGGACATTGCCAACGTTACAAGAACCTATAGGGTCACACACTAAGGACAATTAGATGGAGATTAGGTTCATATGATGAACCAAGAGGATTAGATTAATTTGATGAATCAAATTGGATTAAGAGTAATCCTAATTGGGCTAACTTGAGTTGGACTCAAGTTGATTCATGTGTTCAATGAGTCTAATTTAGATTATGACTCATTGAATCAATTTAATTTAATGAATTAGATTCATTATATATTAAATTGGCTTGAATCAAATGGTTAGATTAGATCAACCATGGAAGAGGTTTGGTCAAGTTTGACTTGACTTGAGAGGAAGATTAAAAGTCAAGTTTGACTTGACTTTATGCCACCTCATTGGTGAGTTGGCATTGATGTGGACTAATGATGTTACTCCACATCATCATCATGGTTGCCACCTCATGGGAGTTACTAGTGAGTGCCACCTCATGGAGGTTACATTCTCTCCTTGATGACAAGTTAATGCATTAATGAGGGGAGTTACACATGAGAAAAAGTGGCCGGCCACATTTTGAATGGTGTGTGAATTGATTTTCATTATTCATTCAAGTGTGGAATTTTAGATCTTCTTCCTCTCAAGCTCTCCCTCTCCTCCTTCCTTGGCCGAACCACATAGGTGCTAGCACACCTTGGTTTTTGGTCACCTCCACCTAGTGTGTTCGTGTGGATACATGTAGAGAGTTGTCTACATTGACAACTTCGAGATCCGGCGTACTGAGGACGAGCGGGATACGCAAAAGGGCATGCAACAAGGGTAAAGATCTTCATCATGTAGATCTAGAAGTTTTGTAACTCGTACTCGTATATTTTCGAATTTTTCTTCGCACGAGATCCGTTGGCTAGGGTGATTCGGGGTTTCTGCGACGCGAAAAAGCGGTTTTCGCGGCCCGAAAAACCCAACTTTATTATCATGCCGGACTAAGTCCACCTGCAGGGTTTACATGATATTCCTTATGAGCTCCTCAAGGGGATATCATCAACTTAAATAATTAGGACACAGATTCCTTCTATAATCAACAATACACCATATAAACAGTATTATCTCCCAACTCATCGGGCCTATTGATTTAACTAATAAATCTCACCCATTGATAAGTTAAAGAAATAAATACTAAGTATACGTGCTTGTTATTATATAGGGATTAAGAGGATGCACATCCATAATAACAGAGGTTCTATTCTTTTATGTAGTCAGTATAAATCGAACAACCTCAAATGATCCTGCTCAATACACACATAGTGTACTAATGTAATTTTATAGTCAAGACAGACTAATATCAAATTACACTACAACCGTTCCAATGGTTTGTCCCAATTCATCTTGGTTGTGAGCTACTATTTATAATTTATAAGGAATCGATAATATGATCTTCTGTGTGTCACCACACATCATGTTATCTACAATATAAATTAAATGGACAACTATATTGACATATATATAAATGCAAACATTTGACCAAAGTGATTCTTATTTCAAAATATTTCAAAATAGATGTTCATACAAAAGCTAGGCTTATAGTATACATCCCAACAGGGTTGAACTTCCATTTTGAACTGACTCAGTCAAAGAACTCGAGTTGGTCACTTCCTTAAGGACTGGTACCTCCTTTCGGAGTGACTTGATCCGGACGTTGGATTTGGTCAATTTCTTTAATAAATATGAAACTATTTTTTCTAAATCGTCTACACTAGTACCAGAAATTAGAGAGCTTACAGTGGGGTTAGACCATTCAAAAATGGATATGGATTCGTGGCTTCTCTCGGACACAGTTTTCGATTCGCTCTCGATATTTGACTCAAACTCGGACTTAGTTTCGGCCACATATGCTTGTACAGGTAGAGCGAGGTAACTTGCTTGCTTGTATTCTTCCTCGTTGGATTCTTCTGATGACTCGGACCACGTTGCCTTCATCGCCTTTCTTCTTCGTTGCTTATGGTTTGGGCACTCCGGCTTGTAGTGTCCCTTCTGGTTGCAGCCGTAGCATGTAACTCCAGTCTTGACCTTCGCATTCGATTAAGTTACCTTCTTCTTCTTGCACATCTTTCATACCAGTTTTATGAGCTCGACGATAGTTTCATCATTTTCTAAGTCCGATTCATCTTCAGACTCAGGTTCGACCTTCGAAAATCCTAGGTCGAACTGACGCCTACTGTTCCCTTACCGGGGAATGCGTCCTCACCTACTCCACTCAGGAGAGTTTACTTGTTGCCAGTTGATCCTCCAGACCAACTGGACTTTTGCTCAGCGTCCGAACCTTTCGGTCTTCATGCTGAATGCTCGCTCTATGACCCGTCCAGTCTTCCACCCGGTTCGCGATACTAGGATTTCAACCTAGGGTTACCACCCCCTAAGATTTTGCCCAAAGCTCTTGACCCGCCAAAACTTTCCGTTTAGGGTTACCACCCCATAGGAGCTAGGGTTACTGCCCCCTAGGGGGTTCCCTTTACTTAACCGCAGCTAGGACTTTTCCTCACCTAGGGTTACTACCCCCTAGGACCTAGGGTTACCGCCCCCTAGGGTTTTTCACCTACCTAATATGAGCATTTGGATGCTTATGATACTGTCTATCATCTTCGTGAGTTGTTTGATGAGTAAGCTAGATTCAAAAGATTTGAGGTCTCCATGCTTCTCTTTTACTGAAAGATACAGGAAGGTTCGTTTGCAGTACAATTTATACTAAAGATGAATGGCTACATAAAGCATTTAGCATCACTCAGTTTTACAATGGATCATGAGTTAAATATTGACTTAATTCTACATAGTTTACTGAAAAGTCATTCATAATTTGTGATGAACTATCGGATGAACAATTTGAATTGAACCATCCCCGAGATGATTAATATGCTCAAAATTGTGGAGCCTTCTATTAAAGGTGAATAGAAAACTGTAATATTAATAGACTCCTCTAAAAGAAGGTTCTAAGAGAAAGTGAAAACATTAGGCTAAGGGGAAGAGCAAAAAAGCCAAGACAGTAGAACCAGCACAAAAAGGCCCATGCCATCATTATGGCAAGATGGGATACTGGTGAAGAAACTACAAATTTATCTTGAGTCCGTGAAGAAGAATAAGGC
Source organism: Zingiber officinale (assembly GCF_018446385.1). NCBI lineage: Eukaryota > Viridiplantae > Streptophyta > Magnoliopsida > Zingiberales > Zingiberaceae > Zingiber > Zingiber officinale. The sequence goes on along the minus strand of NC_055992.1, from coordinate 33,147,078 downwards.
ATCTGATGCCCCATCCTCTTCAGGTATTTTCGTTATTGTTTGTCATGTTATTTCCTCAGACACTTGGATATTAGATACTGGGTGTGGCTTACATATATGTAATGACATACAGGGAATAAGGAATAGTAGAAGACTCATCAAGAGAGAATCAAGTCTGCGAATTAGGAATAGAGCAAAGGTTACTGCAATCACCATTAGAACATAATTGTTAAAACTTCCTAGTGGATTTGTCTTAGAACTAAATAATTATTATTTTATTCCTACATGAATAAAGAATATTATTTCTATTTCTTACTTAAATAGAAAAGGTTTTCATTTGACGTTTAGTAATAATTATTGTTATATAACTTTGAACGACGTTCTTTATGATACTATAACTTTATGCAATGATATCTATGTGTTAGATATATCTGGTGACATATTCAATATTGAAATGAGTAATAAATATGCTTGAATAGATAATCAATTAACCTCTTACTCATGATATTACCACCTTGGTTATATAAGCAAGAAACACAATTTCAAATTGTAAAAGATTATAGTTCTCGAATCATTTGAATTAGATACATTTGATACATGTAATTCATATTTAAAAGGTAAGATGACAAAGTTACCTTATTCTAGAAAGGGTGAATGAGTTGATGAGTTAATTGGGCTCATACATACCGATGTATGTGGACCAATGTCAACTCACACGCTAGGAGGTTATAGTTACTTCATTACTTTCATTGATGATCACTCTCATTATCGGTATGTGTATCTTATGAAATATAAGTCTGAAGCCTTTGAAAAGTTTAGAGAATTTAGAAATGAAGTAGAGAAACAACTTAGTAAAAGTATTAAGATACTTTGATCCGATCGAGATAGTGAGTATTTAAGCTAAGAGTTTCAATGTTATCTAAGGGATAATGGTATACTGTCTCAATAGACTCTGCCTTATACACCACAATATAATAGTGTATCAAAAAGGCATAACTGAACCTTGTTGGACATAGTTAGGTTAATGATGGATCATGTAAATCTTCCTAAAATCTTTTGGGGTTATGCATTCATGATAGCTGTTTACTTACTAAATAGAGTCCCGACGAAGGTAATCTCAACTACTCCATATTAGGCATCGACTAGTAAGAAATCCATCATATCTTATTTGAAGTTATAGGGATGTCCTACTTATGTGAAGAGGACTGTATCAGATAAGTTGAATGTTAAGTCTAATAAGTGTTTATTTATTGGATACCCAAAGGAAACTAAGGGTTATCAATTCTATCATTCCTTGGAACAAAAGGTGTTTGTTTCAAGGCATGCTACATTCCTAGATAAAGAGTTTCTCTTACAGAAAGCAAGTGAGAGTATAGTTGAACTTGATAAAGTTCAAGAGACTCCAATAGACACTAATAAGATGTCTAGTCAAAAACCTCAATCGATTATGACACAACCTCCTTGTAAGTCAAGTAGAACATGCAATATTCCTAAGAGATATAAATCTCTTGTAAGAGAATCAAATGAAGTGTTACTCATTGAAGATAAAGAACTTACTGATTACAAAGAAACTCTAAATAGTTCATAAAAGGACAAATGACTTACAACCATAAAATTGAAAATAAATTCCATGTATGAAAACTAAGTTTGGAATTTGGTGGACCCACTTAAAGGCATTATGCCAATAGAGTGCAAGTAAGTTTTCAAGAAGAAAACTTACATAGATGGTGTTGGATCAAGAAGAGCTAGAGGGGAGGGGGGGGGGGGGGTAAATAGCGCTCATGACTTTCACTTTTCATATTTGAAAAAACAAAGAGTTAAGCAGCGAAAATTAAAAGCACAACACAAAAAGAAGGCCTAAGTATTTTTACTTGGTTCGGAGCCTTGGGCGACTCCTACTCCAAGGCCCACGATCGTTGATCAATTTCGGTGGATAATCACTATCAATTCATAAATCTTTTACAACTTTAGAGTGCAAGAGCTTGAATAATGAATTTATACCGACAATAGAAAAAGATGAAGAAGCTAATCGTCAATCGTTAGAGTGTCGAAGTGATTCGGAGCAGTGCACAACTTTAAAGGATCGCTTGAATTCTGTCTGTCATTGTAGTTTGAAGCTGTAGCTCGAGGCTCCTTTTATAGCCTTTACAGATCTGATCCAGATCCTCAAAACTTGGGATCAGGTTTAACTCGAAGCGGATCGGTCAACCGATCCCCACGTTCGGTCGACCGATCAGATGATCTCCTCCTCATCCGATTCGCTTCGATCTGGTCAACTCCTATGCTTGGTTCGGTCGACTGATCTCACCATTCAGTTGACTGATCAACTCCTTAGACTCGATCAATTTGGCCTGTTCCAGTGTCGCTTATCCTTGGTTCGGTCAATTGATCCCAGGGTTCGGTCGACTGATCCCCTGGTCGAACCCGGTCTGCAATATAGAAATCTGATCTTCCTGCTTGGAGGTTCGGTCGACCGATCCAGACATTCGATCAACTGATCCTGGTCGATTCTAACCCTGCACAAAAATATTAATCTCCTGCAAAATAGAGTTAGAACATAACATATAATATATAAGTAAATAAATTGACAACCTTCAGATTGTCCGATTCTGACTTCGGATTTTCGTCCGGAAACCCTAGGTCGAACCGACGCCTACTGTTCCCTCTACAGGGAACTCGTTCTCACCTACTCCACTCAGGAGAGCATACCTGATGCCAGTCCGGTCCTCCAGACCGACTAGACTTTCTTCCTAGGGTTACCACCCCCTAGGATTTTTCGCCACCTAGGGTTACCTCCCCCTAGGACCTAAGGTTACCGCCCCTTAGGGTTTTCCTCCACCTAGAGTTACCACCCCCTAGGACCTAAGGTTACCACCCCCTAGGGTTTTTCACTTGCCTAATCGCAGTTAGGACTTTCCTGAAAAATCTCATTCACACATGTTAGATAACAAAACAACTTAACTTTGAATCCCTTTGCCATTATCAAAACTTGGGTTCGATCGTCGGATGCTTCCCACACCAACAATCTCCTCATTTTTGATTATGGCAATAAAAATTCAAAGTTAAGTAAAACAATGCTATAAAGGATTTTCAAAGACAACATAAGCGTAAAAATAGGACAAACAAATTTAAAATAAAACTCTCCCTTAATAGAAGCTTACAAAAACTCTCCCTTAATAAAAGCTTCTCTTAAAAATTTAATTTGAATTTTTTTATACTTTTGAATACTTTTGAATTTTCTTCTACTCCCCCCTTTGCCATATATCAAAATAAGCAAGAAAGTAAAGGAAAGTGATCAATGACCTTAGCTAAGAATAACTTCTTTTTGAGGGATAATTTATCTTTTTAGAATGTTTAAATAGAGAATTAGAGATATTTTGATAAATACTTAGTTTTTTCTTGAAAATTTTGAAAAGCCTATTTTACTTAGATAAATTTGAAAAAGCTTTTGAAAAATACTTAGCTAAATTTGAAGTACTTAGCCAATTTTGGAAAAACTTTTTGAAAAGTACTTAAAAAACTTTTGAAAAATACTTAGCCAAATTTAAAAAGCTTTTGAAAAATACTTAGTTAAATTTGAAAAGGCTTTTGCAAGAACACTTAGCTTTGTAGAGGATATTTTCTTGTAAGATTTTTTAGCCAAGTGAACTCAAAATCTCAAGACATAATTTTAGAAATAGATTTTAGCTAAGGGAAAGTTTTGATTTGAAAAGTAGCTTAGCTAAAAGGTTTGTAAGAGTAGATGATAAAACTTTAAAGTATAAAATGTTAAAAAAAAATCTTCTAGAAAAGAACTCTTTTAGGGTTAAGAAAAAATTGATTTAAATTTAACTTAAATTTTAGCTAAGGTCACAAAAAAACATTTAAAAAGTCCTATAGTCCAAGCATGAGTAACTAAATAAAATTAATACTTAATTTTCTTGGTCACATGTCTAACCATTAGCTACTAGTTGTTTATCTAGAGGGCAACAGTTTTCACTTGGTTAGTCAAGTTAAGTTAGTGATCCAGTTATATTTGACTAAGTCTGGATAACTTAACTTGATTAATGTAAGTTAGGTAATTTATAGCCCAGACTTATGTCGATGCACAGACATAAGCATACTGAAGTCCAGGCAGTACCCTATGCATCTCACACCATTCTAAGTGTTTTTCAAACACAAGCAAGTTAACCCTAGGGTGCTTGTGAGATGCTCTGACCGAAACTAAGGGTACATGATTTCTAGGGGTAAAATCCTAAGCTAAACTAGATTTTTGAAAAAACTAACAATAGCTAGGATTTTGAAAAAATATTTTTTCCTAGGATTTCAAAATCAATTTAACAACAAGTTGAGAAGATTGAGTAAGCAGAAAATAAGTTTTATTTTACTAAACGCATCCCTATTTGTCTTCTAAGTGAACTGACTCAAGTTCAGGTAAGGGATTTGTGAATATGTCAGCTAGGTTTGATTTTGACTCAACATAGTTAAGTACAATATTACCCTTAGCTACGTGATCCCTTACAAAGTTATGCTTTACTTCTATATGTTTAGTCCTTAAGTGGTGGATTGAGTTTTTGGTTAGATTAATTGAACTTATATTGTCAATTAAAATTTTTGTTTTCTGATATTCTAGTTGATAGTCTTTTAGGGTATGCATCATCCATAATAATTGAGATGCACATTCACCTAGGGCTATATATTCAGCTTCAGTGGTAGATAAAGCAACACAGTGTTACTTTCTGCTTGACCAACTTACTAGGCATTGACTTAGAAATTGATAGCTACCGCTTGTACTTTTTCTATCTAGTTTGCACCCGGCATAGTCTGAGTCAGAATAACCAGTTAGATCAAGGGTGCAAGTCCTAGGGTACCATAATCCTACATTTAGGATTCCCTTAATATACCTAAGTATTCTTTTTACGTATGTTAAGTGTGACTCTTTTGCACAGAATTGATATCGTGCACACATACCTACTCCAAAAATAATGTCCGGTCGACTCGCAGTTAGGTACATTATATTAGTTAGAGCCCTAGAGCCAATCATTTGATGATTGTTGTATGGACTCATTGTATCATATTCTTCTATATATAAATAAAGACATTTGTTTTGGTTATTATACTTACTTGTATTGGTGCCAAATAACTAAGTATAATAGCATCCTTGAGTAGAAGGTTCTCACCAATATCAATCGATTGGTTGAATCGATAGTGAGATGATATAGGGAACACTACTCTTAATCATTCCTAGTCGAGTATTAACATTCAGGGACAATGTTAATGCGACGAGACTAGCATGTAGGTCAACTAGATGATTTGATCTCACAAGTCATGGATATAGAGATATCAAGTTGACACATGGGTATGCATTGGAGAATGTATATTGAATGACCCACCATGAGAAAGTATCATGGATCGTTATATGAGTGTCATATACTTTCTCATGTGGCTATTAGTATGACTACTAGTCTTTGGACCTGAAGTCACCATGGTTCCCTACATAAGGAGTTACATACTTTGGCTTCGTCAAACGTCACCCGTAACTGGGTGGACTATAAAGGCGATTACTGGGTATGTAATAAATTATGCGGAGGGATGTGAGTGATGTAGATGGGATCTATCCCTCTTATATGACGGGAGAGACATTGATATTCTTGATAGAGTGAGACCACTAAGTTCATGGCCATGCCCAAATGAGTCAATATGAGATATTGAGCTCATTTGATTGAGTGAGTCTACTTGGTGTTCAAGATTTAGATTGATTAGAGGATGACACGGTCTATGCCTCATATTGATTAATCTAGATGTCTAGGATAGAAGGACAATGTCATATATGTTGGTGCAGCGGAGGCCGGCAAGAGGGGAGTGAATTGCTGAAAACAAAAATTAAACTATACCCTCCTCGTACTTTCAACTCAATTAGTGCAATAGTGATAAATTAATAATGCAATAAAAACTAAATAAAGAAATACAGAGGAGATCAGGATTTTAACCTGGTTACAACCAAGAAGGTTGTTAATCTAGGGCAGTAGAGAAAGCGTAGTAGAAAAATTCTCCTTCTCTGAAGGCGGAGAAGCCTTTTACACTTTGGAAGCTCAAAACTATTGCTAGGAAACACTACACAGTTGATTGCTTGAGTTGTTGTTGAATTCCTAGCTCCAGGGGCCTTTATATAGGCCCTGGAAATCTTATCCCGAGAGTCCAAGGTGCCTCCAACAGGGTTTAAGGCGCCTCCAACTCAATCTGCGGATAAAACTTTATCCGCAGCGCAAACGGTCAAACTGACCTGCTCAAGGCGCCTTAAACAATCCATTCAAGATGCCTTCAATGTGTTTAAGGCGCCTTCAATGTTCCTGCTATAGTAATTTCTGCTACAGTAACTTCCAGCCTCTTTTGACTCCTTTTCTTCTTCACTTTGTCTTCCGAAGCTTCGTTTGTTTGGGTGATTTCGGCCAACCGAAATAGGGCTCACCCGAACCCAATTTTCGGCCTTCTCCTCGAGCAGCCTTCCGTCCCGGCTTCACGTCCCTCGAACGCCGCGCAAGCTCTTCACGCCCACCGGAGTACTCTTCCGCAGCTCTCTCGTCCTTCGGACGCACCGAGCCTGTCGGCTCCCTTTCCGTGCCGTCCTTCTCGCTAGCTGCGTCTTCCGCTCGACTTCCTGTGTTCCTAAGCTCCTGCACACTCAGACACAGGGATCAAATACAGCAGGACCTAACCAACTTGGTTGATCACATCAAAACTACCACGGGGTCCAACAATCTCCCCCTTTTTGATGTGCATCAACCCAAGTTCAAGTTAGGGTTAAAAATAGACATAAACAGTAATTTTAAAGAAAAATTACTAAACTAACAAGTTAAGAATAATTTTTGCAATTAGTAAAATTGCAACACTTTTTAAAAAAATTTAAGTTCTCCCCCTTTGATCACAGCAAAAAATGGGGTCTTAAAAATCTTCAAGTAAGATTAAAGTTTTTGAAAATTTTCTAAGTTAAAAATGAATTTTTGAAAAAATTGCTAAGTTAAAATGAATTTTCCAAAAAAAATTTCTAAGAAAAAAAAATCCTAAGTAAATGTTCAAATGTTCCTAAAAAAAATTTCTAAGTCAAGTGAATGAACTATTAGAATTTTCCAGAAGAAAATTTCTAATTCAAAAAAAATTAAGTTAGAATTTTTTTTAAAAAAAAATTCTAAGGAATTTTTGTTTATTTTAACAAATATTTGATAAACTTTCAAAGCATTATTTAATTCTTGTTTAATGCTTTTTCAGAAAATTAATTAAACATTTTCTTTCAATATTTTAGCTTCCAGGTCGTGGCGAGGCACTAGGCCTTCTTGGTTATTGGAGCAACAACCACTTCCTTAGACAAAGCTTCCATAAAGAATTTCAATGTTTAATTTTCTCACTGTAAGCTTTTAATTTTTTAAAAAATTAATTAAGCACAGATTTTGGAACCCAATAGAGGTTCCTTCCTACAGGATTATTCAAAAATCTAGGGGGTACATAGTTTCTTGGTATTTTTCTAAGTTGACCTTGATGCTTCCTTATATACCAATTCAATTTACCATAAATTCTTAATTTTGAATTTGGAAATTGATTTAAGCATGCATCAGATTTCAGTTTTTCAATTTCTAATTTCAAATTTTCATTTTCTGATTTTAGATGATCATACATTTCTAACGGGCATGCTCTTGCTAGGTTCAACTTTAGTTCAGCATTCTCCTTTTCTAATTGATCTAACTCTTTAGAAAGAGACTTGATAAATTTAAAAGATTGAGTTGGGGTTAGATTGCGTACCTTACTTACCTGGTCTGGTGACGCTCCCCCTTCACTGCTGCTTTCTTCTTCTGATGTTCCTCCCCCTTCATCGATGCTCATCTCTGAGCTTGAGTCTTCTTCCGGTTGATGGTTCGCCAATAGCGCTAACCCTGAGAATTCTTCGATGTCCGACTCAGAGGTTGACGAATCTGACCAAGTAGCCTTCAGATTCTTGTACTTGGAGGGTTCTGGTTTCTTGTATTTTGGCTTTTCCTTTTCTTTCTCCTTTCTCTTCAATTTTGGGCAGTCCTCCTTGATGTGCCCTTCTTCGTTGTAGTTGTAGCAACGAACCGTCCTCTTCTTTCGATGATGCCTCTGCGATTTAAATTTATTAGAACAGAAAAACTTATTGAAGCGTCTTACCAGTAGTGCCGCTTCGGATTTGTCGACTGAGGCTTCAGAGTCAGAATTGTTCATCTTTGCCTTTAAGGCAATGTTCTGACTTGTCTTCTCTGCTCCGTTGGGTTCTGAAACTCGAGATTCGTGAAGTTCAAAAGTCGAAAATAATTGTTCTAACGTACTTACCTCGAGGTCCTTAGAGATGTAGTATGCATCTACTAAGGAGGCCCACTCTCGAGTTCTTAGGAAGGCATTGAGCGCGTATCGGATAGAATCCCGGTTGGTTACCTCTTCTCCAAAGTTCGTTAGTTGCGTTATCAGTGTTGGTTGCTACTCGGAAAACCTAGAGGTTCCACTGTACAAAAATTTTGTACAAAGGTCTGAACCTTTTCCTAGCTACCATGTGTTCTTTTAAATTAAATTTTGGATCGCCTGCGGAACTTAACACGTTTGATCCAAAACTTAATCTATTCGTTCTTTTAGGTTTTGACTTGGGTCTCCTGCAGAACTTAACACGTTCGACCCAAATCACCTTAAGTTATTAATTCCATTAAATATTAATTTCCATCATTGGTTCCCAGTACTGACGTGGCGAGACACATGACCTTCTTGGATATGGGAGCAACCACCACCGACTAGACAAAACCTTTTATGGAAAGCTAATATTTAATTTCCTAAAATAACTTTAGGTTAACCGAAAAGAACAATCAAATCACAAGGAAAAAAAACAAAAGAACACAACATCGAAAAACATATTCAAAATACTAGAATCGCATGCCTCTTGTATTTGGTATTATTTCCAAAAATAACTAGTATGATGCGGAAAGAAAAAATACTAGTTATACCTTTTAGAAAGACCTCTTAATCTTCTACCGTATTCCTCTTCTAACCTCAGACGTTGTGTGGGCAACGATCTTCCAAGATGAGAACCACCAAGCACCTTCTTCTTCCTTGCAAGTTTCGGCCATCAAAACTTCTTCTAGGATGAAGAGGTTCGGCCACCACCACCATGCTCTAAGGGATGCTAGAAAAGAGGCTTCTTTTCTCTCCTTCTTCTCCTTCTTAGATCCGGCCACCAAAGCTAACTCCACCATGAGAAAGTTTCGGCCACACAAAGGAGAGGAGAGAAAAGAAAGGGCCGGCCACACCCAAAGAAGAAAAGAGGGAGAAAAATAAATAGAGACATCCACCTTGAAGCCTTCTCTACCCCCTCTTTTATAATCCTTGGTCTTGGCAAATAAGGAAAATTTAATAAAAACTTCCTTAATTCTTTTGCCATTAAAAAGGAAAATTTATTTAATTAAAAATAAATTTTCTTTTCTATTTGTAATGGCCGGCCACCCTAATCCCTTTAATCAAGGAAATTTTAATTCACACAAGAATTAAAACTTCCTAATTTGCTTTCGGAAATTTATAAAAATTTCTCAAATAATTTTTCCCTTCATGGTGGTTAATAAAAAGGAAATTTAATAAATTAAAATCTTTCTTTTAAACATGTGGATAAAAAGAAAGTTATCTCTAAAAAATTAAAATCTCTCTTAATCTACAAATAAGGAAAGATATCAAATCTTTTCTTAATCTTTTGTAGAAACTAATAAAAAAGAATTATTAATTTTTAAACTTTCTTTTAAATCATGAACATGGTTAAAAAGGAAAGTTTTCTTAAAATTTAAAATCCTCCTTTAATCAACAAATAAGGAAAGATTTCAAATTTTAAACTCTCTTTTAAACATGTAGATGATTTACAAATAAGGAAAGTTTTTACCAAAAATTAAAACCATCCTTTTAAACTACAAATAAGGAAAGAGATTAATCTCTTCTCTTAATCTTTTGTAGAAAGCTATAAAAGGAAATTTTTAATTTTTAAACTCTCTTTTAAAACCATGATATCCACATAAGAAATAATTTTAATAAAAATCCTTTTTAATATTCTAATGGCCGACCACCTAAGCTTGGAACCCATGCTTTGGCCGGCCACCTACATGGCTCATCCACTTGGTCTTGGCCGGCCCTAGCTTGGGTTCCAAGCTAGCTTGGCCGGCCCCATTGGATGGGTAAGAAGGTGGGTATGCGGTGGGTATAAATCTCTATATACTAGAGGTTACGATAGGGACCGAGAGGAGGAATTGGTTTTGGTCTCCCGATGAAATTAAGCATCCCGTGTTCGCCCCGAACACACAACTTAATTTCATCAATAATAATTCATTCCACTAAAGAACTATTATTGAACTACCGCACCAATCCCAAATTACATTTTGGGCTCCTTCTTATTATGAGTGTGTTAGTCTCCCTGTGTTTAAGATAACAAATGTCCACTAATTAAGTAAGTTACTGACAACTCGCTTAATTAATATCTAGCTCCAAGAGTAGTACTACTCAACTTCATCGTCATGTTGGACTAAGTCCACCTGCAGGGTTTAACATGACAATCCTTATGAGCTCCTCTTGGGGACATTCTCAACCTAGATTACTAGGACACAGTTTCCTTCTATAATCAACAATACACACTATAAGTGATATCATTTCCCAACTTATCGGGCTTATTGATTCATCGAACTAAATCTCACCCATTGATAAATTAAAGAAATAAATATCAAATATATGTGCTTGTTATTATATTAGGATTAAGAGCACACACTTCCATAGTAACTGAGGTCTTTGTTCCTTTATAAAGTCAGTATAAAAGGAACGACCTCAAATGGTCCTACTCAATACACTCTAAGTGTACTAGTGTAATTATATAGTTAAGATAAACTAATACCTAATTACACTACGACCTTCCAATGGTTTGTTCCTTTCCATCTTGGTCGTGAGCTACTGTTTATAATTTATAAGGAACCGATAACATGATCTTCTGTATGTGACACCACACACCATGTTATCTACAATATAAATTAATTGAGTAACTACATTTATCATAAATGTAGACATTTGACCAATGTGATTCTTATTTCTAGATAAATGTTTATACCAAAAGCTAGGCTTTTAGTATACACTCTAACAATCAGCTCCTTGATTCTCGCTTGGAGTTGCGCTACCTTCTCACCTTGGTTCATCCGGAGGTTCGTTAACTGGTTCCGGAGGATGTCACGCTTTGCTAGCTTCGCTTCGGAAGTACCTTCGTGAAGCTCCAGGAATTTCTCCCAGAGATCTTTCGCTGAGTCGTAGCTTTCGATCCGATTTACCTCCTGTGGCAGCAGCACACTGAGCAGGTGGAACTTTGCCTTTCCGTTGGCGACGAAATCGGCTTGTTCCTTCTTGCTCCATGTGTTTTCTTCTTTGTCTTTCGGCGCTGCAAAACCATATTTCATTGTAATAAGAATATCAAAATCGGTTTTAAAAAATACCTCCATTTTGCGCTTCCAGGTGGCGAAGTCTCCATCGAACTTCGGGGGATGGATGTTCGCTCTGACCATAGTCTTGATCGTAGTGCTTCAGTTTGGCGGTTAGTCCTTTTTAGGTGATCAAGCTCTGATACCACTTATTGGTGCAGCGGAGGCCGGCAAGAGGGGGGTGAATTGCTAAAAACAAAAATTAAACTATACCCTCCTCATACTTTCAACTCAATTAGTGCAATAGTGATAAATTAATAATGCAATAAAAACTAAATAAAAAAATACAGAGAAGATCAGGATTTTAACCTGGTTACAACCAAGAAGGTTGTTAATCCAGGGCAGTAGAAAAAGCGCAGTAGAAAAATTCTCCTTGTCTGAAGGCGGAGAAGCCTTTTACACTTTGGAAGCTCAGAACTATTGCTAGGAAACACTACACAGTTGATTGCTTGAGTTGTTGTTGAATTCCTAGCTCCAGGGGCCTTTATATAGGCCCTAGAAATCTTATCCCGAGAGTCCAAGGCGCCTCCAACAGGGTTTAAGGCGCCTCCAACTCAATCTACGGATAAAACTTTATCCGCAGCGCAAATGGTCAAACTGACCTGCTCAAGGCGCCTTAAACAATCCATTCAAGGCGCCTTCAATGTGTTTAAGGCGCCTTCAATGTTCCTGCTACAGTAATTTCTGCTACAGTAACTTCCAGCCTCTTTTGACTCCTTTTCTTGTTCACTTTGTCTTCCGATGCTTCGTTTGTTTGGGTGATTTCGGCCAACCGAAATCGGGCTCACCCGAACCCAATTTTCGGCCTTCTCCTCGAGCAGCCTTCCGTCCCGGCTTCACGTCCCTCGAACGCCGCGCACACACTTCACGCCCACCGGAGTACTCTTTCGCAGCTCTCTCATCCTTCAGACGCACCGAGCCCGTCGGCTCCCTTCCCGTGCCGTCCTTCTCGCTAGCTGCGTCTTCCGCTCGACTTCCTGTGTTCCTAAGCTCCTGCACACTCAGACACAGGGATCAAATACAGCAGGACCTAACCAACTTGGTTGATCACATCAAAACTACCACGGGGTCCAACAATATATTGTGAGGAGTCACAATTAGTAGTCACAAGGTGATGTTGGATCTCAACATTCTTGTAACTTGGGTAGTAATGATGTGTTGCTAGATACCCCTCATTACTTATGCTTCTAAATGGGTTTAGGAGCATTGCCAACGTTACAAGGACCTATAGGGTCACACACAAAGGGAAATTAGATGGAGATTAGGTTCATTTGATGAACCTAAAGGATTAGGTTCGTGTGATGAACCAAATTGGATTAAGAGTAATCCAAAGTAGGCTAATTGAGTTGGACTCAATTTGGTTCATGTATTAGATGAGTCTAATTTAGACTTAGACTCATTGAATTAATTTAATTATATGAATAGAGATTCATTAAATTAAATTTGACTTGAACCAATGGTTAGATTTGATCAACTAAGGGAGAGAAGTGGTCAAGTTTGACTTGACTTGAGAGGAAGATGAAGGGTCAATTTTGACTTGACCATTTGCCACCTCATTGGTGAGTTGGCATGAAGTGGGCCAATGATGATGCTCCACATCATCATGGTTGCTTAAGTGGGATGCCACCTCATGGGAGTTACCAAGAGTTGTGACTCTTGACATTCCATGGAGGTTACATTCCCTCTTAAAGTGGCCGACCACTTTTGATGAGAGAGTTAGAGCATTTTGTGTGCTTAGTGAGTAACTCATTCTTCTTCCTCAAGCTCTTCTCTTCTCTCCCTCTCCTCCACCATTACTGATCTTCTAAGGTTGCTAGCACATCCTTAGAGGTTCTCTCCATCGAGTTGTTCGTGTGGATACACATAGAGGAGTATCTACTTTGATACTCTTGAGATCCGGCGGCGAACCTTGGACGAGCGGGATACGCGAAGGGCTTTGCATCAAGGGTAAATTTCTTTTCTTCCTTGTAGATCTAGTGTAGATCTAGGTTAGAAACTCGTACATGAAGTTTTTCAAAATTTTATAAACTTTGCGCGGATCCGTGGCATGGGTTTCAGGGTTTCCACAATGCAAAAAACGGTTTTTGCGGCTCGAAAAACTCAACAGTGGTATCAGAGCCACGTGCGAAGCGAATATGAGTTTTAATTTGTATTTTTATGAAAATTACAGATCTGTAACTTTCTGTGAAATTATGATTTTTGGTATTTTATGGGTATTTTTCTCGTAGAAGCGAAGCACAAGTGTTTATACACTTGTAGGCTTCGACTACCGAGAAGATTTATCCAAAACGGCAAGGTTTCGCCCCAAATCATTTTGGGACAGCGGACTAAGGTGCTGTAGGATCGCTTAGGAACACTCACGATGGTTATATCGCGGGTAGGGGCACTGCCCCTGACCCCGCAAGGGGCTTCGTTCCGCGATTGCGCTCGAAAATCGCTAAACGGGACTGCCGGGAATTTTACTCATAAAAATTGTAAGAAAAATTACAGAAATTTATAGAAATTACATAATTTAGAATTATGCATTATTTTGTGATGGTCATGGTCTAAAAGACCCAATTAGATTGAAAAATTGTGTTGTAATTCATAATATGGTCTGCGTGCCATTTTGTGTTTGTGCGTATTGTACTTGATTCGCGACCTGCGCGTCGTGCCTTCCTCTATTTTATATTTCCTGTTGTAAATTAGTTTAGACTCGAATGTAACTCGAGTTTCACTTTTGTAATGTACAAAATGGAGCGGTGGAAGGTCCACTCGAGACGGAGTTACGAGGAGGGCGCGAGCAACACAAGGTGATCAAAGGGACGAGCTTGAGAAGCTGTTGACCATAGGTTGACCATCCGATCTTCTCATTGGCTTGAGAAGATCATAGTAGGGCCATGACTAGTCACAAAATATTTAATTAATTACTTGTGTGTGTATATGTGATGCATGCTAGAATAGTAATTAATTAGCGCCTTAACGATTAGATTAGATCTAAATCGCGTACATGATGCACCCTAGCGATTAGATTAGATCTAAATCATGTATATGATACACCTCGTCGATTAGATTAGATCTCAATTGTGTTAACTCGTAATGCCTACCATGCCGTGATACCTATCACTACCTCGATCACATGTTGTTGTTGAATCTGCCAAAGTAGAGCAACATATATTATCTTGGTAGGGTAGGGAGGGACAATTTTGGTCCCGCCTATCAACACATGGGTGAGTACAACTCAATTAGATTGAGTAACTAGTTAACTTAATTAGATCGAGTTTAATTATAGGCATTTTCCAATGGTTGGTAGATAGGTCAAAATCACGTTTATATTAACTCTTGGGCGTATTAGCCAAAGCTAACTCGAGTTTTAATATAAATGCGGATCTTGATCTTATAAACAAGAGTTGCATAGAGATGTAATTGGTAATTAGTTACCTACCGATCATACTAAGTCTTGGGCGATTTAGCCAAAGCTAACTCAAGGCATAGTATGATGTGGATCTTGTCCCACATGAATTATAGAATTTAGTGGGAGTATCATTTAATTAAAAGGCCTAATTAAATGATTAATAGAATATGATATTAATTTATTTTTTTGTATTTTTCTGTTGTAGATAACCATGATGTCAAATACGAACTCTTTCTCCCTGCGTTCCGTCCTTGAGAAGGACAAGCTCAATGGAGCAAATTTCTTGGACTGGTACAGGAACCTGAGAATCGTTCTAACACAAGAACGTAAACTGTACGTTCTGGAGCAGCCCATTCCTGAGGCACCTCCTGCCACTGCCACGCGAGCTGACCGTGATGCTTACAAGAAGCATCAAGATGACACATTAGATGTGTCATGTCTTATGCTCGCGACCATGAACTCTGAGCTTCAGAAGTAACACGAGTTGATGGGCGCTTATGATATGGTTGAACAACTTCGTCAACTATATCAAGGACAAGCGAGGCACGAAAGATTCGAGATCTCTAAGGCACTATTTCAGTGCAAGATGCGAGATGGGAATCCCGTAGGCCTATATGTACTCAAGATGATTGGGTACATAGAAAACCTACAAAGGTTGAGATTTCCCCTTGGCCAAGAGCTGGCCACTGACTTGATCTTGCAGTCCTTGCCAAAGAGCTACAGTCAGTTTGTCATGAACTACAACATGAACGAGATTGACAAGCCACTGCCCGATCTACTTAGCATGTTAAGAACTGCTGAGCTCAACCTTAATAAGGTTAAGCCCAACTCCATTTTGATGGTGCAAAAGGGCAAAGGCAAGGGCAAGCCTAAAGGTAAGGGAAGGTCCCAAGCCAAGGGCAAAGGCAAGACACTGAAACCCAAAGGAGGGGTCGCCAAGGATGCTACCTGCTTCCACTACGGTCAGACCGGGCACTGGAAGAGGAACTGCAAAGTTTACCTGAAAGATCTTAAGAAGAAGCGAAGTGAGACTTCCACTTCAGGTATCTATGTTATAGAAGTCAATCTATCTATGTCTTCATCATGGGTATTAGATACTGGATGTGCTTCTCATATTTGTACTAATGTGCAGGCGCTGAGAAATAGCAGGACATTGACGAAGGGCGAGGTGGACCTACGTGTGGGCAATGGAACACGGGTTGCTACTGTTACTGTAGGAACTTATCATTTATCTCTTCCTTCTGGGCTTGTATTAGAATTAGATGAATGTTGTTATGTGCTTGCTTTAACTAAGAACATAATTTCAGTTTCTTGTTTGGACAAGAAAGGTTTTTCATTTATAATAAAGAACAAATATTGTTCAGTTTATTTAAATGATATGTTCTATTGTAGTGCACCTCTGATGAACAAACTCTATATTCTAGACATTGAAAACCCTATCTATAACATAAGTACCAAGAGGTTCAAGTCAAATGACTTAAACCAAACCTATCTCTGGCACTGTCACTTAGGTCATTTAAATGACAAACGCTTATCCCAGCTCCATAAAGATGGTTTGCTGGACTCATTTGATTTTGAATCATATGAGACATGTGAGTCATGCCTTCTTGGCAAGATGACCAAGACTCCCTTTAGTGGGCACAGCGAAAGAGCGACTGATTTGTTAGGACTTATACATAGTGATGTATGTGGCCCTTTCAATGTCGCTGCTAGAGGCGGTTATAGGTAGTTCATCACATTTACTGATGACTTCAGTAGATATGGTTATGTGTACTTGATGACACATAAGTCAGAATCCTTTGAAAAGTTCAAAGAATTCAAGAATGAAGTACAAAACCAGCTTGACAAGAGTATTAAGATACTTCGATCAGATCGAGGTGGAGAATACCTTAGCCATGAGTTTCGTGACCATCTAGCTGAGTGTGGGATTCTATCTCAACTCACTCCTCCTGGAACACCATAGTGTAATAGTGTATCCGAAAGGAGGAATCGTACCTTATTAGATATGGTACAGTCTATGATGGGTCACACAGATCTTCCTACATCACTTTGGGGCTATGCTCTAGATACAGCAACCTTTATACTCAACCGAGTTCCATCCAAGGCTGTGATAAAGACACCATATAGGATATGGACTGGGAGAGATGCCCAGGTGTCTTTTATGAGGATTTGGGGTTGTGAGACTTACGTTAGACGTCAAGTCTCAGACAAACTGGGACCCAAATCTGACAAGTGCTATTTTATCGGATATCCCAAGGAAACTAAGGGATATTATTTCTACATTCCCAGTCAACACAAGGTAGTTGTGGCTAAGACTAGGGTATTTCTAGAAAGGGATTTTGTTTCTAGAAAGACTAGTGGGAGTACGTTCGATCTTGAAGAAGTTCAAGATGTGAACAATAGCATTGAACTCGATGGAAGTTGAATTGGAACCACAAAGTGTTGTAGATGATATTGTTCCACAAGGAGTTGAGGAACAACAACCAGTTCAAGTAGACATACCTCTTCGCAGGTCTGATAGGGTACGTCGTCAGCCTGAGAGATACTCATTTCTCTTGTCTGACCATGATGACGTTGTGCTCATAGAGGATGAGCCTACCTCCTATCAGGAAGCTGTGATGAGACCAGATTTCGAGAAATGGCTAGAGGCCAAGAGATCCGAGATGGAATCCATGTACATTAACCAAGTATGGACTTTGGTTGATCCACCTGAAGGGGTCAAATCCATTGGGTGTAAGTGGGTCTTTAAGAGAAAGATTGACATGGATGGACTTATTTATAAGGGTCACTTGGTAGCTAAAGGTTTCAAGCAAATTCATGGTATTGACTATGATGAAACCTTTTCTCCAGTAGCGATGTTTAAATCCATTCGGATCATGCTTGCAATTGCAGCGTACCACGATTATGAGATCTGGCAGATGGATGTCAAAACCGCGTTTCTGAATGGAAACCTGCTCGAGGATGTGTACATGACACAACCTGAGGATTTTGAAGATCCACATCATACTAGCAGAGTATGCAAGCTACATAGGTCCATTTATGGACTAAAGCAAGCTTCTCAGAGCTAGAATCTTCGATTCGATGATGCAATCAAATAGTTTGGTTTCATCAAGAATGAAGATGAACCTTGTGTCTACAAGAAGGTTGTTGGAAGCACAGTTGTCTTCCTTATATTGTATGTGGATGACATACTACTCATTGGGAAAGACATCCCTTTGCTAAAGTCTGTCAATACTTGGCTAAGGACTTGTTTCTCAATGAAGGACTTAGGTGAAACATCCTGCATTCTAGGCATACAGATCTATAGAGATAGATCTAAGAGGTTGCTTGGCCTAAGTCAGAGTACATATATTGACAAGGTACTCCTACGGTTTGCCATGCAGAACTCCAAGAAGGAATTTCTACCGATGTCACATGGCGTGAGTCTTTCGAAGACTCAAGGTCCCTCTTCTAGAGAGGAGAGAGACCACATGGATCAGATCCCTTATGCCTCAACCATAAGATCTATCATGTACGCCATGCTATGTACTCGTCCTGATGTCTCGCATGCTTTGAGCATGACGAGCAGATACCAGTCAGATCCAGGTGAAAGTCACTGGATAGTGGTCAAGAATATTCTCAAGTACTTAAGAAGGACTAAAGAATATTTCTTGATATATGGAGGCGATGACGAGCTAGCTGTAAAGGGTTACAGTGATGCCAGCTTCCAGACCGACTAGGATGATTATCGATCGCAGTCAGGGTTCGTGTTTTGCATTAATGGTGGTGTGAGCTGGAAGAGTTCGAAGCAGGACACAATAGCTGATTCTATAACAGAGGCCGAGTATATTGCTGCATCAGAAGCAGCAAAGGAGGCAGTTTGGATCCGCAAGTTCATCACTGAACTTGTGGTGGTTCCAAGCATTGCTGACCCTATTAAGCTCTATTGTGACAACAATGGAGCAATTGCGCAGGCTAAGGAACCTCGCTCACACCAGCGGACCAAACACATACTACAGTGCTTCCATCTCATTCGAGAGATCATCGATAGAGGAGATGTGAAGATTTGCAGAGTACCCACAGAGGCTAACATCGTAGATCCCTTGACCAAGGCTTTGGCACAAAGAAAGCATGATGGTCACACTAGGTCATTAGGCCTTAGAGTAGAAGGGAGATTGTTAGTTAGAGCCCTAGAGCAATCATTTGATGATTGTTGTATGGACTCATTGTATCTTATTCTTCTATATATAAATAAAGACATTTGTTTTAGTTATTATACTTACTTGTATTGGTGCCAAATAAGTAAGTATAATAGCGCCCTTGAGTAGAAGGTTTTTACCTATATCAATCGATTGGTTGAATCGATAGTGAGATGATATAGGGAACACTACTCTTAATCATTCCTAGTCGAGTATTAACATTCAGGGACAATGTTAATGCGACGAGACTAACATATAGGTCAACTAGATGACTTGATCTCACAAGTCATGGATATAGAGATATCTAGTTGACACATGGGTATGCATTGGAGAATGTATATTGAATGCCCCGCCATGAGAAAATATCATGGATCGTTATATGAGTGTCATATACTTTCTCACATGGCTATTAGTATGACAACTAGTCCTTGGACCTGAAGTCACCATGGTTCGCTACATAAGGAGTTACATACTTTGGCTTCGTCAAACGTCACCCATAACTGGGTGGACTATAAAGGCGATTACTGGGTATGTAATAAATTATGTAGAGGGATGTGAGTGATGTAGATGGGATCTATCCCTCCTATATGACGGGAGCGACATCGGTATTCTTGATAGAGTGAGACCACGAAGTGCATGACCATGCCCAAATGAGTCAATATGAGAAATTGAGCTCATTTGATTTAGTGAGTCTACTTGGAGTTCAAGATTTAGATTGATTAGATGATGACACGGTCTATGCCTCACATTGATCAATCTAGATGTCTAGGATAGAAGGACACTTGTCATATATTGTGAGGAGTCACAATTAGTAGTCACAAGGTGATGTTGGATCTCAACATTCTTGTAACTTGGGTAGTAATGATGTGTTGCTAGATACCGCTCATTACTTATGCTCCTAAATGGGTTTAGGGGCATTGCCAACGTTACAAGAACCTATAGGGTCACACACTAAGGACAATTAGATGGATATTAGGTTCATATGATGAACCAAGAGGATTAGATTCATTTGATGAGTCAAATTGTATTAAGAGTAATCCTAATTAGGCTAATTGAGTTGGACTCAAGTTGATTCATGTGTTCTATGAGTCTAATTTAGATTATGACTTATTGAATCAATTTAATTAAATGAATTAGATTCATTATATTAAATTGGCTTGAATTAAATGGTTGGATTAGATCAACCATGAGAGAGATTAAGTCAAGTTTGACTTGACTTGAGAGGAAGATGAAGAGTCAAGTTTGACTTGACTTTATGCCACCTCATTAGTGAGTTGGCATTGAGTGGGCCAATGATGATGCTCCATATCATCATGGTTGCTTAAGTGGGATGCCACCTCATGGGAGTTACCAAGAGTTGTGACTCTTGGCATTCCATGGAGGTTACAACTCCTCTTAATGTGGCCGACCACATCAATTGCAAGGTGAGTTTTCATTTGTGAAGTAACTCTCATCTTCTTCCTCCTTGAGCTCTCTCTTCTTGCTCTCCCTCTTCTCCTTGGCCGAACCACCTAGGTGCTAGCACACCTATTGTTTGGTCTTCTCCACCTAATTAGTTCGTGTGGATACGCATAGAGAGTTGTCTACTTTGACAACTTGAGATCCGACATCTCCTTGGACAAGCGGGACTCGCGAAGGGCACGCATCAAGGGTAAAAGGTTTTCTCCTTGTAAATCTAGTTTAGAACTAAGTCTAAGAAACTCATACTCATAGTTTTTCGAAAGTTTTATTCTTCGCACGGATCCGGTGGCGGGGTTTCGGGGTTTCCGCGACGCGAAAAAGCGATTTTCGCGGCCCGAAAAACCCAACACTATCCCTCCTATATGACGGGAGAGACATTGATATTCTTGATAGAGTGAGACCACTAAGTGCATGGCCATTCCCAAATGAGTCAATATGAGATATTGAGCTCATTTGATTGAGTGAGTCTACTTGGAGTTCAAGATTTAGATTGATTAGAGGATGACGCGGTCTATGCCTCATATTGATCAATCTAGATGTCTAGGATAGAAGGACAATGTCATATATTGTGAGGAGTCACAATTAGTAGTCACAAGGTGATGTTGGATCTCAACATTCTTGTAACTTGGGTAGTAATGATGTGTTGCTAGATACTGCTCATTACTTATGCTTCTAAATGGGTTTAGGAGCATTGCCAATGTTACAAGAACCTATAGGGTCACACACAAAGGGAAATTAGATGGAGATTAGGTTCATTTGATGAACCTAAAGGATTAGGTTCATGTGATGAACCAAATTAGATTAAGAGTAATCCAAAGTAGGCTAATTGAGTTGGACTCAATTTGGTTCATATATTAGATGAGTCTAATTTAGACTTAGACTCATTGAATTAATTTAATTCAATGAATAGAGATTCATTAAATTAAATTTAACTTGAACCAATGGTTAGATTTGATCAACCAAGGGAGAGAAGTGGTCAAGTTTGAATTGACTTGAGAGGAAGATGAAGGGTCAATTTTGACTTGACCATTTGCCACCTCATTGGTGAGTTGGCATGAAGTGGGCCAATGATGATGCTCCACATCATCATGGTTGCTTAAGTGGGATGCCACCTCATGTGAGTTACCAAGAGTTGTGACTCTTGGCATTCCATGGAGGTTACATTCCCTTTTAAAGTGGCCGACCACTTTTGATGAGAGAGTTAGTGCATTTTGTGTGCTTGGTGAGTAACTCCTTCTTCTTCCTCAAGCTCTTCTCTTCTCTCCCTCTCCTCCACCATACTGATCTTCTAAGGTTTCTAGCACATCCTTAGAGGTTCTCTCCATCGAGTTGTTCGTGTGGATACACATAGAGGAGTATCTACTTTGATACTCTCGAGATCCGGCGGCGAACCTTGGACGAGCGGGATACGCGAAGGGCTTCGCTTCAAGGGTAAATTTCTTTTCTTCCTTGTAGATCTAGTGTAGATCTAGGTTAGAAACTCGTACATGAAGTTTTTCGAAATTTTATAAACTTTGCACGGATCCGTGGCATGGGTTTCGGGGTTTCCGGAATGCAAAAAGTGGTTTTTACGGTCCGAAAAACCCAACACATTAGACTCCCTATCGCACTTTGATAGTATTTCAAGTCTACTGGTTTTCCTTCTAATTTTGAGTCAATTTTAATGTTGGTAGACATTAGTGTATTAATAATTTTTGAATTATCTATTCCAAATTTTTTAATTAATTCCTTAGTGTATTTAGTTTGAAAAATATAAATGCCATCTTTGGTTTGTTTAATTTGTAGACCTAGGAAAAAGTTAAGTTCACCTACTAGACTCATTTCAAACTCATTTTCCATTAATTTGGTAAATTCTTTTAAAAATTTGGAATTAGTTGAGCCAAAAATTATATCGTCTACATATATTTGATCTATAAAAATATCATTTTCTAGGGTTTTTATAAATAAGGTTGGATCTATTTGACCTTGGTTGAACCCTTTAGATATTAGATAATTGAATAGATGTTCATACCAAGCCCTAGGTGCTTGTTTTAGTCCATATAGGGCTTTGTTTAGCCTAAAAACATGATTTGGATGTTCTAAGCCCTCAAATCCTGGGGGTTGACCTACATATACCTCTTCTTTGATAAATCCATTTAAGAAAGTGAATTTTATATCCATTTGATAAAGCTTGAATCCTTTATGTGCTGCATAGACTAGCAGCATCCTAATGGATTCAAGTCTGGCTACAGGGGCATAGGTCTCATCATAGTCTAACCCTTCTACTTGGTTGAACCCTTTAGCTATTAACCTTGCTTTGTTTCTAACTATTTCACCCTGATCATTTAACTTGTTCCTAAAACCCATTTAGTATCAATTATGGTCTAATTACTGGGTTTAGGTACTAATTCCCAGACATGATTTCTTTCAAATTGGGCTAATTCCTCTTGCATTGCTAGTGTCCAGTCTGGGTCGGGTAGGGCTTTGTCTACAATTTTGGGTTTAATTTGGAAATCAGGGCTATTTAGCTTAGGTTCCTAAAGGATGACCTAGTTCTGACTCCTAGAGTTGGATCACCCAAAATTTGGTCAGATGGGTGATTAGTATTTGTTCTTGTTGGTCTTATAGTTGGGTCAGTAACTGGTTCTTGTAATTCACTAGATTCAAGTGGAATTTCTTCATCATCTTCTAAATTTCTTGAGTTAATATTTTCTATATTGATATTTTCATTTACTACATTAGGTAAGTAATTTTTTTCATCAAAAATTACATTTGTAGTTTCTTCAACTTTTAGGGTATTTTTGTTGTAAACCCTATATGCCCTACTAGTTGTTGAGTACCCTAAAAATATTCTTAGGGTTGTTTTTCATGTAAATTTTCCTAAATAGTCTTTGGTGTTTAAAATAAATACTTTACAGCCAAATACTTTTAAATAGTTTAAGTTAGGAATTTTATTATAATATATTTTATAAGGTGTTTTATTTTGATATTTACTAAGTAAAATTCTATTTTGTATATAACAGGCTGTATTAATTGCTTCAACCTAGAATTGGTTAGATAGTTTGTATTCATTTAACATGGTCCTAGCGGTTTCTTGTAGGGGTCTATTTTTCCGTTCTACTAGACCATTTTGTTGGGGGGTCCTAGGGCATGAGTATTCGTGTTTATAGCAATTAATTTCACAGAATTCAATAAATTTAAATTCTTCCCCATGGTCACTTCTAATTCTTTTTATTTGGGTGTCTTTTTTATTTTCTATTAATTTGCAAAAGATTTTAAAAACTTCAAAGGTTTCATCTTTAGTTTTTATGAATTTTACCCAAGTAAATCTTGAGTAGTTATCGATTATTACTAAGCAATATTGGTTTTTGCTTAGTGACTTGGCTCCATGTGAATCAAACAAGTCTAGGTGAAGGAGATCAAGTATAGAAGTTGTTCTGTTTAGGTTGGTTAACTTATGGTTTGACTTGGTTTTTTTACCTTGTTGACAAGCATCACAAGTTGAATTTTCAATAAATTTTAATTTAGGCAGACCTCTAACTAAACCATTTTGACTCATTTTTGAAATGAGTCTAGTATGAGTGTGACCCAGTCTCCTGTGCCACAACTCAGTTTCCTCTTGTTGTGTCAATAGACACTCTTGTGAAGAGTGTAGGGGATCGGTGGCCGGCTAGAAGGGGGGTTGAATGGACGACACCCCCAATTCGTTCACTTCCTACGCATTCATTAGTGCACAAGTGGAAATACAATAACAAATACTAATACGAATACAACTATAAATAAGAAAGGAAATGCAAACCACTAACACGTTCGTTTACGTGGTTCGAAGATAACTTGCTCCTACTCTACGACGTGCCCATAAGGAGGACGATCCCTCAATCCGCCGGTGGATTAGTCCCCGACAAACTCCGGCTAGCTCAACCTCCTTGTGGGTGGAGAAACCTCACCACAACTCCAACCAAGACCTCTTGGCATACAAAGATCTCTTGAGCACAAGTAGACTACTAATTAGACTTTAATCAAGTCCAATTTCGTCACCTTGGCCGGCCATCCCAAGCTCCTTCTTATAGACCTTGGAGCAAATCAGCAAACTAATTTGCCCGTTACCAGTCGACTGGTCCTTGCACCAGTCGACTGGTGCCATCCCAATGACACTCCAATGACTCTTTACCAGTCGACTGGTCCTTGCACCAATTGACTGGTGCCTGGCCGTTCGGGCATCGAAGCTCTCTGTGCTCACCACCAGTCGACTGGTCCCAGTACTAGTCGACTGATATAACCCTAAACTTAGGGTTTCCCATCCCGAGTACATTTCTCTCTCACTCGAACCCTCACGACTCACTTGACTCTTCTTTGTAGCCTTGACCTCTTACCTTCAAGCCTACTTCCTTTGGCTCTCGTCCCTCGGATGCATCCAAGCCCGCGGCTAGCCCCCAATGCCATCCTTTGCGTATGTCTCAAAGTCGCTTCCCTCATCCCTTGTCCTTGTTGCACGGTCCCTCAGATGCATACAAGCCTGCAACTCATCCCCAATGCCATCCTTCACCGGACCCAAAGCCATCAACCTTAGTCACATGTGTATCCTGCAGTCCTGCATAACTCAAGTACACATATCAAATACAAGGGTGAACCTAACTTAAACCCTTTGCCCAAACACCAAAACACATGGTCACACGTACCATTGGGATTGCTCCAATAATCTCCCCCTTTTTGATATTTGGCAATACATTTAAGTTAGGGAAAACATAATAGCAAATAAATATGCTAAAAAGAAACAATGGACTTACGTTGCCAATGCTACACACTTGGACTTACACCGCCGAATGGACTTACGTTGCCAATGTTACACACTTAGACTTACACCGCCGAATGGACTTACGTTGCCAAGGTTACACACTTGGACTTACACCGCCGAATCAAAATGCAAACATGCATTGGAACCTATCACAAGGCTCCCCATTCACCTAAGCTCACCAATGAGATAGGATTTTCCCATAGGGATATTTAAGAACCTACTACAAGGCTCCCCCTACGCAAAGGCACTAAGGTTTTCCTAACCAAACCTTACTTCTCCCCCTTTACTTGACATCCAAAAAACTTTCCAACAATATCCCAATTGTTGAAAACTTATCATCCAAACTGACCCTAAACTCATGTATTTATCCCCCATGGATCTCATACATCTAAACGAGTTGGCACGGTCAAGAACAGTGCTGAAAAACACTTTCAGGCTGGTATCAGTCGACTGCCCTTTGGTACCAATCGACTGCCCCCTTCGACACAACCTTATAGAAGCATTCTGTGGTCAAAAAACACTATTACCAGTCAACTGGTATCTGCACTAGTCGACTGGTACCCTATTTATGAAAAAATTAACCTTTTCTAGCCAACTTCAGAAATGCACCAGAAATTCCACAGACCTCAAAAAATCCCCAAATTTTGTGGAGAGTTCTATTGTATCCATGTCTACTTAGGAAATATACATTACAAAATGTATCTATCACCAATCTCAAGATTGACACAAAATCCAAAACTAGCTAAATGGTTCAATTGAACCTTGACCTAAAGTCCTAGTTTTGGCTTCCTCTTGATGTATTTGCCCATACCAACCCACAATGCATCCCTAGCATTGTTTTATATGGAATCTATACATCCAAAATCAATTATCATACTATATGACCCGAAATATCATATTTCTTGCATGAAACAAAAATTATGTGTGCCAAATCCCTAGGTTTGAGACTCAAGTCCGTCTCCAAATCATTTGGCACACTCCATGGCTCCTTTAGACTCCCAAGTAGTACCCACCTGAGATCCATTTGCCATGGGTCCAAAATTGACTTTTTGAGCTCCCCCTAGAGCTCTTAGCCTTAGCCACCTCCTTAGGTGACTCATCCACAATTGCTAGGCCATATCGGTGCACCTCCGGTGACACTTGGCCTACAAGCCTAACCTTTTTGACCTTGGACACCTTGTCCTTGGTTAACTTCTCCTTACTTTTAGATGACTTTCTATTGCCATTTATTGGCTTCTCCTTGCTATAGTCATATGCAACCCTAGCATAAAACTTTACCTTAGCATTGGAGACATTAGATCGGTATCCCAAACCCGATCTATCATTGTTGGGGTTTTGACTACCCAACACCATGCTTAACCCTCTAGATCCAACATTGAATCTATCTAGGGTTTTCTCCAATTGATCAAGCTTTGCTTTTAATGCTTGATTTTCCCTTTCTAGGTTCCTAAATCTAGAGTTAACATGTCCACCATGGACATTCCTAGACCTACCCACTTTTCTAGGCATATGTCTCCCCTTCTTGGGATTGATGCCTTGGGTCTCCTTAGGTCTATCGTTTCTAGAGTTATCATGAATGAGTTTCCTAGGGTTATGCTCGACATTTACCCTACTCCTATCATGATATTCGAAACCAAAATTATACATGGGTAAATAATAGCAATTATTTTTAGCATGCATGGGTGTATAAGAATTAAACCTTGAATTATAATTCAAGTTAGGGTATACCTCCCTTACCCTTGAAGCTCCCCCTTGATTTGAGCTCCTCTTCTTCTTCTCCCACTTCTTTAAATGCGCAAGCTTCTTGATCTCCCTCTTCTTGGGGCATTTTGTGTGGTAGTGCCCCTTCTCCCCACATGTGAAGCATACAATGCGCATTCTCCTTCTTTGGGTTTCTTCATTCTTACAACCCTTGTTAGTATTCAAATTAACTTGAATGGGTTTAGGAGTTACCTCTTTCTTACCCAATGGACATCTACTCTTGTAGTGCCCCTTTTCATTACACCCGAAGCATATTATATGGACCTTTGACTTTCCTTCGGTGGAGGTGCTTACTAGGTTGACTTCCAAGACTTCTTCTTCACTTGTCTTGGATTCTTCTTCAACCTTTGAGGATGTAGATGCTACCTTATCTTCCTTATCCACACTAGTGGAGGGCCTCTCTTCATCCTTTTCCTCCTCGAACGTGACCGAATTCACTTCTTCTTCTTCTTTTGATGTTGAATTGGTCTCCACATCCAATTGGTCCTTCTTCTCCTCTTGGACCACTTCATCCTTTTCTTCGGATTTTTCCTATTCATGTGTAGGCATGAGTTCTTCCCATTGAACCTTCATTATCTTGCTCCATAAATTGTGAGCATTCTCGTACTCACCTACACACCTCATCACATTAGAAGGTAATATATTAATTAAAATTGATATTATCTTATTGTTTGCCTCCAATCTTGAGGTTTGCTCCTCTGTCCAATATCGTGGTCGGAGCTTCTTCCCTTTCTTGTCTTTTGGGACTTCGAATGGTTCCTTGATCACCATCATGGTATCCCAATCTGTGTCGAAGAAGACCTCCATCTTCATCATCCAATAGGTGATGTCCCATAAGCCTCCGCCTTCAAATTTTGACGATACAATTAAGCTGGTCATCTTCTTATATTTGCTCTTCTCGGCGATTAGTCCGGTGAAGTGCGACCTCGCTCTGATACCACTTGTAGGGGATCGGTGGCCGACTATAAGGGGGGGGTTGAATGGATGACACCCCCAAATCATTCGCTTCCTATGTATTCGTTAGTGCACAAGCAGAAATACAATAACAAATACTAATACAAATGCAAATATAAACAAGAAAGGAAATGCAAACCGCTAACACGTTCGTTTACGTGGTTCGGAGATAACTTGCTCCTACTCCACGGCGTGTCCGTAAGGTGGACGATCCCTCAATCCGTCGGTGGATTAGTCCCCAGCAAACTCTGGCTAGCTCAACCTCCTTGTGGGTGGAGAAACCTCACCATAACTCCAACCAAGACCTCTTGGCACATAAAGATCTCTTGAGCACAAGTAGACTACTAATTAGACTTTAACCAAGTCCAATTTCGTCACCTTGGCCGGCCATCCCAAGCTCCTTCTTATAGAGCTTGGAGTAAATCAGCAAGCTGATTTACCCGTTACCAGTCGACTGGTCCTTGCACCAGTCGACTGGTACCTGGCCGTTCGGGCACAGAAGCTCTCTGTGCTCACTGGTTACCACCAGTCGACTGGTCCCAATACCAGTCAATTGGTACAACCCTAAACTTAGGGTTTCCCATCCCAAGTGCATTTCTCTCGCACTCGGACCCTCACGACTCACTTGACTCTTCTTTGAAGCCTTGACCTCTTACCTTCAAGCCTACTTCCTTTGGCTCTCGTCCCTCGGATGCATCCAAGCCTGCGGCTCGTCCCTAATGCTATCCTTTGCGTATGCCTTGAAGTCGCTTTCCTCGGCCCTTGTCCTTGCTACCTTGTCCACGGTCCCTCAGATGCATACAAGACCGCGGCTCGTCCCCAATGCCATCCTTCACTGGATCCGAAGCCATCAACTTGAGTCATATGTGTATCCTGCAGTCCTGCACAACTCAAGTACACATATTAAATACAAGGGTGAACCTAACTTAAACCCTTTGCCCAAACACCAAAACACTGTTGGAGTGTATACTAAAAGTCTAGCTTTTGCAAATATTTATTTTTGGAATAAAAGAATCACATTGGTCAATATATACATTTATTTGTTAAATGTAATTGTTCAATTAATTTATATAGTAGACAACATGGTGTGTGGTGTCACACACAGAAGATCATGTTGACAGTTCTTTATAAATTATAAACAGCTGCTCACGACTAAGATGGAAAGGAACAAACCATTAGAATAGTCATAGTGTAATTAAGTATTAGTTTATCTTGATTAATAAATTACACTGGTATACTCTAAGTGTATTGAGTAGGACCATTTAGGTAAGTTCTTTTTGTACTGACTTAGTAAAAGAACTAGACCTTAGTTATTATGGAAGTGTATGCTCTTAATCCTAATATAATAATAAGCATATATATTTAATATTTATTTCTTTGACTTATCAAAGGGTGAGGTTTAGCTCGATAAATCAATATGCCCGATAAGTTGGGAAATGATATTACTTATAGTGTGTGTTGTTGATTATAGAAGGAATCTGTATCCTAGTTATCTAGGTTGAGAATGTCCCCAAGAGGAGCTCATAAGGATTGCCATGTTAAACCCTGCATGTGGACTTAGTCCGACATGACAATGAAGTTGAGTGGTACTACTCTTGGAGTTAGATAATAATTAAGTGAGTTGTCAGTAACTTACTTAATTAGTGGACATTTGTTATCTTAAGCACAGGGAGACTAACACACTCATGATAAGAAGGAGCCCATAATGTAATTTGGGATTGGTGCGGTAGTGTGATAATAACTCTCTAGTGGAATGTGTTATTATCGATGAACTTGAGTTGTGTGTTCGGGGCGAACACGGGATACTTAAGCTCATTGGAAGGCCAAAACCAATTTCTCCTCTAGGTCTCTGTCGTAGCCTCATTATAGCCTCAAGTCCATCCAAATGTAAGGCTCTTCTTGGTGTACAAGGAGGCCGGTCCATTGCTTGGTGACGAAGCAATGGCCGACCACATCCTCTTCTATAGGGGTCGGCCCTATTGCTTGGTGACCAAGCTAGTAGGGGTCAGCCACAATAATTCAAACAAGGAGGATTATTTTGAATTTTTAAAATCTTCTCTTTGTAGAAAACTAAAAGTTTTAAAAGAGAGATTTTAATTTTTAAATCTTTCCTTATTTGAATTAGGCCACATGTTTTAATAGAGTTTTAAAAGCTTTGAAACTTTCCTTTTTTAACCATCTTCATGGTTTAAGAAAAAGGAAGATAAGTTTTAAAATTTAAATTTTGTATCACCATGTTAAAAAAGGGAATTTATAAGAGAATTTTTAAATTTTAAAACATGGTTTTAATTTTTATAACTTTCCTTTTTTAACTCCTACTTTAAGAAAGAGAGCTTGTAAAACTTTATAGGAGTTTTTCTTCTTGTAAAATTTTATGAAAAAAATTATTTCCTTCCTCTTATAGGGGCCGACCACCCTTGCTTGGTGCCCAAGCAACGTGGCCGACCATGTTTAAAAAAAATAAAATCATCAAATTTATTTTTGATGATTGATTCAATCAAGAGGAAAGAAAAGGAAAATTAAAAGGGAAAAGGAAAAGCTAGAGGAAGATTTTAATTTTTTGTAAAAATTCTTCCCTTATTTGCCTTGGGCAAGTATTATAAAAGAAGGGGTGAGGAGGCTTCATGAGACACAACAATTCTTATTCTCTTGCTTGGAGATCTTGGTGTGGCCGACCCCTTCTCCTTCTCCCTTTCCCTTTGCTCTCTTCTCCTTGGTGGTGGTGGTGGCCGGATTTTAGAGGAAGAGGAAGATATCTTTTGGGTGGTGTTCATCTTGGAGGATCGTCGCCCACACGACGTCCAAGGCAAGGCGAGGAATACGGCAGAAGATCTCGAGGTCATTAGTTTACAAAGAGAAGGTATAATTAGCAATTGTTTTCCGCATCATGCTAGTTATTTCTTTTCATAAGAATTCCAAACACAAGAGGCATTAGATCTAGTTTTTCGAGTTTGTGTTTTCTTCTTTTTCGAATTTGTGATTCGATTGTTCTTTTTGGTTAACCTAGAGTTATTTAAGGAAATTAAATATTAGCTTTCCTTAAAAGGCTTTGTCTAGGCGGTGGTGGTTGCTCCTATATCCAAGAAGGTCATGTGCCTCGCCATGCAGTCCTGGAAGCCAATTTTGGAAATTAATATTTAATGGAATTAATAACATAGGTGGATTTGAATCAATAGTGTTAAGTTTCGCTTGTGATTCAAATCTAAACCATTAAGAACAGATAAGTTAAATTTGGAATCAATGATGTTAAGTTCCATCTGCGATTCCTAATTTAACTTCTAAAGAACATAATAGGTTATTTAAGGAAAGGTTCGATACTTGTACAAAAAATTTTTGTACAGTGGAACCGGTACATTTTCCTTGGACTAACCAACAAACACATGATCGCACGAACCATTGGGATTGCTCCAACAAAGAGATAGGGAGGTCTATTGTATAAATCTTCTTTTTCCTAATTCCCTTAAGTGTGATTTCAGGATTATTAATATTCTTAATTATGCATTCATTTTTTGAAAAAGTCACTAAGTATCTTGAGTCATATAACTGGCTAATACTAAGTAGATTGAAACTAAATTGTTCAACTAATAACACTTTTCGAATATAAAAATTAGAATTTAATTGGATATTACCTATTCTGTTTACCTTAAGGGTTCCGTTGTTGCTGAACGCAACCGACCCTAGGTTCTTGAGTTTCAGTTTAGTGAATTTTAGTCTGTCTCCAATCATGTGCCTGGAGCATCCACTATTTAGCATCCATTGATCCAATTCTTTATGTTCCTACATAAAGTATTTGATTTGGGTCAATTTTATGGATTTAGAAGATAGTTCCATCTCACCCAGTCTAGATGATCAATCATGATATTCCTATGGGTGCTTGTGAGATGGTTTATTAAGTTAATTGGTTAAGTCGATTAGTTAATTTAATTAATTAAATTTTAGTCAATTATAAAGTTAATTAAGTTATTAAATTGATTAATTAAAAATTATTACGTTAATTTAGTTGATTAATTCGTTTAAGTTGATTTAAAGTGATTAGGTTAGTTTAGTTAATTAAGTTAATTTATTTGTTAAGTTAATTAGATTTTAGTTAATTATTAAGTTATTAAATTGATTAATTAAAAATTATTACATTAATTAAGTTAATTTAGTTGATTAATTCGATTAAGTTAATTAAGTTGATTTAAATTAAATGTGATTAAATCAATTAAAATTTAGTTGATTATTAAGTTGATTAAATTAATTAAAGTTAAATTGTTAGTTAAGTCTATTTAGTTAAATTATTAATTAAGTTAATCTAGTTTATTTTATTTAAATTATTAATTAAGTTAATTAAGTTTATTTCGTTAAAATTGACTAAGTTCAACCTAGATCTATCTCACCCGATTCTACGTTATCAAACAGGGAATCTTAAGTAGGTTTGTGAGATGAATATCTTAATTTAGATTATTTCTAAGGATTAATTTACATTTGAGTTAAACTTAGGTTTTCCAATTGGTTAATTAAACATACATTTCGAAGATTGGCTCCCAAGCTGTGGTGTGGCACTAGACCTTCTTGGGTATGAGATCATCCACCACTTCTAGACAGAGCCTTTCAAAGAAAATATATATTTAATTTCCCTTTTGAAACCCCTAGATTTAACTAAACAAGTGTAAATTATGCCTAGGTCCTTACTCTATCTTAGTCTAAACATGCATATTACAAGAAAAAAAATAAGCAAGCATCAAGCAATTTTATCTATTTATTAAAATAGTTTTTCTATTGGCTCCCCCTGGATCATAGCCTCGATATGGTCTGTCAAGGTAATGCACTTGATCCTTGGGGACCCAATATTGACCAAGTCCAACTTGATTGATCAAGTTGGACTTAGGTATTCATGCTTACACTATCTTTCTATTCGGTTTGTTAACAAGCGATAAATAAGACCGATATTTTCTTTTAGTTCTAAATCCTAGTCCGGATCGATTGTATACGACTTTCTGATTTCCAAGAATCAAGTCAAGATTCTTGGAACCCAGTGTAAACTATTCTAATGTAGTTTTCAAATCCTTAACTTGAATTTTCAGGCTGGAATTCTCTTCCTTAAGTTTTTGGACTTGAGTTGAGGTTCTAGTCTAAACAGTGTCAACCAAGGATTCGGTATTAGTCACTTCTTTAAGGGATGTTACTTCCTTTAGAAGCGACTTAATCCGAACATTAAACTTAGCTAGTTTATGCATTAAGTAATTTATTAAATTATACAAATGAAATTTACTTACAGAGGATTTCGGCCCTTCGGAAATAGATACGGATCTGTGACTTCTCTTAGACTCAGTTTCCAATTTGTCCTCGCTTTCGGATTCGTTGAGTTGGTCCCGGGCCGCCATTGCTAGAAAACTCGTTTGCTCAAGTTTCTCATCGTCAGACTCCTCTGAAGAAGACTCGTCCCAAGTCGCTTTCAGGGCCTTCTTCCTTCTTGGTTTCTCCGCATCTTTCTGGTTTGGGCAGTTGGCCTTGATGTGCCCCTTTTGGTTGCATCCATAGCACGTGACTTCAAACTTCACCTTTGGTTGGGCCTCCTTGGACTAGATTACCTTTTTGACATCCTTCTTGTTGAAGCCCCTCTTCTTTCTATAGAGCTTCCTCACCAGGTTGACGAGTTCGGCCGTAAGCTCGTTGTCGTCTGAATCTTGTTCTTCTTCTGATTCTGGTTTAGTTCTGCGCTTTGTTTTAGCTTCCCGGGTTCTGCTTGTACCTACAACCAAAGCTATACCCTTCTCGACCGGACGTGAGTTAATCTGTTCATGTAATTCAAATTATACAAATAGCTCATCTAACTTGATTGAAGAGAGATCCTTAGAAATCTTGTACGCATCAACCATGGATGCCCACAAGGTATTCCTCAATATGTCGCGGTTCTCCACCCTTTGGCTGATTGCATGGAGTCCGTTCAATAGGTCTTGTATGCGGGCGTGCAGTTGGCTTGCCGTTTCATTTTCCTACAATTTAATATTATATAGTTTACTTAAAATAAGGTCTCTCTTGCTTACCTTTGTGTCTGATGTACCCTCATGTAGTTCGATTAGCTTTTTCCACAGCTCCTTTGCACTTGAGAAAGGTCCTACTCTGTTGAGTTCCTCCTTTGTCAGGCCATACTGGAGGGTGCATGTCGCTTTGGTATTTGCTTCTACCTTCTTGATTAGGGCTGCATCCCAGTTCTCGCAAGGTATACCGACACCGTTAGTTGGAAGTTTGAGTTCAGTCTTGATGATCATCCAGACTTCAAAGTGAGTCTAGAGATAAGCCTCCATCAAACCCTTCCTATAACCGAAGTCGTCTCTGGTGAAGAGCGGTGGGCGAACGGTGCTATAACCTTCTTGGAGAGCCATGATATGAAATCTAAACACAGAGAAATATAAAATTTATCCTAGGGCTTGATCCTGGATTAGCAGTGCGGTTTGAAAGACAAGATATTAGGTGATCTCGAGTGGTGTTGCACCAACTTCGAGACAAATCCGATTACGAAAAATTTGATTGGAAGGCGGCAAAAATACCGACTCCGAAAAATTGAAATTACCACGAAAAAAATGTTTGATTGGTGGTTACACTAAATCGAAGCGACCCTGCTCTGATACCAATTATTGGATCAAGAAGCGCTAGAGGGGGGGGTGTGAATAGCGCTCGTGGCTTTCACTTTTTGTATTAGGAAAAACAATGAGTTAAGCAGCGGAAATTAAAAGCACAACACAGAAAGAAGACCCAAGTATTTTTACTTGGTTGGGAGCCTTAGGCGACTCCTACTCCAAGACCCACGATCGTTGATCACTTTCGATGGGCAATCACTATCAATATGTAAATCTTTTACAACTTTAGAATACAAGAGCTTGAATAATTAATTTATACTGACAATACAAAAAGATGAAGAAGCTAATCGTCAATCGTCGGAGTGTCGAAGTGATTTGGAGCAGTGCACA
Source organism: Zingiber officinale (assembly GCF_018446385.1). Taxonomy (NCBI): domain Eukaryota; kingdom Viridiplantae; phylum Streptophyta; class Magnoliopsida; order Zingiberales; family Zingiberaceae; genus Zingiber; species Zingiber officinale. Next base: position 33,112,159 of record NC_055992.1, on the reverse strand, counting down.
GCTTTAAAGGATCGCTTGAATTCTGTCTGTCGTTGTAGTTTGGAGCTGCAGCTCGAGGCTCCTTTTATAGCCTTTACAGATCTGATCCAGATCCTCGAAACTCGGGATTAGGTTTGACTCGAAGCGGATCAGCCGATCGATCCCCACGTACGGTCGACCGATCAGATGATCTCATCCTCATCCAATCTGTTCGCTCCGCTTCAATTTGGTCAACTCCTATCTAAGCCATTTGGTCGACCGATCAGCTCCTCAGACCCGATCAATCCGGCCTGTTCCAGTCGTCGCTTATCCTTGGTTCGGTCGACCGATCCCCTGGTCGAACCCGGTCTACAATCTGGAAATCTGATCTTGCTGCTTAGAGGTTCGATTGACCGATCTAGACGTTCGGTCGACCGATCCCGATCGATTCTAACCTTGCACAAAAATATTAATCTCCTGCAAAACAGAGTTAGAACATAACATATAATATATAAGTAAATAAATTGACAGCCTTCAGGCTGTCCGGTTCTGACTTCGAATTTTCGTCCAGAAACCTAGGTCGAACCGACGCCTATTGCTCCCTCTACGGGGAACGCGTCCTCACCTACTCCACTTAGGAGAGCATACCTGATGCTAGTCCGATCCTCCAGACTAACTATACTTTCTGCCTAGGGTTACCACCCCCTAAGACCTAGGGTTACCAACCCCTAGGGTTTTCCGCCACCTAGGGTTATCTCCCCTAGGACCTAAGGTTACAGCCCCTTAGGGTTTTCCTCCACCTAGGGTTACCACCCTCTAGGACCTAAGGTTACCGCCCCCTCGGGGTTTTCCACCAGCCTAACCGCAGTTAGGACTTTCTTGAAAAACCTCATTCATACATGTTAGATAACAAAACAACTTAACTTTGAATCCCTTTGCCATTATCAAAACTTGGGTTCGATCGTCGGATGTTTCTCGCACCAACAAATGGTAATGTAATTTCCTACAAAGTAAGATTGGTAGTGAAAGGCTATCGTCAAAGGTAAGACATTGACTATGACGAAACCTTCTCACTTATAGCCATGATTAAATTCATTCAGAAACTCCTAGTCATATCAGCTCATCATGATTACGAGATATGATAAATGGATGTGAAAATAACTTTCCTTAATGGAAAACTGCTTGAGTACGTGTGTATGATACAACCCGAAGGTTTTACATCTGTTAATAAGTGAAGGCACTGAAATTCTGTTCTGTTTAAATTTCCCTATACAAAAATTGTACAAGCACAGAACTTTTCCTAGCAACCCGCATGTTCGATTAGACATGTGTTTGATCAATCAAGCAAGTTCTTGACGGATCAAAGCACACCTTGATCAAAGTACAAGATCGCTGGCCTCTTGTGTTGGTATTCAAAATTGATACAAAGAAAACTAAACTAATTACACAGCGGAATTAAAGAACTAGTTATACCTTTTCTTTGTAGCTAAAGACCTCTTGATCTTTTTGTTGGTTGCTACTCAGAAAACCTAATGGTTCCACTGTACAAAAATTTTGTACAAAGGTCTGAACCTTTTCCTAGCTACCATGTGTTCTTTTAAATTAAACTCGGATCGCCTGCGGAACTTAACACGTTTGATCCTAAGTTTAATTTATTTGTTCTTTTAGGTTTAGACTTGGATCTCCTGCGGAACTTAACATGTTCGATCCAAATCACCTAGGTTATTAATTCCATTAAATATTAATTTCCAAAATTGGCTTCCAGGACTGCATGACGAGGCACATGACCTTCTTGGATATGGGAACAACCACCACCGCCTAGACAAAGCCTTTTAAGGAAAGCTAATATTTAATTTCCTTAAATAACTTTAGGTCAACCAAAAGGAACAATCAAATCACAAGGGAAAGAAAAATAAAAGAACACAACATCGAAATACTAGAATCGCATGCCTCTTGTATTTGATATTTTTACATGGAAATAAAACTAACATGATGCGGAAAACTATATTAGTTATACCTTACTTAGTAGATAATGTGTAATACCCACTAAGCTTGTAAGATAAATATATGAATGTGGGATTTTGCCTTAGAAAAATAATAGGAAGTGAGTTGAACCAAAAAGGAAATAAAAAGAAATAAAAATAGGGAGAGGTCAAGGATTGAACCTTGAACCTCTTATATTATATTTCATAGAATTAATGGGTAATGACCAGTTGGGATAGGAATAATATGTTGATAGAAAAGGAGGGAAACTCATGATAAAGGTAAGAGTAAAAGCTAGCCAAAAGGAAACAAGTAAAGAGCAAGAGAAAGGCAATTTGCCTTCCTCCCTTCCTCTCCCTCTTCCTCTTTGATTTTGCCGAAATGTTTAAAGAGGAATTAAGGGGATTCATTCCCCCTTATTTCACCATGAATGATGAGGATAAATAAACAAATAAAAATAAAAATAAAATAGAAAAAAAGGGCTAAGGGAGAAGGAAAGCAAAAACTAAGTTTGCTACCTCTTCCCCCTTAACATAAAAGAGAATATGTAAAGGGAAAATTCTATTTTCTCTCATTTTTCTCATTCTCTCCTCTCCCTCACCGAAACCTCAGTTCCCCTCTCCTCCATTTTCGGCCCCAAGCCAAGGTTTTCTCCTAAGAAAACCTAAGATACAAGGAGGACTTAGCAAAGGAATCAAGGGAAAGGAACTAGAAGAAGAGGCTACTTCTTCTTCTTCATACCTTAGATCCACAAGCGAAAAAGGATGTAAGCTTCCCCTCACCTGTGGTACAAGGCTTTTATGTGCTTTTCGGATTTTATGAAGATTTTAAAACCTAGAAACAAGTTTGAGAAAATTCGGCCAAGAAGAGCTTTCAAAATCTAATGGTGTTTAAACTAGTCTTCACTACATGATAGATTTTTCTATGCTATGTAAAGGGGTTCTTCTTCATACTTTTATACCTATATGATGCTTGATCAGAGGAGTACTGAACCCTAGAATTTCGGCCAAAAATATTCTTAAGAGGATAGGGAAATTTATTGTTTTACCCAACTAGTACAAGGTTCTCCCTATGAAATATTAAGGATCATGTATTAATTTTCTTCCTTAGAAGATATTTGAAACTAAAAGAAAACCCACTCATATGATTCGGTCAAGAAAGGGTTTAGGGTTAGGAAGACCTTGAAATTTAAATAACCATGCTCATGTGATAGAATACAAAGATCTAAAAGGATTTGTATGCTTGAATATTGCTAGAATTTCATGAACTCCTTCTTAGGGTTTTTCGGCCATGATGAGATGGATGGCTTAGAAAAGCTTAAACAAAATTTTAATATGCTCAAGACCTCTGTGCTATTTAGATATGAAAGTTGGTTAATGCCCTCATGCTTAATTACGGTGTAGAAAAATTAGTTGCATGACATATAACATGTATGACCACAAGGGGTCCTAGCTTATTCATGAACCAATTTGTATACATGTTTCTTAGTAACTTTTGCCATGAAACTTACTTAGGTTTTTTCATGCTTTAGTCCACTTAAAAACCTAGCTAAGGAATGGTAGGTTTCGGCCATGAGAAAAAAATAAAAGAAAAAGAGGAAAAGAAACCTAGAAAGCGTAAGACACAATTCATATGTATACTCATTATGCTTGTCCTTATACATGCTATGAAACTTGTATAAATTCTCATGCTTTTAGGCTATTTGAAGCAAGTTCAATTCTGTGAGTTTCGGCCAAGTAGGGTTTAAAAGACCTAGAGGCCTTAGAAATGAAACCAAATGTGTTAAAAGTACTTATTATGAAAATAGGATAATGTGTTGATTGTTTCACATGCTTGTATAATTTTTCCATGACCTAAATGAACCCTTGAATGTTTCGGTCATGAAGGAATAGATGCCCTAGAAACCCTAGGACTTAAATTAAATATGCTCATGTCACTCTACATGAAATATGATAAGTAGAAAGCCAAGGTTCAATTGCTATATGTTGTTTTATGACCTAAAATGATGCTAGGGTATGTTTCGGCCATAACTATTGTATGATGCCTTGTATGAATTTATACAAAATGTTAGACCAAGTTCACATGCTTGTATGCTTGTTTGTAGCCCTAATGAGAACTTGTTAAATTTCGGCCATGACATATGTTAAGGGCTTAAAGAACTTAGGAACTAATTCAAATGTGTCAAATGTGTTTACCTTGTTCCTTGGTAAAAATGTTATAAATATGATTTAAAGTTGTCCATGCTTTTATGTCATATGGAACCTTGTTTCACACCTTAAGGTTTCGGCCATGTAAAAATTAGGGACTTGAGGAACTTAGAAACTAAGTTAATCATGTTTATAATGCTTCCTATGAAAATGTTATGATGATAATTTAGGTGCCACATGCTTGGATGTTGTGTTTAACCTAAATTGAGCTCTAAAGGGTTTCGGCCACAAGGGTTTAGGAAGCTTAAAACCAAGATAAATATGATACCATGTTTCCTATGATAGGATAATCACGAGATACACCCTTATGCTTAATATGTATGCTTGTGATTTATAATTTATGATATGATATGCATGCTTTTATGATATGATATGCTTTGTGCTTAAAATATGCATGCTTATGTTATGATATGAGGTTAAATTATTTATGCTTTGATGCTATGTTTAGTGCTTAAAATATGCATGCTTTCATGATATGCTATGTGGTTAAATCATGCATGCTTGATGATATGCTTTATGCTTAAGATATGCATGTTTTTATGATCTATGCCTAAGTGATGCATATTGTTATGACATGATGTATGCCTAAGTGATGCATACCTTTATGATATGATGTATGCCTAAGTGATGCATACCTTTATGACATGATGTATGCCTAAGTGATGCATACCTTTATGATATGATGTATGCCTAAGTGATGCATACCTTTATGACATGATATATGCCTAAGTGATGCATACTTTTATGATATGATGTGTGCCTAAGTGATGCATGCTTTTATGATACATGATATGTATGACATGTACTTTACTTTATATGTGAGTGGCTTGTACCAAGGGTGGGCTCCATAAGCGCCCCGGGGACTAAGGACCTCGTTAGGGATGGGCTCCTAAGTGCCCCTAGGACTAAGGGCCTAGTATGTTTGCCTCGTAGGGTTCAAGACTTGCTACCTTGGACCTACAAGGTTGCGCGCAATATGTAAGTGGTACATAGCCGGGATCCCCCTTTTGTTGAGATTATTTTCAAGTATATATGTAAAAGAAAATGGTTTTAAAGATCATGAGACATACACATGTTTTTCGGATACATGTTTTCCAAAATCATATTGCATACACCTTATGATTATGCTATGTTTCATGTTATGCTCTTGATTATGATATGCCATGATAAGGATGATTATGTTATGTTCATGCTATACCTTATAGACATGTTTCGGCCATGGATTTGTTGATGCTTGATATATAAACTTCGGCCATGGATATGATGATGCCTTGATGTACATGTTTCGGCCATAGTATGATGCTTTGATATACATGTTTCGGCCATGCTTTGATATACCATGATACTTGTTGTTATGCCATGTTTAGCTATGTTTTATGCAATGCACTATGTATATGTTTCGGCCATGGTGATGCTTGATATGCTATGACTAGTTGTGATTATATTATGATGCATGATATGTTTGAATAGAATGCTATGTTATGCCATGATTAGTTGAGATTATGACTTGTTGATGCATTCTTGATTATGTGCTGATTGTTGGTTTTAGTGAGTAGGAAAGGAACTTACTGAGCCATGAGTGCTCATAGCTTACTTTCCTTGTACCACAGATAAAGGAAAAAGCTGGATGAGTTAGAGGAGCAGCAGGAGGGGCAACGAAGATGTGTGTGGCAGTGGCTAGACAACCAAATAAATAAGAACCTGCTTAAAGTTTCTTTAAAGAACTATGCATTGGTATTTTATGACTTGTGATACCTAAACATGTGTGGCTTGACATTATGGTTCCACTGGATTTGATGTTATGATTTTGATGCCATGTGATAGTATAGTTAAAAAGAAATTTAAAAGAAAAGGTTTATTAAAACTATAAAAATTATTTTAAGTCTTCCGCTGTTTTAAAAAGAAAAATTTATACGTAGAGTATCGTAGCCCCGTCCCTTAGGGTAGCAGGGAGGGCGGGCGTTACATAATGACCTCTTGATCTTCTACCGTATTCCTCTTCTAATCCCGGACGTTGTGTGCGCAACGATCTTCCGAGACGAGAACCACCAAGGCACCTTCTTCTTCCTTCCTTCAAGTTTCGGCCAAGCATATCTTCTAAAGGATGAAGAACTTTTTTCACTAACCAAGCTCCAAGGGATGCAAGCTTTCTCTCCTTCTTCCTCAAGCTAGATCCGGCCACCTCCTCCAAGCTCCAAGAGATAAAGGATTTCAGCCACACAAGAGGAAGAGAGAAAAGGAGAAGGGCCGACCACACCAAGGAAGAAAAGATGGAGAAAATAGAATAGAGTCGTTCACCCTGAAGCCTCCTCTACCCCCTCTTTTATAATCTTTAGTCTTGGCAAATAAGGAAAATTTAATAAAAACTTTCTTAATTCTTTTGCCATTGGAAAAGAAAATTTATTTAATTAAAAACAATTTTCTTCTCATCAATTATAATGGCCGGCCATATTAAAGCTACAAACAAGGAGAGTTTTAATTAATTAAAACTTCCTAATTTGTTTCCAGAAATTTTAAAAAAATTTCTCCAATAATTTTCATCCCTTCATGATTGGTTAATAAAAAGAAAATTTTATAAATTAAAATCTTTCTTTTAAACATGTTGATAAAAAGAAATTTATCTCTAAAAATTAAAATATCTTTTAATCTACAAATAAGGAAATATATCAAATCTTTTCTTAATCTCTTGTAAAACTTATAAAAGAGAATATTTAATTTTTAAATTCTCTTTTAAATCATGAACATGGTTAAAAGGGAAAGTTTTCTTAAAATTTAAAATCCACCTTTTAACCAACAAATAAGGAAAGATTTCAAATTTTAAACTCTCTTTAAAACATGTAGATGATTTACAAATAAGGAAAGTTTTTACCAAAAAAAAATTAAAACCATCCTTTTAATCTATAAATAAGGAAAGAGATTAATCTCTTCTCTTAATCTTTTGTAGAAAGCTATAAAAAGAAATTTTTAATTTTTAAACTTTCTTTTAAAACCATGGTATCCACATAAGAAATAATTTTAATAAAAATCCTTTTTAATATTTTAGTGGCCGACCGCCTAAGCTTGGGACCCAAGCTTTGGCCGGCCACCAACTTGGCTCATCCACTTGGTCTTGGCCGGCCCTAGCTTGGGTTCCAAGCTAGCTTGGCCGGCCCCATTGGATGGGTAAGAAGGTGGGTATGTGGTGGGTATAAATCTCTATATACAAGAGGCTACGATAGGGACCGAGAGGAGGAATTGGTTTTGGTCTCCCGATGAAATTAAGCATCCCGTGTTTGCCCCGAACACACAACTTAATTTCATCAATAATAATTCATTCCACTAAAGAATTATTATTGAACTACCGCACCAATCCCAAATTACATTTTGGGCTCATTCTTATTATGAGTGTGTTAGTCTCCCTGTGTTTAAGATGTCGAATGTCCATTAATTAAATGAGTTACTGACAACTCACTTAATTAATATCTTAGTCCAAGAGTAGTACCACTCAACTTCATGTTCATGTCGGACTAAGTCCACCTGCAGGGTTTAACACGACAATCCTTATGAGCTCCTCTTGGGGACATTCTCAACCTAGATTACTATGACACAGTTTCCTTCTATAATCAACAACACACACTATAAGTGATATCATTTCCCAACTTATCGGGCTTATTGATTTATCGAACTAAATCTCACCCATTGATAAATTAAAGAAATAAATATCAAATATATGTGCTTGTTATTATATTAGAATTAAGAGCACACACTTCCATAATAACTGAGGTCTTTGTCCCTTTATAAAGTCAGTATAAAAGAGATGACCTCTAATGGTCCTACTGAATACACTCTAAGTGTACTAGTGTAATTATATAGTTAAGACAAACTAATACCTAATTACACTACGATCTTCCAATGGTTTGTTCCTTTCCATCTTGATCATGAGCTACTGTTTATAATTTATAAGGTACTGATAACATGATCCTCTGTGTGTGACACCACACACCATGCTATCTACAATATAAATTAATTGAACAACTACATTTATCACAAATGTAGACATTTGACCAATGTGATTCTTATTTCTAGATAAATGTTTATACCAAAAGCTAGACTTTTAGTATACATCCTAACACTTTTGCCGTATTCCTCTCCTCTTCTTGGACGTCGTGTGGGTGACGATCTACCAAGACAACACCACCCTCCTTCTCTTCTTGGTTTCCAAACCACCGACTACAAAAGGAGCTCTTAGGATGGGGCACTTTCTCTTCTTCTTCCTCCTCTTCTTCTTCTTCCTCTTCTCTAAGCCATCGCCCACCAAGGAGTAGAAGAGGGGGATACTGACCTTAGCAAGGAGGGGGCCGTCGGCCCTAGCAAGGAGAGGGGACGCTGGCTCTTAGCAAGGGAGAAGGGGAGGGGCGCCGACCCTAGGTGAGGCGGAAAGGGAGGGGCGCCGGCCACAAGGAGGAGAAGAGAGAAAATTAGGTTTTAGGGGGCACCACCTACTCCTTTTATAACCTTCGCCGTCGATTACAAAGAAAGAAAGTAACAGAATTCTGTTAAGAAAAAATCTCCCTTCCTATAACCTTGGTAAACCAAACCAAGTATAAACCAAAGCAAGTTATGGATGGGTAGATGCGAGACTTTATATAGAGGCTACAATAGGGACCTAGAGGAGGAATTGGTTTATGTCTCCTGATGGGCTTGGGCTTCCTGTGTTCGACCCGAACACCCAATCCAAGTCCATCAATAATAGCCCATAACACTAAAGGGTTATTATTGAACTACTGCACCAATCCCATATTACAATATGAGCTCCTTCTTATCATGAGTGCGTTAATCTTCCCGTGTTTAAGATATCATATGCCCGTTAATTAATTGAGTCACTGACAATCCAATTAATTAACATATGATTCCAAGAGTAGTACCACTCAACTTTATTATCATGTCGGACTAAGTTCACCTGCAGGGTTTATATGATAATCCTTATGATCTCCTCAAGGGGACATAATCAGCCTAAATAATTAGGACACAGATTCCTTTTATAATCAACAACACACCATATAAATAGTACTATTTCCCAACTCATCGGACCTATTGATTTAACGAATAAATCTCACCCATTGATAAGTTAAAGAAATAAATACTAAGTATACGTGCTTGTTATTATATAGAGATTAAGAGGACGCACATCCATAATAACAGAGTTTCTATTCTTTTATGTAGTCAGTATAAATTGAACAACGTCAAATGGTCCTACTCAATACATACAAAGTGTACTAGTGTAATTTTATAGTCAAGACAGACTAATACCAAATTACACTACAACCGTTCCAATGGTTTGTCTCAATCCATCTTGGTTGTGAGCTACTATTTATAATTTATAAGAAACTGATAACATGATCTTCTGTGTGGCACTACACACCATGTTATCTACAATATAAATTAAATGGACAACTGCATTGACATATATATAAATATAAAATGTAGATATTTGACCAAAGTGATTCTCATTTCAAAATATTTTAAAATAGATGTTCATATAAGAGCTAGGCTTATAGTATACATCCCAACAATAAGAATAAAACATGCAAGCTTCAACGATCCATTTATGAACTAAAGCAAGCATCCAGGAGTTGGAATAGCCATTTTGACGAGGCAATCAAAGAGTTTGATTTCTCATAAAATCTAGATGAAGCTCGTGTATTAAAAGGTTAGTGGGAGTGTGGTCGTTTTCTAATATTATATGTTAATGACATATTACTTATATGAAATGATGTGCTAGTTCTACAGTCAGTTAAAGTTTGGTTGTCCACTACATTCTCACTGAAAGACATGGGAGAAGCACCTTATATCCTAGGGATGAAGATCTATAGAGATAGACCGAAAATGTTGCTTAGCGTTTCATAGTCGACATAAATAGACAAAGTGTTAAAATAGTTTAGCATGTTTGAATCCTAAAAAGGTTTTATACCTATAAGGCATGAAATTCACCTTTCAAAATCTATGTGCCCACGCACAAAAGATGAGAGAATTTGCATGGATAAGATACCTTACACATCCACAATAGGATCTATCATATATGCTATGTTATGTACAAGACCCGATATATCGTATGCTCTGAGTGTTGCAAGTAGATACTAGTTAGATCCAGGAATGGATCATTGGATGGTCGTCAAGACAATCCTTAAGTACTTAGGAAGTGTTGGTTGCTACTTAGAATATCGTACTGGTTCCCCTGTACAAAAATTTGTACAAGTCCCGAACCTTTCCTAACAACCTATTGTGTTCTTTAGAAATTAAATTTGGAATCGCAAACAGAGCTTAACATTATTGATTCCAAATTCAACTTATCTGTTCTTAGAGGTTTTGACTTGGATTACAAACGATGCTTAACATTATTGATCCAAATCCACCCATGTTACAAAGTTGATTAAATATTTATTTCAAAGATCGGCTTCTAGGTTAAACATGGTGAGACACTAGGCCTTCTTGGGTATGGGATCATCCACCACTTCCTAGACAAAGCCTTTCAATGAAATTCAATATTTAATCTCCTTATAGTAACCCTAGGTTTAACCATTAAGAACAATCGAATCACAAGATTGGAAAACAAAAGAAACACAAAATTGAAACATAAATTCGATTGCCTAGAATCGTTAGCCTCTTGTGTTTGGTAATTCAAAATTCGTACAAAGAAAACTAGTATGATGCGGAACAAGATAACTAGTTATACCTTTCTTTGCTAACAAAAATCTCTTGATCTTCTATTGTATTCCTCTCCTTCTCTTGGACGTCATGTGGGCGACGATCTACCAAGAAGAAATCCACCAAAACCTTCCTTGCTTTCAAGTTTTGGCCACCACCACAATGCTCCAAAGGATGCTAGAAAACAATGCCTCCTTTCTCTACTTCTTCACCTCCAAGCAACCGGCCACCAAGAGCTCCACAAGAGATGATGCCGCTGGGTACAAAGAAGAAGAGAAAGAGAAGAGGAAGGGCCAACCACCAAGGATGGATGAGAGGAACAATAGAATAGGTTGTATATGTCACGAAGGCATCCCTCCCTCTCTTTTATAATCCTTGGTGAATCCAAAAAAGGAAAGTTTTATAACAAAAAATAAAACTTCCTTTTATTCCTCTCTATGGCCGACCACACCATGTTTAAACAAATAAGGAACGATTTTAAACAAAAATTAAAATCTCTCTTTTAAAATTCCTTTTGTGGTTAGCTATAAAAGGAATGTTTTATAAATTAAAATATTTCTCTTTTAAATCCTTTTATGGATATCTATAAAAAATAAGATTTAAAAATAAAACTCCTTTTATATCATGGTTACAAAAAGGGAAAGTTTTCTTAAAAATTAAAATCTTTCTCTTAACATTATAGATATCTACAAATAAGGAAAGATATCTAATATCTCTTTTAATCATTTGTAGAAAATCTAGAAAAGGAAAGATTTTAAAATTAAAATCTCCCTTTTAAAACTATGTGGATAAAAACATAAAAGGAAAGATTTTATCAAATTTTTTTTTTAATAAAATCCCTCTTCCCTTTCACACTTGGACGACCCCTTGCTTGGGCACCAAGCAAGGCTTGACCGGCCCTTGCCTTAGCTCCAAGCTTGGCTTGGCCGACCCCTAGCTTGGGCTCCAAGCAAGGATAGGGGCCGACCCCTAGCATGGGCCAAGAGGCTATGTTTTGGGTGGATATAAGGCTTTATATAAGAGGCTATAATAGTGACCGAGAGTAGGAATTGATTATGGTCTCCCGATGAACTTGAGCTTCCCGTGTTCGCCCCGAACACCCAACTCATGTTTATCAATAATAACTCATACCACTAAAGAGCTATCATTGAACAATCGCACCAATCTCAAATTAGATTTTGGGCTCCTTCTTATCATGAGTGTGTTAATCTCCCTGTGTTTAAAATATCGAATGACCACTAATTAAATGAGTTACTGACAACTCACTTAATTAATATCTAGCTCCAAGAGTAATACCACTCAACCTTATTGTCATGTCGGACTAAGTCTACCTGCAGAGTTTACATGACAATTCTTATGAGCTCCTTAAGGGGACATCATCAACCTAGATTACTAGGACACAGTTTCATTCTATAATCAACAACACACATATAAATAATATCATTCCCAACTTATCGGGCCTATTGATTTATCGAACTAAATCGCACCCTTTGATAAATTAAAGAAATAAATATTAAGTATACGTGCTTGTTATTATATCATGATTAAGAGTACGCACTTGCATAATAACAGATGTCTTGTTCTTTTAAAGAGTCAGTATAAAAGGAAACTACCTCAAATGGTCCTGCTCAATACACTCATAGTGTACTAGTGTAATTTATAAGTGAAGATTAACTAATACCTAATTACACTACAACCACTCCAATGGTTTGCCCCATTCCATCTTGGTTGTGAGCAACTGTTTATAATTTATAAGGATCTGATAACATGAACTTCTGTGTGTCTCCTCACACTATGTTATCTACAATATAAATTAAACGGACAACAACACTTAGCATAAATGTAGACATTTGACCAATGTGATTCTTTATTTCAAAATAAATGTTTACAAAAAGCTAGACTTATAGTATACACTCTAACAATCTCCCACTTATACTAAAAGACTATGCTGTCATAAACACTGCCATACATCTGATCCCTATCCCCTCAACATGTCGATCAAAAGCTTTCGTCGGAAGGGCCTTAGTGAAAGGATCTGCCAGGTTATCTACAGATGTAATCTTGGAGACAACAACTTCTCCTCGCTTTACGATGTCTCGTGTCAGGTGGTACTTGCGCTCAATGTGTTTACTCTCCTTATGGACTCGTGGTTCCTTCGAGTTTGCTACTGCACCACTATTATCACAATAAATTCTAATGATTTTGGGCAAACCAGGAATCACATCTAAGTCCATCAAAAAGTTCCTAAGCCATACAACTTCTTTGGCTGCCTCAGAGGCTACCACATACTCAACTTCCATGGTTGAGTCTGAAACACATTTTTGCTTAACACTCCTCCATGCTTTGGCTCCACCTCCTAAAGTAAACACATAACCAGATGTAGACTTACTATTGTCCCTATCTGATTGGAAGTCAGAATCTGTGTAACCCACAGGGAGCAAATCATTTGCTTGATAAACCAGCATATAATCTCTAGTCCTTCTCAGATACTTTAATATATACTTTACGATAGTCCAATGTCCCTGTTCTAGATTACTTTGATATCTGCTAACCATGCCCACGGCAAAACAGATATCTGGTTTCGTGCATAACATAACATATATTAGGCTTCCTACAGCTGAAGCATAAGGAACTGCCTTGATTTCTTCTATCTCTTTTGACGTCTTCAAAGACATCTCTTTAGATAAAGATACTCCATGCCTAAAAGGTAGAAACCCTTTCTTGGAGTCTTACTTGCTAAAACGAGTTAGGATCGTATCGATATATGAAGTTTGGGAGAAGCACAACATTCTTTTCTTGCGATCCCTTATTACTTTGATCCCGAGAATATGTGCACATTCTCCCAAGTCCTTCATATCGAATTGCTTGGACAACCATACCCTTACTTCTGACAACACTTTGATATTGTTTTCAACTAACAAAATGTTATCTACGTATAGTACAAGAAATACCACCACGTTTCCATCACACTTCTTATATACACAAGTCTCATCCAGACACTGAATAAATCCATGCGACTGGATTACTTCATTAAACCGGATGTTCCAAGACCTTGAAGCTTGATTCAGTCCATAAATAGACCGATTGATCTTATATACTAGATGCTCTTTGCCCTTTGCAATAAATCCCTCTGGTTGCTTCATATGGATGTTTTCTTCAAGACTTCCATTAAGGAAAGCTGTCTTGACATCCATTTGCCAAACCTCATAATCCATATGAGTAGCAATAGATAAGAGTATTCGAATAGACTTAAGCATAGCTACTGGAGAAAAAGTTTCCTCATAATCGATTCCCTCTTTCTAAGTATACCCCTTCGCAACAAGCCTTTCTTTGAAGGTTTCCACCTTCCCATTTGTCCCTCTTTTCCTTTTGTAGATCCATTTACATCCAATAGCTTTTACACCATTTGATGGTTCTACTAGCTCCCAGACTTTGTTAGAATACATAGATTCTATTTCTGAATTCATTACTCTTTGCCAAGATACTGCATCTTTATCTTGGAGTGCTTCATCATATGTTCGGGGATCAGGTTCATGTTTACCTGGGATCAAGTCCGAAGACTCTCCCAAAAACATGAATCTTTCAGGTTGCCTCACAACCCTCATACTACGATGAGACACTATCTGTGATACGTATTGTAGTTTCTTGTGATATTTCATTTTGCACTGTTGGTACTAAAGTAGGCGTGCCCTCTCTCATTTCTTCTAGATCAATTTCACTCATGGGCTTATGGTTCATTACATAGTCCACTTCTAAAAATCGGGCATTCGTGCTAACAATGACCTTCTGATCTTTAGGACTATAAAACAAACCACCTTTCGTTTCTTTGGGATAACTTATAAATAGGCGAACTTCTGTACGAGATTCCAACTTATCAGTATCTCCCTTTAGCATATGTGCTTGACTACCCCATATCCGAATATGACTTAGACTAGGCTTACACCCATTCCACAATTCTATAGGAGTAGAGGGTACTGATTTAGAAGGTACCAAGTTCAAAATGTACACTGCCGTTTCTAAAGCATATCCCTAGAATGAATTTGGTAATTTTAAATAACTCATCATCGATCTAATCATTTCCATAAAAGTCCTATATATTCCTTCGTTCTGCCACACTATTCTGTTGGGGTGTACCAGGTACAGACAATTGAGATTGAATCCCAGCCTCTGATAAGTAATTCCTAAACTCTCTTGAGAGGTACTCACCACCACGATCAGACCGTAGTGTCTTGATACTTTTACTGTGATGTTTCTCCACATCAGCTTTATACTCTTTGAACTTATCAAAGCACTCATACTTGCGGCGCAACAAGTAAATGCATCCATATCTTGAATAGTCGTCTATGAAAGAGACGAAATATTCGAAACCACCTCTCACCTGGATAGTCATAGTTCCACACAAATTTGAATGAACCAATTCCAATACATCTTTTGTTCTATACCCCTTGGCCTTAAAAGGTCTCTTGGTCATTTTTCCTTCCAAGCAAGATTCACAAGTTAGAAAGTTTTCCAACACTAATGAACCCAAAAGTCCATCGACTATTAGCCTTTGAATCCTACTCAAGTTAATATGACCAAGTCTTAGATGCCAAATATATGTTGGGTTCATATTTGAATGTTCCTTTCTCTTATTAGAATTAGAGGATGTGTTATTAATTTCCATTTGTTGCTTTGTGGAAGTTATCAGATTTAGAGTATACAAATTACCAACTAATGTACTAGAATAGATAATTACCTTATTTTTCTTAACAACCACTTTGTCATCAAAAGAAACAGTATATTCATCCAAAAACAGTTTAGAAACTAAAATTAAATTCTTTCTAAAACTTGGTATATAAAGACAATTTCTCAAAATCAAAGTTCTATTCCTATCAAATGATAAGTAGACGTCTCCCACTGCAACAACCACCACTTTCGTAGCATTTCCCATATAGATGGTTATCTCTCCCTCATATAGTCGTCGGGTTTCCTGGAACCCCTGCAATGCATTGCAAATATGATCAGTGGCTCCTGTATCTACACACCAGGTACTGGTAGATAACACTGCTAAACATGTTTCAACTACAAGAGAATAAGATATACCTTTATTATTCTCTTTCCTACGAGGACAGTCCACCTTCTAATGTCCAGACTGCTTGCAAATAAAGCACTTGCCCTTTGGCTTCTTTACTCCTGCTTTAAGTCCAGTACCTAGAGATTGTTTCGCTTTCTTTGCTGAGCTAGCTTGTTTCTTATTCTTCTTCTTGCCTTTCGACTTAGAAGTAGAAACATTTTCAACAAAGTGAATTTGAGAATTATGACGAAATAACCCTTCTGTTGCCTAAAGTTCTGTCGGTAGTTCAACCAATGAATAAATCCATTTATTCATATTGTAGTTCAGGCGGAACTGCTCAAAACCTTTGGGTAGCGTTTGGAGAATAATATTGACCTGGGTTTCCCCATCGATTTCAACTCCAAGGATTTGTATCTCGTTCAAGTAAGCCATCATCTTTAGGATATGATCCCTAACGGGTGTCCCCTCTGACATGGTAGCTGTCATTAATTTTCTCATTGCCTCTTGCCTAGCAGCCCGATTCTGGTGTCCAAAGAGTTCCTTGAGATTGTTCATCATGTCATAGGCAGTTGGCAGGTTCTGATGCTGATGTTGCAGCACATTTGACATTGAAGCCATAATGTAACACCACACTATCTCATCTGCCTTTATCTATTTCTTATGATACTCAATCTTCTTTTCACTAGAATCACTATTAGGTACATTAGGGTAGACCTCTAATAGTATAAACTTATAATCTTCAGCAGTTAGGACAATGTCTAGGTTTATTTTCCAATCTATGTAATTTGGACCAGTAAGTTTGTTCTCTTTCAGAATAATAGCAGTGGGTTGAAAGTCATCCTAAGAATAACAAAATAAGTTTTAGTCAAGACTACAGAATTTAGAATAATATTGAGTTCTCAAACAATATTATTTAAATTCACCAACACCTTAAAACACCATGAATTTTGTATGCCACGTTAGTTTGGATGTATACAAAATCAAATATTTGTAAGAGGAGGTTTTACCCATTAATTTTATTCTTGTCATCCTAACTTTATGACAAATAAAATTAATAGTTGGTATTCCTTTGGTCACACAAATAATAGCAGTGACTCCGTTGGGGAGGATACTATTAAATGCACCTAAGTGTATACCATTACTTGATACTTAGTCCATTAAATAGGATTGTGCCCCTTCAGTTGGAGAAGATCACGCGCTCCTAAATAATTTCTTATAACCATCCATAAAGGAAGTTTGATCTAGCAATCTGCAAACAAACTCATCCGATGTGGAGGGAGGCACTCAGAGCCAACGCACAAGTTTGTTTGCATCGCTTACAAACCAGTAATGGAGACCGTGGAATTTATTTACTAATCCCTCTCCCACTTAGTTATTGAAGATGAGGATTTTATCATGTACACACACATCACAGCAAATAAAAGTAATAAATATGGAAAAATAATTTTTCAACTATTATGGCCTTTTCCATCACTGTCCTCCGTGTGCTACCAACCCTAGCTGTTACCATCTTTAGCCACCGCAATTGGGTCTAGTTGCCGCATCTATCTTGCTTCTTTTGCCGCTGCGCCTCTGGTCCTCAAATAGCACCATGCCTTGCAAGGATACGATCCACGACAAAAATAGAATTTTACATTTATCGATCCTATATTCCACGAAGAAAATGTACATGTAGTCTAGATCAAACAAAAAGTAAAATCCTAAAACTAATACAGCTCCTGCTGTATTTAATACATATGATCATGCACACATATAAAATGCCCTCGACATGTCCGAGGGTCCAATCACACACAAACACATTAGGGCCATAATAGTTGGATCTAAGATGTCTGCAACCACAGAGTTAATCTATTTGCACATCCTACTATTATCATGCCTAAAATATGTATGACATGTGCATAATTAAACTAAAAAACCAAACACACAGAGGCAATATCCTAGCTCTGATACCAATTGTTGGTTGCTACTCGGAATATCGTACTGGTTCCCCTGTATAAAAATTTGTACAAGTCCCAAACTTTTCTTAACAACCTATTGTGTTATTTAGAAATTAAATTTGGAATCACAAACATAACTTAACATTATTGATTCCAAATTCAACTTATATGTTCTTAGAGGTTTTGACTTGGATCACAAATGATGCTTAACATTATTGATCTAAATCCACTTATGTTACAAAGTTGATTAAATATTTATTTCAAAGATCGGCTTCCAGGTTAAACATGGCGAGACACTAGGCCTTCTTGGGTATGAGATCATCCACCACTTCCTAGACAAAGCCTTTCAATGATATTCAATATTTAATCTCCTTATAGTAACCCTAGGTTTAACCATTAAGAACAATCGAATCACAAGATCGAAAAATAAAAGAAACACAAAATCGAAACATAAATTTGATTGCCTAGAATCGTTAGCCTCTTGTTTTTGGTAATTCAAAATCCGTACAAAGAAAACTAGTATGATGCGGAACAAGACAACTAGTTATACCTTTCTTTGTTAACAAAAACCTCTTGATCTTCTATTTTATTCCTCTCCTTCTCTTGGACGTCATGTGGGCGACGATCTACCAAGAAGAAATCCACCAAAGCCTTCCTTGGTTCAAAGTTTCGGCCACCACCACAATGCTCCAAGGGATGCTAGAAAACAATGCCTCCTTTCTCTACTTCTTCACCTCCAAGCAACCGGCCACTAAGAGCTCCACAAGAGATGATGCCGCCGGCCACAAAGAAGAAGAGAAAGAGAAGAGGAAGGGTCGACCGCCAAGGATGGAAGAGAGAAACAATAGAATAGGTTGTGTATGTCATGAATGCACCCCTCCCTCTCTTTTATAATCCTTGGTGAATCCAAAAAAGGAAAGTTTTATAACAAAAAATAAAACTTCCTTTTATTCCTCTCTATGGTCGACCACACCATGTTTAAACAAACAAGGAAAGATTTTAAACAAAAATTAAAACCTCTCTTTTAAAATCCCTTTTATGGTTGGCTATTAAAGGAATGTTTTATAAATTAAAATTTCTTTCTTTTAAATCCTTTTATGGATATCTATAAAATATACGATTTAAAAATAAAACTCCTTTTATATCATGGTTACAAAAAGGAAAGTTTTCTTAAAAATTAAAATCTTTCTCTTAACATTATAGATATCTATAAATAAGGAAAGATATCTAATCTTTCTTTTAATCCTTTGTAGAAAATCTATAAAAGGAAAGATTTTAAAATTAAAAACTCTCTTTTAAAACCATGTGGATAAAAACATAAAAGGAAAGATTTTATCAAAATTTTATTTTTAATAAAATCTCTCTTCCCTTTCACACTTGGTCGACCCCTTGCTTGGGCACCAAGCAAGGCTTGGCCGACCCTAGCTTTAGCTCCAAGCTTGGCTTGGCCGGCCCCTTGCTTGGGCTCCAAGCAAGGATAGGGACCGACCCCTAGCATGGGTTAAGAGGCTAGGCTTTGGGGGTATATAAGACTTTATATAAGAGGCTACAATAGGGACTGAGAGGAGGAATTGGTTATGGTCTCCCGATGAACTTGAGCTTCCCGTGTTCGCCCCGAACACCCAACTCAAGTTTATCAATAATAACTCATATCACTAAAGAGCTATCATTGAACTACCGCATCAATCCCAAATTAGATTTTGGGCTCCTTCTTATCATGAGTGTGTTAATCTCCCTGTGTTTAAGATATCAAATGTCCACTAATTAAATGAGTTACTGACAACTAACTTAATTAATATCTAGCTCCAAGAGTAGTACCACTCAACCTTATTGTCATGTCGAACTAAGTCTACCTGCAGGGTTTATATGACAATCCTTATGAGCTCCTTAAGGGGACATCATCAACCTAGATTACTAGGACACAATTTTATTCTATAATCAACAACACTCCATATAAATAATATCATTCCCAACTTATCAGGCCTATTGATTTATCAAACTAAATCACACCCTTTGATAAATTAAAGAAATAAATATTAAGTATACGTGCTTGTTATTGTATCATGATTAAGAGTACGCACTTCCATAATAATAGAGGTCTTGTTCTTTTAAAGAGTCAGTATAAAAAGAAACAACCTCAAATGATCCTGCTCAATACACTCATAGTGTACTAGTGTAATTTATTAGTTAAGATAAACTAATACCTAATTACACTACAATCACTCCAATGGTTTGCCCCATTCCATCTTGGTTGTGAGCAACTGTTTATAATTTATAAGGAACTGATAACATGAACTTTTGTGTGTCTCTTTACACCATGTTATCTACAATATAAATTGAATGGACAACTACACTTAGCATAAATGTAGACATTTGACCAATGTGATTCTTTATTTCAAAATAAATGTTTACAAAAATCTAGGTTTTTAGTATACACTCTAACAAGAAGAACTAAGGATATGTTCTTGGAATATGGAGATTGTGATATGATCATACGCAGGTATACGGATGCCAGTTTCTAGATGGATAAAGATGGCTCCAAGTGTCATTCTAGATTCATATTTATATTAAATGTGTTAGTTAGAGCCCTAAAGCCAATCATTTGATGATTGTTGTATGGACTCATTGTATCATATTTCTTATGTATATAAAGGCATTTGTTTATGGTTATTATACTTACTTGTATTGGTGCCAAATAACTAAGTATAATAGCGTCCTTGAGTAGAAGGTTCTTACCTATATCAATCGATTGGTTGAATCGATAGTGAGATGATATATGGAACACTACTCTTAATCATTCCTAGTCAAGTATTAACATTCAGGGACAATGTTAATATGACGAGACTAGCATGTAGGTCAACTCGATGACTTGATCTCACAAGTCATGGATATAGAGATATCAAGTTGACACATGGGTATGCATTGGAGAATGTATACTGAATGACCCGCCATGAGAAAGTATCATGGATCGTTATATGAGTGTCATATACTTTCTCATGTGGCTATTAGTATGACTATTAGTTCTTGGACCTGAAGTCACCATGGTTTCCTACATAATGAGTTGCATACTTTGGCTTCATCAAACATCACCCGTAACTGGGTGGACTATAAAGGAGATTACTGGGTATGTAACAAATTATGCGGAGGGATGTGAGTGATGTAGATGGGATCTATCCCTCCTATATGACGGGAGTGACATCATTATTCTTGATAGAGTGACACCACTAAGTGCATGGCCATGCCCAAATGAGTCAATATGAGATGTTAAGCTCATTTGATTGAGTGAGTCTACTTGGAGTTCAAGATTTAGATTGATTAGAGGATGACACGGTCTATGCCTCACATTGATCAATCTAGATGTCTAGGATAGAAGGACATTTTCACATATTGTGAAGAATCACAATTAGTAGTCACAAGGTGATATTGGATCTCAACATTCTTGTAACTTGGGTAGTAATGATGTGTTGCTAGATACCGCTCATTACTTATGCTTCTAAATGGGTTTATGAGCATTACCAATGTTACAAGAACCTATAGGGTCACACACAAAGGGAAATTAGATGGAGATTAGGTTCATTTGATAAACCAAGAGGATTAGGTTCATGTGATGAACCAAATTGGATTAAGAGTAATCCAAAATAAACTAATTGAGTTGGACTCAATTTGGTTCATGTGTTAAATGAGGCTAATTTGGACTTAGACTCATTGAGCCAATTTATTTCAATGAATAGAGATTCATTAAATTAAAATTGACTTGAACCAATGGTTAGATTTGATCAACCATGGGAGAGAAGTGGTCAAGTTTGACTTGACTTGAGAGGAAGATGAAAGGTCAAGTTTGACTTGACCATTGCCACCTCATTTGTGAGTTGGCATTAAGTGGATTAATGATGATGTGCCACATCATCAAGGCTAGCACATGTGTGTGCCACCTCATGAGGGAGATCAAGAGCCTTGACTCTTGATATCCCATGGAGGTTTAAAAGCTTTTTGAAGTGGCCGACCACTTAACTCTTATGTGTGTTTCATTTTGGTTTTGTAACCTCCTTCTTCTTCCTCCTCTCATCTTCTTCTCCCTCTCCTCCACCTTGGCCGAACCTTCAAAGGTGCTAGCACACCTTTTGTTTAGTTTTTCTCCAATAATCATTCGTGTGGATACGTATATCGGAGTGTCCACTTGAACACTCTCGAGATCTGGCAAACTTGGACGAGCGGGATAAGCGAAGGCCTTAGCATCAAGGGTAATCTCTCTACCATGTAGATCTAGAGTAGATCTAGGTTTAGAAAACATGTACATGAAAATTTTATTTTTATAACTTCACACGGATCTGGTGGCATGGGATTTCGAGGTTTCCGCAACGCAAAAAGCAATTTTTGCGGCTCAAAAATCCCAACAAAATGGAGGCGTAGTTAGTTGGAAGAGTTCCAAGTAAGATACTATTGCATATTCTACCTGTGAGGCGGAATACATTGTAGCTTCAGAAACAGCAAAGGAAGTAGTTTGGATTAAGAAATTCGTTACCGAACTTGGTGTAGTTCCATTCAGTATTAAAGCATTGCCTATTTACTGCGATAACACTGGAGAGCCATTGCATAAGGGAGATCATTAGGTCTCATTAGCAATCTAAACACATGCTTCATTGCTATCATCTTATCAGAGAGCTTATTAGTAAAAAAGGAATATAACTCGAGAAAAATCCCACTGAAAGAAACCTAGTGGATCCTTTGACAAATGCTCTACCATAAAGTATGTTTGAGAGTCATGTCCATGCTTACGGTTTAGAACACCGTGATGATTGTCATTAGGATAAGTGAGAGTGTTAGATTTTGAAGGATATTCTAAGACAATCGCCTTTTGGTTTTACTATTTATTTGATAAATATAGATTCACTATTTGAGTACATATTATATGTTTAAATAGTCTTAAACTCATTTACTGAATGTTCGTAATACAATTTATAGCATGAGAGAATTTGTGATTAGTTAACTATTGGATCGCAACGGCCGACTAGAAGGGGGTTGAATAGCCTATAAAAAACAAAAGCACAACCCTTCTCATACTTTCTTAAACTAACACTTGCATAAAATGGAAAACAATGACGAGGCTCACAAAGATTTGACTTTGATTACAACCAGGGAGGTTGTTAATCCAAGAAAGATGTCGCACTAGAATATCTCCTTCAGGCGGAGAAGCCTCTTACATCAATGAAAGCGCAAAACAAAAGAAGCTAAACTCTAAAAGAAGCACAGAAGTGTTGGAATTACAATTTCTGAGTTATTGAAAAGCTTCTGGACCAAGGCTGTATTTATAGGCTTGGTCGGGGCACCTCAAAGGGGTTCCGGGCATCCTGGGGGGGGGGGGAATAAAACTTTATCCCCCAACATTCAGATCGTGATTGACGCGATTTGGTCAAAAAGTCAACTCCGAGCGCTCGAAAGGGTTCCGGGCACCCCGGAGGGGTCCGGGCGCCCCGTATAGTTCCAGGCGCCCCGGCTGGGAAAGTCAACCCTGTTGACTTTTTTCAGTCCGGGTCTTCTACTCTGGCTCTGTTCGCCTCAGACCGAGTCTTCCGCTCACTTGGTGATGTCTGCCATCCGAAATAGAGCTCACCCGAACCTAACTTTTGGTCTTCTCGAGCAGGCTTCCGCTCCGGCTTCTCATCCCTCAGAATCACCGAATGCTTCCTTCTCGTCTGCCAGCGTACTCATCCGCAGTCTTCGTCCCTCGATCACACCCCGTGCCAACCTTCTCGCTAGCTGCGTCTCTTGCTCCTCGAGTAGTATTCCGCTCCGGCTTCTCGTCCCTTGGAACCACCACACGCTTCCTTCTCATCCGCCGGTGTACTCTTCCGAAGTGCCTCGTACCTCGGACTCACCGCGTGTCGTCCTTCTCGCTAGCTGCTTCTTCCGCTTGACTACCTGTGCTCCTAAGCTCCTGCATACTTAGACACAAGGTTAAAAACACACAGGACCTAACTTAACTTGTTGATCACACCAAAACAACCTTGGGGTTCCAACAATCTCCCCCTTTTTGATGTGAGCAACTCAAGTTAAGCTAGGGAAAATAGACATAAAAAAATAAACTAACTAATTTTGTAATAAAGTGTAAAAATATAAAAAAATTTAAATTTTGGTCTACCTCCCCCTAGACTTATACTTTTCCTTCTCCTCCTTTGATCACATAAAAAATGGGGTTCCGAAAAAATCTAAGGGTTTTAAAAAAATTTCTAACTTTCCTAACAAAGATTGTAAGTTGAATAAATTCTAAGTTAGAGAATTTGCAATAATTTTCAACAAAAATGTTTTAAGTTAAAAAAATTTAGGTAAGAGATTTTTTTTTTTCAAAAAAAATTCTGACTTAAGAAATTTTGCAAAAATATTTTTGAAAAATTTTCTAAGTAAAGATTTAAGCATAAATTTCTAATTTTAGAAAGACTTTTAACTTTTAAGTAAAAGTTTTATGCACAAAGAAAATTTCTAGGAAAAAAATTTAAAAAATTTTAAAAAATGTTTAAAAACTTTTTAAAGCATTATTAAATTTCCACCTTAATGTTTTTTTCAGAAAGTTAATTAAACATTTTTATTTCAATATTTTGGCTTCCAGGTTGTGGCGAGACACTAGACCTTCTTGGTTATTAGAGCAACAACCACTTCCTTAGACAAAGTTTCATAAAGAAAATTTTAATGTCTAATTTTCTCGCTAAAAGCTCTAAATTTAATTAGTTCAAGTTCAAGTCAGACAGGACTTTAGAACCCAATATAGGTTCCAGCCTACTGAATTGACTAGGAATTTCTTAGGGACATTTTTCTTAGAAATATTTCTAATCTGTCACTTATGATATCGAAAATACCACCATCTTTAAATTATTATATTTTCTAAAATATGTTTTATTTGAACATACATGATTTTTTAGGCTATCTATTTGCATTTTCAAATTATTATTTTCTGATTTCAATTTTTTATTTTCTAATTTTGATTTGTCTAAATCTTCTAGAGAGCAAGATTTAGCTAGTATTACTTTTAAATTTTTATTTTATTTTTATAATTTGCAGCAGTCTTTTGTTAATAATTTAACGAATTTAAAGAGTTTATTGGGAGGAAGAGATCGTACCTGACTTACCTTGTCGATCTCGTTATCCGTGTCTCCCCCTGAACTGCTGCTTTTTTTCGACGTAGCTCCCCCTTCATCGATGCTCTCGATGCTCATTTTGAAAGAGCTTGAATCATAGTTGTCGTCTTGATGACTCGCCATTAATGCGAGCCCAGAGAATGCCTCAACTTCCAATTCGGACGATGTATTGTCCCACGTCACCTTTAGGACCTTGCGCTTTTGGACAGACTTCTTACCTTTATCCTTGTCCTTGTTCTTTAGCTTGGGGCAGTTGTACTTGACGTGCCCTTCTTCGTCGCAGTGGTAGCAGCGGATCATCCTTTTCTTTTTACCCTGCGGATGGTTACAGGTTCTAGATTTACAAAGTTTTTTAAACCATCTTACCATCATTACCATTTCCTCGTCATCGAGAGAAGACTCCGACTCAGGTTCGTCTCTCGATGCTTTGAGGGCGACATTGTGTTGGTGCGGGAAGCATCCGATGATCGAACCGGTGTTTTGATTATGTCAAAGGGTTCAAGTTAAGTTGTTTTGTTATCTAATGAGCTTAAATAAGTGTGCAGGAAAGTCCTAACTGCGGTTAGGCAGGTGAAAATCCTAAGGGGTGGTAACCTTAGGTCCTAGGGGGTGGTAACCCTAGGTGAAGGAGAAAAATCCTAAGGGGCGGTAACCTTAGGTCCTAGGGGGTGGTAACCCTAGGTGGAGGAAAATCCTAAGGGGGGGGGGGGTAACCTTAGGTCCTAGGGGGTGGTAACCCTTGGTGGAGAAAAACCCTAGGGGGCGGTAACCCTAGGTCCTAGGGGGTGGTAACCCTAGGTGGAGAAAAACCCTAGGGGGCGGTAACCCTAGGTCCTAGGGGGTGGTAACCCTAGGCGAAAAGTCCAGTCGGTCTGGAGGACCGGACTGGCATCAGGTAAATCTCCTGAGTGGAGTAGGTGAGGACGCGTTCCCCGTAGAGGGAACAGTAGGCGTCGGGTCGACCTAGGGTTTTCGGTCGGAAACCCGGAATCAGACCCGGACAGTCCGAAGGCTGTCAATACATTTGTTTATATATTATTGTTTGTGTTCTAACTCTGTTTTACAGGAAACTAATACTTTTGTGCAAGGTTAGTACTGACCAGGATCGGTCAACCGAACCTTGGGATCGGTCGACCGAACCTCCAAGCTACCAGACCAGATCGCCAGAAGTTGGACCAGGTTCGACCAAGGATCGGTCGACCGGACATCGGGATCGGTCGACCGAACCTGGGATAGATGTCAACTTGATAAGCCGAGGTGTGCGGGTCAGAGGAGATTGATCAGTCGACCGAACATTGGGATCGGTCGACCGATCCCAGGGATAAAGTTTGACCAGATCAAAGCGGAGCGATGGATGGACGGATCAGATGCGGTGGAGATCATCTGATCGGTCGACCGAACGTGAGGATCGGTCGACCGATCCGCTTCGGGTCAAATCTGATCCCGAGAGTTGGGGATCTGGATCAGACCTTGCAGAGCTATAAAAAGAGGCCTCGAGGTGTAGCTCAGAATATCGAATTCCGAACAGAAGTCTTGTGCTCTCGTGTGCTCCGTACGCTTCAACAATGCTCTGCTGCAACAACGAACTGAACCTCCAACGCTCTTCAACTTTCTTGTTCGTTGGTAAAACTTTCTTATTTGCTCTTAATTGTAATTGCTTCTAGCTTGTAATAGTTCGAATTTATAGTTGTTTCCCACCGAAAGCGGTCAAGGACCGCGGGCCTTCGAGTAGGAGTCGAGATAGGCTCCGAACGAAGTAAAACACTCGTGTCTTGTGTGTTTTCATTTACTTTCCGCTGCGCTTATAATCTGTGTTTTAAATCGCTAAAAATAGCCACGAGCGCTATTCACCCCCCCTCTAGCGCTTTCGATCCATCAATTGGTATTAGAGCGGGGTCGCTTCGAATAGGTGAAACCACCATTCGAGCATTTCTTTTGTGGCTTTTTCGTCTATATAGGCTAAAAATAAAACCTTACGCCTTTCATTTTTTCCCTCCAAAACTATTTTCAAAAAATTCATTTTCATCTTTTCACAATTGACTGGGATTTACGAAATATCGCATTTAGCAAATTTTGAAATAATATTTTTTATATTATTTTAATAATATTTTTATTATTTTATTATTTTTTTTCAAAATTTGTATATTGTTATTTCTATCTTTATTCTACACTACTAATCCAAGACCAAGTCTTGGAACAAGTTTTTTGTTTATATTGCGTGCTAGGATTTCAAATGGCCTATGAAGATGGATACAACACCGCAAGTCTACCACTCCTGTCCAACGAAAATTTTGGTTACTGGAAAGACCAGATGGAGCACCAACTGAAATCCCAAGTGGAGACATGGACCATAGTCCAGATCGAACTCATTCTCCCAACTGAAGAAGGTGTATCCATCACCTATGACAAGTGGGATGCACAAACGATAAGAAACTTCGAGACAAATGCAAAGGCAACATGTATTCTCCTGGGTGGACTATCAAATTCAGAGCTTGATCGAGTCGGAAGGTTCGACACTGCTAAAGAGCTTTGGGAGAAACTACTCAAACTTCATGAGATTCCTTCAGAGTTAGAAATTAAACAAGACTGTGAACCCAAATACGAATCTCCAGAGTCAACCTCCGAACCAGACTCAGAAGAATCAGATCAGACCGATTTCATAGCACTAATGGCCAGAGAGGAAATTGCTGAATCTGAGTCTGAACTCGAGGTGGCAACAATCAAGGGGGAGGATCTGATCATGAATTTGAGAGGTAAGATTGTAAATTCAAAATGTAAATGTCACATAACTTGTTTTAAGTGTAGGGAGAGAGGGCACTATAAAAACGAGTGTCATACTCATAAGACTCGATCGGTACAATCGAAGGAGAAGGAGAAAATGATCAAAAGAGGGATGGAACAAATTAAATGCTCCAAATACAAACAAATTGGTCACTGTAAAAGACAATGCTCAGAAAGAAGACCCAATAATCCAGAGGGAAAAATCAAGGTAAATAAATTTACATTATATGAAAATCCAGTTTTTACAACACATGATTGCAATAATTCAACTAATCTTGCTTGCTCAAGTATAGACTTTTCTTCAAAATTAGATACGCATGCTAATAATACCATGATTAAATTTGATTCATATCTAAACAAGAATAACTCAAAATTATTAAGTAAAAATAAGAAATTAACTTTAATAAAATTAGGAATACAAAATAATATTTTAAAAGATAAAATCGATAAATTAGAGAAGATTGTTAATAATTTAGTCAAATCACAAAATCTAGACTTAGATTACAAGTCTAAAGTAAAACTTAAACACTACGAAGCAAGCTAAAAAGCAAATCAAATCAAATAAACTTAAATTTAAAAAATTTAAAATAAGAAAATTCAATTAAATCAAAATTCGAAATTAAACTTAACATTCTAAATTCAATTGAAAATAAAAGGAGGATCCAGAATAGCTGGCGCCCGCAACTAAACTACCCGACTGGGTAACCAAACTTAATCTACCCGAAATGGGTAAACAAGAGTAGACTACCCGGCAGGGTAATTTAAGTTAGATAAAATATGCTAGGTTTAACTTGACCCAAGGTACTAGTGAAGTTTTTGGATGATAGTACGTTAGGGAAGCTTGGGCATCGCATGTCTAGGAAAATATGGCTTCGACCTGGTGCATTTGGCCAAGTGGAACTGACCGAAGCTACCCTTAAATGGATCCTAACTAGTTAGACCAAGGTTTAGTATTAAGTTCAATGGGTAGGACTATTTGGAAAACCTCGAAGGCATGGTTACTTTAATGAGTTCCTTGCGACTCACCATAGCCCAGAAGTTTATCCAAAGAATGCTTACTTATTGAACCCAAAGCTAAAACTGAATCTAACACAAAGTTAAACATAATTCTAAAATTAACCTCAATTCATCTCACAAAATTATAGGAGTCCCTGATTGAAAATTTAGATCGGGTGCGATGACTAAGGAATTCAAATTCAAAATTAAAATCAATTCAAAAATAAATTCATAATTATAATTAATTCAAATTTAAGTTAAATTCATAATTAATATTTTTTTTCTTCTCAAATGAAATCATTTTAAGAAAAAACATTTTAAAATTATTTGAAAAATCATTTTAAAATTATTTTGAAAAAAATCATTTTAAAATTATTTGAAAAATCTTTTGAAAATAAATTTCAAAATCATCTAAAAATTATTTGAAAAATATTTTAAAAATCAGTTTAAAAATCTTTTAAAACTTAATCTAAAAATTATTTGAAAAATCTTTTAAAAATTATGTTAAATATTTTTTTATTTGAAAAATTATTTGAAAAATCATTTGGAAAATGATTGAAAAAATCCTTTTGAAAAATTATTGTATTTCAAAAGTTATTTGTAAACTCATTTGAAAAATGATTATTTCAAAACTACTTAAAAAATTGT
Source organism: Zingiber officinale (assembly GCF_018446385.1). Lineage (NCBI taxonomy): Eukaryota > Viridiplantae > Streptophyta > Magnoliopsida > Zingiberales > Zingiberaceae > Zingiber > Zingiber officinale. The sequence goes on along the minus strand of NC_055992.1, from coordinate 33,082,782 downwards.
TAGGGATTCAAGTTTAGATTAATTAAGGGGGAGTGAACGGAGTCAAGCTAATTATCAAGTAACTTTTGAAGAGCTTTTCAAATTTAATTAAATATCTTTCGAAAAACTTTTCAAATGGAGATTGTAAAATTAATCATGCTTTAGGGCTCTGATACCTGATCAAGACAAGTTGAATAAGTTGCCACATGCTTGGACTATAAGACCCTAAGAATTTATTAAGACATTAATCAAGGGGGAGTGAATTCTTCTTTTCAAGCTAGTTTTCCTTTAAAATAAAAATTATCTTTGACTTGGTTTTAAAAATTATTTTTGACTTGACTTAAAATAAAAAATTATGTTTAACTCAGATTTAAAATAGATATAATATTGAATTAACATTATTTTTAAAAGCTTGGATTTTTAGATAATCATTTTTCAAAACTAAGCACTAAAATTATCCAAATCCTTTACTAAGTTTTCTTTTGCAAGAAACAGACTCTCAAAGCTAAGTACTTAAGTTAAGCTTTTATGAAAATCTTTTTAAAGTTAAATACTCAAGCAAAGCTTTTATCAATAATTTAATATATATATATATATATATATGTATATATATATATTTATACCTTTAAGTGTTTGTCAAAATTTTTGTTTAATAACTCCTTTTGTCAAACAACAATTAGTTTCAAAAGATTAAGTTTAGCTAATTTTTGTTGAAAATGAGTTAAGTATTTTCAAAACCATTTCAAATTGAGCTAAGTATTTTTCAGAAGGCTTGTTAAAATTTAGCTAAAGTATTCTCTAACACTTCTTTTCAAATTTAGCTAAGTGACTTCTATAGCTTTGTTTTCAAAATTAACTAAGTTAAATACTTTTTCACGAAAGTAATGATTTTCGAATGCTAAATTTTGCTAAGTTTTTGTTGAAAACACTAAGTATTTTCCAAGGCATTTCCTAATTTAAGTAAAACAATTCTTTTTGAAACACTAAGACATTAAATAAAGGGCTACTCTTCAGGGGGAGCTTAAACTAATTATTCTTTTCTCTTCCTGATATTCTTTTTGATTTATGTCAAAGGGGGAGAGAAAAGTCAAAGTTAAAGAAATTAAGAATTAAGAATTTAAACATAAAGAGGAGCATTAAGAATTTAAACATAAAGAGGAGCATAAGTTTTACAAATTTTTACATTCATGCTCATGTTTAAATTTCTTAATAATTTCATATTTAAATTCTGTCATACTTTTACTTAACTTTGAACTGGGTTGCCATAATAAAAAAGGGGGAGATTGTTGGTGCGGGAAGCATCCGACGATCAAACCGGTGTTTTGATTATGTCAAAGGGTTCAAGTTAAGTTGTTTTGTTATCTAATGAGCTTAAACAAGTGTGCAGGAAAGTCCTAACTGCGGTTAGGCAGGTGAAAATCCTAAGGGGTGGTAACCTTAGGTCCTAGGGGGTGGTAACCCTAGGTGAAGGAGAAAAACCCTAAGGGGCGGTAAACTTAGGTCCTAGGAGGTGGAAACCCTAGGTGGAGGAAAATCCTAAGGGGGGGGGGTAACCTTAGGTCCTAGGGGGTGGTAACCCTAGGTGGAGAAAAAACCTCAGGGGCGGTAATCCTAGGTCCTAGGGGGTGGTAACCCTAGGTGTAGAAAAATCCTAGGAGGCGGTAACCCTAGGTCCTAGGGGGTGGTAACCCTAGGAGGAAAGTCCAGTCGGTCTGGAGGACCGGACTGGCATCAGGTAAATCTCCTGAGTGGAGTAGGTGAGGACGCGTTCCCCGTAGAGGGAACAGTAGGCGTCGGGTCGACCTAGGGTTTCCGGTCGGAAACCCGAAGTCAGACCCGGACAGTCCGAAGGGTGTCAATACATTTGTTTATATATTATTGTTTGTGTTCTAACTCTGTTTTGCAGGAAACTAATACTTTTGTGCAGGGTTAATACTGACCGGGATCAGTCTACCGAACCTTGGGATCGGTCGACCGAACCTCCAAGCTACCAGACCAGATCGCCAGAAGTTGGACCAGGTTCGACCAGGGATCGGTCGACCGGACCTATGGATCGGTCGACCGAACCTGGGATAGATGTCGACTTGATCAAGCCGAGGTGTGCGGGTCAGAGGAGACTGATCGGTCGACCGAACATTGGGATCGGTCGACCGTTCCCAGGGATAAAGTTTGGCCAGATCGAAGCAGAGCGATGGATAGACGGATCAGATGCGGTGGAGATTATCTGATCGGTCGACCGAACGTGAGGATCGGTCGACCGATCCGCTTCGGGTCAAATCTGATCCCGAGACTGGGGGATCTGGATCTGACCTTGTAGAGCTATAAAAAGAGGCCTCGAGTTGCAGCTCAGAATATCGAATTCCGAACAGAAGTCTTGTGCTCTCGTGTGCTCCGTACGCTTCAACAATGCTCTGCTGCAACAACGAACTGAACCTCCAACGCTCTTCAACTTTCTTGTTCGTTGGTAAAACTTTCTTATTTGCTCTTAATTGTAATTTCTTCTAGCTTGTAATAGTTCGAATTTATAGTTGTTTCCCACCGAAAGCGGTTAAGGACCGCGGGCCTTCGAGTAGGAGTCGAGATAGGCTCCGAACGAAGTAAAACACTCGTGTCTTGTGTGTTTTCATTTACTTTCTACTGCGCTTATAATCTATGTTTTAAATCGCTAAAAATAGCCACGAGAGCTATTCACCCTCCCTCCAGCGCTTTCGATCCATCACATTGTTCTTGGGCTCCTTCGTACCTGCACATCTTGATTCGTGCACTTCAAATGTAGAAAAGAATTGCTCTAATGTAATTTTTTCTAAGTCTTTTGAAATATAAAAGGCATCTACTAGTGACGCCCATTTTGAATTTCTAGGAAAGGAATTTAGTGTGTACCTTAGCGAATCTCAGTTACTTACCGTCTCTCCGAGATTCGAAAGTCCGGTGATGATTTCCTTTATCCTTGAGTGCAGATACACAACTGTCTCATCTTCCCCAAGTCGCAGGCTAGTTAGCTGGTTGCAGAGTAAATCCTGTTTTGCAAGCTTTGCTTCAGACGTTCCTTCGTGCAGTTCAAGGAACTTCTCCCAAAGTTCCTTCGCGGAGTCGTAGTTGCCGATCCCGTTGACTTCTTGTAGCGGAAGAACGGTTAGTAGATGGTACTCAGCTTTACCATTTGCCACATAGTCGGCCTGTTCCTTCTTCATCCAATGGTATTTCTCCTTACCTTCCGGTGCTGTAAAATCGAACATCATAATTAACATTAAATCAAAATCGGTTTTAATGAATACATGCATTCACTCTTTCTAGCTAGCGAATTCCCTTTCGAACTTCGGCAGGTAGATGCTTGGTTCGACCATTATATCGTTGCTTCGTTTGGCGGTTAGTCCTCTTGAAGCGCCTTGGCTCTGATATCACTTGTTGGATCGCGGCGGTTGGCTAGAAGGGGGGTTGAATAGCCTGTAAAAAACAAAAGCACAACCCTTCTCGTACTTTCTTAAACTAACACTTGCATAAAATGGAAAGCAATAAATTAAAACTAAAAAGATGAGGCTCACAAAGATTTGACTTGGTTACAACTGGGGAGGTTGTTAATCCAAGGAAGATGTTGTACTAGAATATCTCCTTCAGGCGGAGAAACCTCTTATAGAAATGAAAGCGCAAAACGAAAGAAGCTAAACTCTAAAAAAAGCACACAAGTGTTGGAATTACAATTTCTGAGTTGTTGAAAAGCTTCTGGACCAAGGCTGTATTTATAGCCTTGGTCAGGGCGCCCTGAAGGGGTTCCGGGTGTTCTGGGGGGGATAAAACTTTATCCCCCAATGTTCAGATCGTTATTGACGCAATTTGGTCAAAAAGTCTACTTCAGGAGTCTGGAAGGGTTGCGGATGCCCCGACTAGGAAAGTCATCCTTGTTGACTTTTTTCATCCCGGGTCTTCTGCTTCGGCTTCGTTCGCCTCAGGTCGAGTTTTCCGCTCGTTTAAGTGATCTCTGCCATCCGGAATAGGGCTCACCCGAACCCAACTTCCGGTCTTCTCGAGCAGGCTTCCGCTCTGACTTCTTGTCCCTCGGAATCGCCGCATGCTTTCTTCTTGTCCGTTAGCGTACTCATCCGCAGTCTTCGCCCCTCGGTCACACCCCATGCCGACCTTCTCGCTAGCTGCGTCTCTTGCTCCTTGAGCAGTCTTCCGCTTCGGCTTCTCGTCCCTCGGAACCACCGTACGCTTCCTTCTCGTCCGCCGGTGTACTCTTCCGCAGCACCTCGTCCCTCGGATGCACCGCATGCCGTCCTTCTCACTAGCTGCGTCTTCCGCTCGACTACCTATTCTCTTAAGCTCCTGCACACTTAGAGACAAGGTTAAAAATATACATGACCTAACTTAACTTGTTGATCACACCAAAACAACCTTGGGGTTCCAACATTAACAACTTATGATTATCTCTACATGTGAAATTATGAACGTATTAGAATTTTTCTAGTTGTCAAATTGGTGCATTCAGACATCATCATCAATTCTGTAAGATTAGCACGGATTATACTCCTTAGTTTGGCCAAGTAGCTATTTCTCACTAGCTGGAGATATTGGAATGTCAAGAGTTAAACGTGGATGCTAGTTATGGTAACTAGTTCACTAGAATGACCTGCTGTAAGACTTCATATGGTCCTCTATATATATAGATATGTCTATGAAGTTCTTACTATAGGTCGAGTGTAAGTTTCCTTAGACTTAAGGTATACAAGTCACCTTGGTCATAGAGGCTTATACTTGGACATCTTAAGTAAGTATCTCTTGGAGGTGTGGACCCGATATGATTGGGTATAAGTCGAAGTATCCGAAGATGTTTGGACAACCTATAGAGGATTCATCACTCTTTGCAAGGAGATATATACCCTATGGACACTCGTTAGGATTATTACTCAAAGTCTTTAGTCAAAGCATCACATGTTAAGAGTATGAGACTCTTGTACACATATATGAGTAATTTGAATCCGTAGAACAAGAAAGTATTACTTGGGCTAGGTGTAATGTAGTCAATCTAGTGGAGGCAGACACATAGACCATGCCCAGAGCCAAGTGGGTATAAGATGAGTGAAAGGAATAAGACATGAATCACTGTAGCTACTGAAGTGTTTAAAATTAGTTCGGAGATCAATTATGATTTTTCGATTAATTAGGGATCATGATGTACTACTAGGTGCCACTCTTGATTATTCCATAATTAAGTAGTTAATAATGGACGACTAAGATAAATTGAGAATCTATTGGGTCACACGCACTATGAGTCTAATAAACATAAAACAAGTTAGAGAATAAGATTCTTATATTAAGAAATAAATGTTTAGTTGGACTATACATAAGATAAATATGAAAATATTTGTCGGAAAGGAAGCATGGATGTGCCACATCTCTTATGAAAGAGTTGGACCCTATTTGGTTTAGTCATGAACTAATTTGGTTTAGCCATGAACCAAGTTGATTTAGTTGTGAACCAAACCAAAGGGTTAATGGACTAATTTTTGGTTAAAGCATAATGGGTTGGATTTGGGCTTTCTAATCCAACTCATTAAAGAGGACTATATATTGATATGGTTAAGAGAGAATTAACATACAATTCATTATTGTCTTGATTAGGTTTTCAAAATCTAAACCCAATACCTCTCTCTCCCTATCCCTCTCTCTTGCAACCGACCACAACAAGGTTCTCCTCTTGTTGGCGTGAGTCACCTAAAGGAATAAGATCTTCCTTTTGCTTCTTCTTTCTCTTTGATCCTTCTCCTTTGCTTGTGGCTAGTACTTTTGAAGGTGAAGCTTGTTCTCTTGGAGTTGTCTTGAAAGGCTCAACGTGGATATGAATAGAGGCAAGGTTTGATAACGTCGTAAAAGGTTGATGCCCTTCTCGTTACAGGTTATGTGTAAGGTATACTTAGAATAATTGTTATTCAATTTCATTTTGTTTCATGATCTTGTCTACACGATTATATCTTACATGCGTATGGTGTGTGTGATATAATAAATTAGTTTATTTATCGTTAAATCTTCCAATATGTATGTTTATGAAATGTATTTTTAGCACATACTATATCAGCCATATCCCAACATGTGAGGCATGGTTGGGTCGTGGCCCTTTCTATGAGTGGGAGGCACAACCCTGCTATGCCACTGTGGAAAAAGGGCATGGTTGTGCCTAGTAGGCACAACCTAGCCATAACTGTCTCTGCAAGGGGACACGGTCGTGCCTTAGGGCATGACCTACCCAAACCAGATTCCAAAATAGGCTGCACTTTACTTTCTTTGTCCCTTTCCCCTCCATTTCACATTTGGTTAATCAAAACAAAGCAAAAGTAGATCTCCGAACATAAAGAAGAATGAAATCTATGCGCATCACACCCCCAGACTTAAATATTTACTTGTCCTCAAGCAAAAACCTGTAATCTAAACCTATGTGATGGTATAATGTGTCTGTAACGCCCGCCCTCCCTGCTAACCCTAAGGGACGGGGCTACGATACTCTATGTACATATTACAGCGGAAGACTTGAAATAATTTTTTTTTTCTTAGTTTAATAAAACTTTTCTTTTTTTTTTCAAATCCGAACTACACTAATATGGTTTCCATAACATGATAACAAGATAAATAGAAACATAACATCAAGTTACCCATATAGTACTACAATTTACGAAACCAAAGCGTAATTCTTAAAAGTTCTTAAAGCAGGTTCTTATTTGGTTGCCTAGCCACCGCCATACACATCTCCTTGCCTCTCCTGCTGCTCCTTTAGCTCATCCAGCTTTTTCCTTTATCTGTGGTATAAGGAAAGTAAGCTATGAGCACTCATAGCTCAGTAAGTTCTTTTCCTACTCACTAAAATCGAAAATCATCACATGATCAAAGAATATCTCAACATAACATGATCTCAACTAGTCATGGCATAACATATCATACTCTTTAAGCATATCATGCAACATAACAAAATCATAACTAGTCATGGCATATCATCTCTTAAAGCATAGCATGATACATAACATAATCATATCTAATCATGGCATATCATAGCATCATCATAAGGTAGCATGGCATATCAAGCTCTTAAAGCATAGCATGAAACATAACATAATCATATCTAATCATGGCATATCATAAATCATAGCATCATCACAACATGATCATAAGGTATATGCAATATGATTTTGAAAACATGTATCCGAAAAACATGTGTATGTCTCATGATCTTTAAAACCATTTCTTCTTACATATATACTTGAACATAATCTCAACTTAAAGGGGATCCCGGCTATGTACCACTTACATATTGCGCGCAACCTATGTAGGTCCAAGGTAGCAAGTCTTGAACCCTACAAGGCAAACATACTAGGCCCGAGTCTTACTCCATCGACCTAGGGGCACTTAGGAGCCCATCCCTAACGAGGCCCGAGTCTTATTCCATCGACCCCGGGGCGCTTATGGAGCCCACCCTTGGTACAAGCCATATAAAGTAAAGTACATGTCATACTTATACATATCACACATCATAAGAGCATGCATCACTTAGGCACACATCATATCATAAAAGTATGCATCACTTAGGCATACATCATATCATAAAAGTATGCATCACTTAGGCATACATCATATCATAAAAGTATGCATCACTTAGGCATACATCATGTCATAAAAGTATGCATCACTTAGACATACATCATATCATAAAGGTATGCATCACTTAGGCATACATCATGTCATAAAAGCATGCATATTTTCACCACATAGCATATCATAAAAGCATGCATATTTTCACCACATAGCATGTCATAAAAGCATGCATATTTTCACCACATAGTATATCATAAAAGCATGCATATTTCTATCCACATAGCATATCATAAAAGCATGCATATTTCTATCCACATAGCATATCATAAAAGCATGCATATTTCTATCCACATAGCATATTATAAAAGCATGCATATTTTCACCACATAGCATATCATAAAAGCATGCATATTTCTATCCACATAGCATATTACAAAAGCATGCATATTTCTATCCACATAGCATATTATAGAAAGTATGAATCACAAGCATACATGTTTAAGCATAAGGGTGTATCATGTGATTATACTATCATAAGAAACATGGTAACATAGTTAACTTGGATTCTAAGCTTCCTAATCCCTTGGGTTCTTATCATGGCCAAACCCCCTTAGATCTCAATTTAGGTAAAAATAACCTCCAAGCATGTGGAACCTAAATTATCATCACATCAATTTCATAGGAAGCATTATAAGCATGATTAACTTGGTTTCTAAGTTCTCCAAGTCCCTAAACTTCATGTGGCCGAACCTTATCAGGTGTGAAACAAGGTCCCAAATGTCATGAAAGCATGGAAACCTTAAACCATATTTATAGCATTTTTCTTCCAAGTAACATAGTAATCATATTTGAGCTAATTCCTAAGTTCTTCAAGCCCTTAACATATGTCATGGCCAAAATTTCACAAGTATTCATTAGGGCTAAACACAAGCATACAAGCATGTGAACTTGAACTAACATCATGTATAAATTCATAATAAGGTATCATACAAAGGGTATGGCTGAAACTTACCCTAGCCTCATTTTAGGTCATTAAGCCACATATAGCATGAGAACTTTGGCTTTCTACTTATCATATTTCATGTAGAGTGACATGAGCATATTTAAATTTTGTTCTAGGGTTTCTAGGGCATCTATCCCTTCATGGCCGAGACCTACAATGGTCCATTTAGGTCATGGAAAAATTATACAAGCATGTGACACCATCAACACATTATCATATTTCCATAAGAAGCATTTTTAACACAATTGGTTTCAATTCTAAGGCCTCTAGGTCATTTAAACCCTACTTGGCCGAGACCCATCAGTGGTTAACTTTGCTTCAAATAGCCTAAAAGCATAGGAAGTCATACAAGTTTCATAGCATGTATAAAGACAAGCATAATAAACATACATGTGCATTGTGTCTTAGGCTTCCTAGGTTTCTTTCCTTTTTCTTTTATTTTTCCTCATGGCCGAAACCTACCATTCTCTAAACTAGGTTTTAAGTGGCCTAAAGCATGGAAAACCTAAGTAAGTTTTATGGCAAAAATTACTAAGAACATCATATACCAATTTGGTTCATAAACAAGCTAGGACCCTTGTAACCTTACAAGTCATATATCATGTAACTAAATTCTCTACACCCTAATTAAGCATGAGAGCATTAAACCACGTTCATATCTTAATATCACAGAGGTATTGAGCATGTTAAAATTTTGTTTAAGCTTTCCTAAGCTATCCATCTTAACATGGCCGAAAATCTTAATGAAGAGTTCATGAATTTCTAGCAATATTCAACATGCAATTCTTTAAGAGAACTCTATATTCTATCATATAAACATGGTTACTTAAATGTAAAGGTCTTCCTAACCCTAAGCTCTTTTCTTGGCCGAAACATATGAGGGGATTTCCTTTGGTTCCAAGTAACTTTCAAGCAAGAAAAACCAATAAAAGATCCTTAGTAATTCATGGAGGGAATCTTGTACTAGTTTGGTTAAACAATGATTTCCCTAACCTCTTTAAAATATTTTTGGCCGAAATTCTAGGGTTAGGTACTCCTCTGACCAAGCATCATATAGGTATAAAAACATGAAGGAAAACCTTCCTACATAGCATAGAAAAATATTATGAAATGAGGACTTGTTTAAACCTTCCTAGATTTGAAAACTCTTCTTTGGCCGAATTTTTCTTAAATTCTATTCTAGGTTTCTAATCCTCATAAAATCCGAAAATCACATAAAAAGCCTTGTACCACAGGTGAGGGGAAGCTTACATCCTTTTTGCTTGTGGATCTAAGGTATGGTGATGGAAGAAGTAGCCTCTTCTTCTAGTTCCCTTCCCTTGTTCCTCTTGCTAAGTCCTCCTTGTATCTTAGGCTTTCTTAGGAGAAAACCTTGGCTTGGGGCCGAAGATGGAGGAGAGGGGGCTGGGGTTCTCGGTGATGGAGAGGGAAGAATGAGAGAAATGAGAGAAAAATTAGAATTCTTCTCTTTACTTGCTCCCTTTTATGTTAAGGAGGAAGAAGTAGCAAAATTAGTTTTTGCTTTCCTTCTCCCTTAGCCTTTTTTTTCCTATTTTCTTTTTATTTTTATTTATTTATTTATCCTCATCATTCATGGTGAAATAAGGGGGAATGAATCCCCTTAATTAGCCTCTTTTATTTTCGGCAAGAGAAGAGAGACAGAGGGAGAGAAAGAAGGAAGGCAAGTTGCCTTTCTCTTGCTCTTTTCTTGTTTTCTTTTGGCTAACTTTTACTCTCACCCTTATCATGAGTTTCCCTCCTTTGCTATCAATATCTTCTCTCTATCCCAATTGGTTTCTACTAATTAATTCTATAAATTATACTATAAGAGGTTCAAGGTTCAATCCTTAACTTCCTCTTCTTTTTATTTCATTTTATTTCTTTTTTGCTTCAACCCACTTCCTTTTATTTTTCTAAGGCAAAATCCTCCATTCACATACTTATCTTAAAAGCTTGGTGGGTTTTACAGTGTCATAATCCCAAGTGAATTGGACTAGCTGTATTAATTAGTTTCAATGGTGAGCATGATGCCAAAGAAATTTGAGTGTGGTCTAAGAAGTTTTTTGTGCTTAGTGCGATGAGTGACCTAAGTTTTTGAAGTTTCAATCTCAATGCCTAGTCAAGTCGTCATCTAACTAAATTTCTCATACTCTCAGCAATATGCACTTACCTACCACATACTTAGTGTTGGTTAGTCCTAGGAAAATCGTACCGGTTCCACTGTACAAAAATTTTGTACAAGTGTCGAACCTTTCCTTAAATAACCTATTGTATTCTTTAAAAGTTAAATTAGGAATCGTAGACGGAACTTAACATCATTGATTCCAAATTTAACTTATCTGTTCTTAATGGTTTAGATTTGGATCGCAAGCGGAACTTAACACTATTGATCCAAATCCACCTACGTTATTAATTCCATTAAATATAAATTTCCAAAAATTGGCTTCCAGGACTGCATGGCGAGGCACATGACCTTCTTGGATATGGGAGCAACCACCACCGCCTAGACAAAGCCTTTTAAGGAAAGCTAATATTTAATTTCCTTAAACTCTAGGTTTAACCAAAAAGAACAATCGAATCACAAATTCGAAAAATAAAGAAAACACAAACTCAAAAAATAAATTCGAAAAACTAGATCTAATGCCTCTTGTGTTTGGAATTCTTTCAAAGAGAAATAACTAGCATGATGCGAAAAATAATTACTAATTATACCTTCTCTTTGTATGCTAATGACCTCGAGATCTTCTGCCATATTCCTCGCCTCGCCTTGGACGTCGTGTGGGCGACGATCCTTCAAGATGAACACCACTCAAAAGCTTTCTTCCTCTTCCTCTAAAATCCGGCCACCACCACCACCAAGGAGAAGAGAGCAAAGGGAAAAGAAGAGGGGAGAGGGAGGGCCGACCACCTAGAGAGACTCCACCAAGAGAATAAGAATTGATTTCCCATGAGGCCTCCTCACCCCTTCTTTTATATTACTTGCCCAAGGCAAATAAGGAAAGACTTTTTACAAAAGTTAAAATCTTCCTCTTGTTTTTCCTTTTCCCTTTTATTTTTCCTTTTCTTTCCTCTTGATTAAATCAATCACCAAACATTAATTGGATGATGATTTTTTTTATTTTATTTTGGCCGGCCCCTTGCTTGGGCATCAAGCAAGGTGGTCGACCACCTCATCAAGGAAAGAGAATTTTTTTTTATAAAATTTTATAAACCCTTACAAAATTTTACAAGCTCTCTTCTAATTTCCTAAAGTAGGAGTTAAAAAAGGAAAGTTCTAAAAAATAAAATCATGTTTTAAAATTTTAAACTTCTCTTATAAAATTTCCTTTTTTAACATGGTGATAGAAAATTTAAATTTTAAACTTCTCTTCCTTTTTTTTCTTAAACCATGAGGATGGTTAAAAAAGGAAAGTTTTTAAAATCTTTTAAACTTTCTTTTAAAACATGTGGCCTAATTCAAATAAGGAAAGTTTTTAAATTTAAAATCTTTTTTTTTTAAAACTTGTAGTTTTCTACAAAGAGAAGATTTTAAAAATTCAAAACACCCCTCCTTGTTTGAATTATTGTGGCCGACCCCTACATGCTTGGGTACCAAGCAAAAGGCCGGCCCTTTAAGAGGAGATGTGGCCGGCCATTGCTTGGTCACCAAGCAATGGACCGACCCCCTTCTTGGACACTAAGATGGGTCTTTCTTTGGATGGACTTGAGGCTTTAATGAGGCTACGACAGGGACCTAGAGGAGAAATTAGTTTTGGCCTTCCGATGAGCTTGAGTATCCTGTGTTTGCCCCGAACACACAACTCAAGTTCATCGATAATAACTCATTCCACTAGAGAGTTATTAACGCACTACCGCACCAATCCCAAATTACATTATGGGCTCCTTCTTATTATGAGTGTGTTATTCTCCCTGTGTTTAAGATAACGAATGTCCACTAATTAAGTAAGTTACTGACAATTCACTTAATTAATATCTAGCTCCAAGAGTAGTACCACTCAACTTTATTGTCATGTCGGACTAAGTTCACCTGTAGGGTTTAACATGACAACCTTATGAGCTCCTCTTGGGGACATTCTCAACCTAGATAATGTTGGATCGAGACGCGCTAGAGGGGGAGGGGTGAATAGCGCTCGTGGCTATTTCGTACGTTTATCGGAATTGTGAAACTATCGGAGTTAAAACACGTAGCGGAAAGTAAACAAACAAATAGAAAGACAAGCTATTTACTTCGTTCGGAGCCTAAGACGACTCCTACTCGAAGGCCCGTGATCCTTGATCGCTTCCGGTGGGCAACAACTATAAGCTCGATAAGAATTACAAATTACAACGAAAGTATTAAAATAACTTTGTACCGACAACTTAAGAAGGAAGAAAATGGAGCTCCGGGTCATCGGAATGTTGCAGCAGCACTTCGGAATGACTTTGTTAGCAGCACGTTGAAGACAGAAAGCCTGGAACTTGATCATCTGAAGTGCTGGTCGAAACCCCCTTATAAAGGGTGTTCAAGGCGCCTTAAAGGTTGTTCAAGGCGCCTCCATGCTGCCGAGTCTTCCGCGTGGATCAAATCTGATCTGGTCGAACTTCATCCCTTTAAGGCGCCTTATGCCCTGCTCAAGGCGCCTTCTAAGGTGCCTTATACCCTCATGAAGGCGCCTCCATTGAAGCTTCGCAGCTAGGTCAGCTTTTGCACCCGAGGCGCCTCCAAGCTCCATGGAGGTGCCTCGGACATTGTTCATCTGAGGCAAATCTTCGTTATTTTGTACCTGCAAGACATGTTAGTCCCAAACAACATCCTGTAGCACAAAGTTAGCACAAAATAACAGAATGAATAATAATAAAGAATGTTTATGACAGTCTCTGGACTATCCGGGTCTGACTTCAGATTTCCAACCGGAAACCCTAGGTCGACCCGACGCCTACTGTTCCCTCTACGGGGAACGCGTCCTCACCTACTCCCCTCAGGAGATTTACCTGTTGCCAGTACGATCCTCCAGATCGATTGGACTTTTGCTCAGCACTCGACGCTTCCGGACTTTTTGCTGGACATCCGCTTCCCGGCTAGTCCAGTCTTTCACCTGGTTCGCGACACCAGGACTTTCCACCTAAGGTTACCACCCCCTAGGACTTTTGCCTGAAGCCATCGACCTGCCAAGACTTTCCGTATAGGGTTACCACCCCCTATGACTTAGGGTTACCGCCCCCTAGGGTTTTCCCTTTGCCTAACCGCAGCTAGGACTTTCCTCCACCTAGGGTTACCACCCCCTAGGACCTAGGGTTACCACCCCCTAGGACTTTCACCTTTGCCTAACCGCAGTTAGGACTTTCCTGAAACACTCATTCAACATGTTAGATAACAACAAGACTTAACTTTGAACCCTTTGCTATTATCAAAACTTGGGTTCGATCGTCGGATGCTTCCCGCACCAACAGATAACTAGGACACAGTTTCCTTCTATAATCAACAACACACACTATAAGTAATATCATTTCCCAACTTATCGGGCCTATTGATTTATCAAGCTAAATCTCACCCTTTGATAAGTTAAAGAAATAAATACTAAATATATGTGCTTGTTATTATATTAGGATTAAGAGTACACACTTCCATAATAACTAAGGTCTAGTTCTTTTATTAAGTCAATACAAAAAGAACTTACCTAAAATGGTCCTACTCAATACACTTAGAGTGTACCAGTGTAATTTTTTAGTCAAGATAAACTAATACTTAATTACACTACGACTATTCTAATGGTTTGTTCCTTTCCATCTTAGTTGCGAGTAACTATTTATCTTTTATAAAGAACCGACAATATGATCTTCTGAGTGTGACACCACACACCATGTTATTTACTATATAAATTAATTGAACAATTACATTTAATTAATAAATGCATATATTGACCAATGTGATTCTTTTATTTCAAAAATAAATGTTTACAAAAGCTAGACTTTTAGTATACATTCCAACAATCTCCCACTTATACTAAATGACTAAGCTGCCATCTCTGTTTCCCATCCCTCCCACATACCGATCAAAAGCTTTTGCCGGAAGGGCCTTAGTGAAAGGATCTGCTAGGTTATCTGCTGATGCAATCTTGGTGACGACAACTTCTCCTCGCTTGACGATGTCTCGTATCAGGAGGTACTTACGCTCTATATGTTTGCTTGCCTTATGGACTCATGGTTCCTTCGAGTTTGCAACTGCACCGCTATTATCACAATAAATTGTGATGATTTTGGGCAAACCAGGAATCACATCTAAGTCTATTAGGAAATTCCTGAGCCATACTACTTCTTTGACTGCCTCAGAGGCTGCCACATACTCAGCTTCCATGGTTGAGTCCGAAACGCATTTCTGCTTAACACTCCTCCATGCAATGGCTCCACCTCCCAGAGTAAACACATAGCCTGACGTAGACTTTGTTAGTTAGAGCCCTAGAGCCAATCATTTGATGATTGTATTATGGACTTGTTGTATCATATTCTTATATAAATAAAGGCATTAGTTTTTGGTTATTATACTTACTTGTATTGGTGCCAAATAAACTAAGTATAATAGCGTCCTTGAGTAGAAGGTTCTCACCTATATCAATCGGTTAGTTGAACCGATAGTGAGATGATATAGGGAACACTACTCTTAATCATTCCTAGTCAAGTATTAACATTCAGGGACAATGTTAATGCAATAAGACTAGCATGTAGGTCAACTCGATGATTTGATCTCACAAGTCATGGATATAGAGATATCAAGTTGACACATGGGTATGCATTGGAGAATGTATATTGAATGACCTGCCATGAGAAAGTATCGTGGATCATTATATGAGTGTCATATACTTTCTCATGTGGCTATTAGTATGACTACTAGTCCTTGGACCTGAAGTCACCATGGATCCCTACATAAGGAGTTATGTACTTTGGTTTCGTCAAACGTCACCCGTAACTGGGTGGACTATAAAGACGATTACTGGGTATGTAACGAATTATGCAGAGGGATGTGAGTGATGTAGATGGGATCTATCCCTCCTATATGACGGGAGTGACATCGATATTATTGATAGAGTGAGACCACGAAGTGCATGACCATGCCCAAATGAGTCAATATGAGATATTGAGCTCATTTAATTTAGTGAGTCTACTTGGAGTTCAAGATTTAGTTTGATCAGAGCATGACACGGTCTATGCCTCACATTGATTAATCTAGATGTCTAGGATAGAAGGACACTTGTCATATATTGTGAGGATTCACAATTAGTAGTCACAAGGTGATGTTGGATCTCAACATTCTTGTAACTTGGGTAGTAATGATGTGTTTCTAGATACCGCTCATTACTTATGCTCCTAAATGGGTTTAGGGGCATTGCCAACGTTACAAGAACCTATAGGGTCACACACTAAGGACAATTAGATGTAGATTAGGTTCATATGATGAACCAAGAGGATTAGATTCATTTGATGAATCAAATTGGATTAAGAGTAATCCTAATTGGGCTAATTGAATTGGACTCAAGTTGATTCATGTGTTCAATGAGTCTAATTTAGATTATGACTCATTGAATCAATTTAATTAAATGAATTAGTTTCATTATATTAAATTGGATTGAATTAAATGGTTGGATTAGAACAACCATGAGAGAGATTAAGTCAAGTTTGTCTTGACTTGAGAGGAAGAGAAAGAGTCAAGTTTGACTTGACTTTATGCCACATCATTTGTGACTTGGCATTAAGTTGCCAATGATGAGGTGCCACATCATCATATTTAGCACATGTGTGTGCCACCTCATGGAGGTTACAAATCTCTTTAATGGCCACACTTAATGCAAAAATGGGGGGTACAACTCCATGAATGTGGCCGGCGACTTTTGATGGGTGAGAATGAATTTTTCATTCAAGTGAATTCATTCACATCTTCTTCCTCCTCAAGCTCTTCCTTCTCTCCCTCTCCTCCTATCTTGGACGAACCATCCAAAGGTGCTAGCACACCTTTTGTGTGATTTTTCTCCTCCTACTTGTTCGTGTGGATACTTTTAGAGGAGTGTCTACTTTGACACTCTCGAGATCCGACACCTTGGACAAGCGAGATTTGCGATGGGCGCGCATCAAGGGTAAATCTCTTTAACATATAGTTCTAGTGTAGATCTATAGGTTAGTAAACTCGTACTTGTATTTTTCGAAAGTTTTATTCTTCGCACGGATCCGTGGCTTGGGGTTTCGGAGTTTCTGCGACGCGAAAAAGTGGTTTTCGCGGCCCGAAAAATCCAACAGTGGTATCAGAGCCACGTGCGAAGACTTGTACGAGTTTAATTTGATTTTTTATGAAAAATATAGGTTCTGTGATATTCTGTAATTTTATGATTTTTTAGAGTTTTTATGGGTATTTTTCTTGTAGAAGCGAAGCACAAGTGTTTCGACACTTGTAAGTTTCGACTACCGAGAAGTTTTTTACGGCAAGGTTTCGGCCCAAAATTTTTTGGGACAGCGGGCTAAGGCACTGTTGGATCGCTTAGGGACACTCGCGATGGTTAGATCACGGGTAGGGGTGCTGCCTCTGGCCCCGCAAGGGGATTCGTTCTGCGATTGCTCCCGAAAACCGCTAAACGGGACCGTTGGGAATTTTTACTCGTAAAAATTGGTATTAAAATTATAGAAAATTATAGAAAATATATAATTTAGAATTATGTATAATTTGTGATAGTCATGGCCCAAAAAGACCCAATTGGATTGACATATTTTGTGTTGTAATTCATAATACGGCCTGCGTGCCGTCATGTGATTGTGTGTGCTGTATTCTTGATACGCGACCTACACGTCGTGCCTTTCTTTATTATTCTTGTTGTAAATTAGTTTAGACTCGAATGTAACTCGAGTTTCAAAATTGTAATGTACAAAATTGGAGCCGTGGAAGGTCCACTCGAGAAGGAGTTACGAGGAGGGCACGAGCAACACAAGGTGGTCAAATGGAGGAGCTTGAGAAGCTGTTGACCCTAGGTTGACCATCCGATCTTCTCATTGGCTTGAGAAGATCGTAGTAGGGCCATGACTAATCACAAATTAATTTAATTAATTGCTTGTGCATATGTGATGCATGATTAAGTAATTAATTAGTGCCTAACGATTAGATTAAATCTAAGTCATGCACATGATGCACCATTTCGATTAGATTAGATCTATCGAGTATATGATACGCATCATAGTTTAGATTAGATCTAAATCACGTCAACTCTAATGCCTACCGTGCCGTGATACCTATCACTACCTCGATCACATGTGTTGTTGAATCTGCCAAAGCAGAGCAACACATATTATCTTGGTAGGGTATGGAGGGACAATCTTGGTCCCGCTTATCAACGCATGGGCGAATACAAACTCAATTAGATTGAGTATTCCTAGTTAACTCGGTTGTATCGTGTACAACTATAGGCATTCTTCCAACGGTTGGAAAGATAGAACATAAATCACATTTATATTAATTCTTAGGCGTATTAGCCAAAGCTAACTCAAGTTTTAATATAACTGCGGATAATGATCCTATAAACAAGAGTTGCATAGAGATGTAATTGGTAAATCGTTACCTACCGATTATACTAAATCTTGGGCGTATTAGCCAAAGCTAACTCAAGGGTTAGTATGATGTGGATCTTGTCCCACATGAATTATAAAATTCAGTGGGAGCATCATTTAGTTAAAGGCCTAATTAAATGATTTAAAAGAATATGATATTTATTTTTTGCATTTTTCTGTTGTAGATAATCATGACATCGAATACGAACACTTTCTCCCTGTGTTCTGTCCTTGAGAAGGACAAGCTCAACGGAGCAAATTTCCTGGACTGGTACAGGAACTTGAGAATAGTTCTCACCCAGGAACGTAAACTGTACGTTCTGGAGCAGCCCATTCCGGAGGCTCCTCCTGCCAATGCCTCACGAGCTGACAAAGATACTTACAAGAAGCATCAAGATGACACATTAGATGTGTCTTGTCTAATGCTCGTGACCATGAACTCTGAGCTTCAGAAGCAACACGAGTTAATGGGCGCTTACGATATGGTTGAACATCTTCGTCAACTGTATCAAGGACAAGCGCGGCATGAGAGATTTGAGATCTCAAGGGCACTGTTTCAGTGCAAGATGTCAGATGGGGCTCCCGTAGGCCCATATGTACTCAAAATGATTGGGTACATTGAAAACCTACAGAGGTTGGGATTCTCGCTTGGCCAAGAGATGACCACTGACCTGATCTTGCAATCCTTGCTGGATAGCTATAGTCAGTTCGTTCTAAACTACAATATGAACGAAATTGACAAGCCACTGCCCAAGCTGCTTAGCATGTTAAGAACTGCTGAGCTAAACCTTATGAAGGCAAAGCCCCACTCTGTTCTGATGGTTCAGAAACACAAGGGCAAGGGCAAGCCCAAATGCAAAGGAAAGTCCCAAGCCAAGGGCAAAGGCAAGGCACTGAAGCCTAAAGGAGGGGTCGCCAAGGATGCTACCTGCTTCCACTGCGGTCAAACTGGGCACTAGAAGAGGAACTGCAAGGTGTACCTGGAAGATCTTAAGAAGAAGCGAAGTGAGACTTCCACTTCAGGTATATATGTTATAGAAGTTAATCTATCTATTTCTTCATCATGGGTATTAGATACCGGATGTGCTTCTCACATTTGTACTAATGTGCAGGTGCTGAGAAATAGCAGGGCATTAGCAAAGGGTGAGGTGGACCTACGGGTAGGCAATGAAGCATGGGTTGCTGCTGTTGCTGTAGGAACTTATCATCTATCTCTGCCCTCTAGGCTTGTATTAGAATTAGATGAATGTTGTTATGTGTCTGCTGTTGGTTGCTACTCGGAAAGCCTAGAGGTTCCACTGTACAAAAATTTTGTACAAAGGTCTGAACATTTTCCTAGCTACCATGTGTTCTTTTAAATTAAATTTTGGATCGCCTGCGGAACTTAACATGTTTAATCCAAAACTTAATCTAGTTGTTCTTTTAGGTTTTGACTTGGATCTCCTGCGGAACTTAACACGTTCGACCCAAGTCATCTTAAGTTATTAATTCCATTAAATATTAATTTCCATAATCGGTTCCCAGTACTGACGTGGCGAGGCACATGGCCTTCTTGGATATGGGAGCAACCACCACCGACTAGACAAAACCTTTTATAGAAAGCTAATATTTAATTTCCTAAAATAACTTTAGGTTAACCGAAAAGAACAATCAAATCACAAGGAAAAGAAAAACAAAAGAACACTATATCGAAAACAAATTCGAAACTCTAGAATCGTATGCCTCTTGTATTTAGTATTATTTCCAAAAATAACTAGTATGATGCGGAAAGAAAAATTACTAGTTATACCTTTTAGAAAAACCTCTTGATCTTCTACCGTATTCCTCTTCTAACCTCGGACGTTGTGTGGGCAACGATCTTCCGAGATGAGAAACCACCAACCACCTTCTACTCCTAGCTAGGTTCGGCCACAAAAAAATAAAGCTTCACCAAGGAAGAAGAAAAACACCAACCAAGCTCCAAGAGATGCAAGCTTTCTCTCCTTCTTCTTCTTCTTCTCCAAGTAGTATCCGGCCTCCACAAGAGCTCCAAGCAATAGAGAATTTCGGCCACCACAAAGAGGAAGAAAGGGAGAAGATGTTGGCCGGCCACACCAAAGAATAGGAGAGGGAGAATAATAGAGGTTATATCTTGTGAAGGCACCCTCACCCCTTCTTTTATATTCCTTGGCCTAGGCAAATTAGGAAATTTAATTACAATAAAATTTCCTTAATTCCCTTGACATGATTTAATTGAGAAAAATAAAATAATATTTCCCCAATTAATCTCTAATGGCCGGCCACATCAAGAGGAAATAAATTAGACAAGTTTTAATCAACAAATTAAAACTTCCTAATTTGTTTCCGGAAATTTTAAAAATAAAATTTCTCTTTAAAAATCTCTTCATGGTTGATAAAAGGAAATTTCTATAATTTTAATTTTATCAACATGTGGATAATTTTAAAGAGAAAATAAAATATCTCACCAATCTACAAATAAGGAAATAGATTTAATCTCTTTCTTTAATCTTTTGTAGATCTTTTACAAGAGAGATATTTTAATTTTAATTCTCTTTAATAAATTATTTCTTTCACATAATAAAAATTAAAATTAAAATTCCTTTTTAATTTAATTTGGCCGGCCCCCACTAGCTTGGGTTCAAGCTAGGGCCGGCCACCCAATTTTATACCTAGGCCGGCCCTAGCTTGGTTCCCAAGCTAGCTTGGCCGGCCCCTTATTGGTGGGTATAGAAGGTGGGTATAGGTGGGTATAGAACTCTATAAATAAGAGGCTACGATAGAGACCGAGAGGAGGAATTGGTTTTGGTCTCCCGATAAAATTAAGCATCCCGTGTTCGCCCCGAACACACAACTTAATTTTATCAATAATAATTCATTCCACTAGAGAATTATTATTGAACTACCGCACCAATCCCAAATTATATTTTTGGGCTCCTTCTTATTATGAGTGTGTTAGTCTCCCTGTGTTTAAGATAACAAATGTCCACTAATTAAGTAAGTTACTGACAACTCACTTAATTAATATCTAGCTCCAAGAGTAATACCACTCAACTTCATCGTCATGTCGGACTAAGTCCACCTGCAGGGTTTAACATGACAATCCTTATGAGCTCCTCTTGGGGACATTCTCAACCTAGTATCTCTAGGACACAGTTTCCTTCTATAATCAACAACACACACTATAAGTGATACCATTTCCCAACTTATCGGGCTTATTGATTCATCGAACTAAATCTCACCCATTGATAAATTAAAGAAATAAATATCAAATATATGTGCTTGTTATTATATCAGGATTAAGAGCACACACTTCCATAATAACGGAGGTCTTTGTTTCTTTATAAAATCAGTATAAAAGAAACAACCTCAAATGGTCCTACTCAATACACTCTAAGTGTACTAGTGTAATTATACAGTCAAGATAAACTGATACCTAATTACACTACGACCTTCTAATGGTTTGTTCCTTTCCATTTTGGTCGTGAGCTACTGTTTATAATTTATAAGGTCCGATAACATGATCCTCTTCGTGTGACACCACACACCATGTTATCTACAATATAAATTAATTGAACAACTACATTTATCACAAATGTAGACATTTGACCAATGTGATTCTTATTTCTAGATAAATGTTTATACCAAAAGCTAGGCTTTTAGTATACACTCTAATAATCTCCCACTTATACTAAAAGACTAAGCTGCCATATCTGCTGCCATACATCTGATTCCCATCCCTTCAACATGCCCATCAAAAGCTCCTGCCTTAAGGACCTTAGTGAAAGGATCTATAGGTCATCACCTGATGCAATCTAGGCGGCAACAACTTCTCCTCGTTTATACGATTCCTCGTATTGGGTGGTACTTGCGCTCTATTGTGTTTACTTGCCTTATAGACTTATGGTTTCTTCGAGTTTGCTACTGCACCAACATTATTACAATAAATTGTAATAATTTTTGGACAAACCAGAAATCATATCTAAGTCTATCTTGAGGTTATTGAGTCATTCAGCTTTTATGGCTACCTCAGAGGCTTGCCATATACTAAGCTTCTATGGTGGAGTTCAGAAAAACACCTATGCTTATCACTCTTCCATAGTTATGACTTTACCTCCTAAAGTAAACACAAAACCCCGAGGTTGACTTATTATTGTCCCTATCCGATTGGAAGTCAAAATCCATGCAACCCATAAGGACTAAATTAACTGCCTTATAAGCTAGCATATAATCTCTAGTGCCTCTAAGGTACTACAATATATGCTTTACTGCAGTCCACTGTCCTTGTCCAGGCTTACTTTGATATCTGCTAACTATGCCCTTGGCAAAACATATTTCTAATCTCGTGCATAGCATACATTAGGCTTCCAACAGCCGTAGCATAAAGAACTGCCTTTATTTCCTTTATCTCCTTTGATGTCTACAGAGACATATCTTTAGATAAAGTTACTCTATCCTAAAAAGGTAAGAAACCTTTCTTGGAGTTTTGTATGCTTAAAACGAGCAAGGATTTTTCCGATGTATGAAGCTTGGGATAAGTAAAATATTCTTTTCTTGCGATCCCTTATTACTTTGATCTCAAGAATATATACATTCTCCCAAGTCCTTTATATCGAATTGTTTGGACAACCATACCCTTACTTCTGACAACATTTTGATATTGTTTCCAACTACCAAAAATGTTATCTAAGTATAGTACAAGAAATACCACCACGTTTCCATCACATCTTTTGTATACACAAGACTTATCCGGTTACTAAATCCATAGATCTGGATTACTTTGATAAACCGGATGTTCCAAG
Source organism: Zingiber officinale (assembly GCF_018446385.1). Taxonomy (NCBI): domain Eukaryota; kingdom Viridiplantae; phylum Streptophyta; class Magnoliopsida; order Zingiberales; family Zingiberaceae; genus Zingiber; species Zingiber officinale. The sequence goes on along the minus strand of NC_055992.1, from coordinate 33,059,862 downwards.
ACCTTGAAGCTTTGCCTCAGTCCATAGACTGATTGAGCTTACACACAAGATGCTCTTAGCCCTTTGCAATGAACCCTTCTGGTTGCTTTATATGGATGTTTTCTTCAAAACTTCCGTTAAGGAATGCTGTCTTGACATCCACTTGCCAAATAGATAAAAGAATCCGGATAGACTTAAGCATGACTACCAGTGAAAAAGTTTCCTTTTTCATCAAGCCTTGCTTTGAGAGTTTCTACCTTCCTGTCTATCCCTCTTTTCCTAATATAGACATTTTTACACCCAAAGGCTTTTATACCATTTGGTGGTTCTATAAGCTTCCAGATTTTATTAGAATGCATATATTCTAATTCTGTTATTCATTACTCTTTGCCAAGATATTGCATCTTTATCTTGGAGTGCTTCGTCATATGTCCGGAGATCAGATTCATGTCCTCCAGGGATCGAGTCCAAAAAACTCTCCCAAAACATAAATCTTTTTAGGTTGCCTAACAACCCTCCCACTACGATGAGGCACTTTCTGCAATTGTGTATCATTTGTGATACGTGTTGCAGTTTCCTTGTGGTATCTCATCTTGTACAGTTGGTACTAGATTAGACATGTCTTTTATTATTTCCTTAAGAACAAATTTTCTTATGGGCATGAGGTTTATTACATAGTCCTTTTCTAAAAATCGGTCATTGATGCTAACAATAACCTTCTGATTTTTAAGACTATAAACCTACTTTCATTTCTCTAGGATAATCCACAAACAAGTGAATTCCTGTCCAACTTATCATTGTCTCTATTCAGTATATGTGCTGGACTACCCGAATCCGAATATGCTTCAAAATAGGCTTACACCTATTCAGCAATTCTATATGAGTAGAGAGTTCTGACTTTGGAAGGTACTATGTTCACTTCCGTTTCCAGAGTATATCCTTAAAATGAATTTGGTAATTTTCTAAATAACTCATCATCAATCTACTTATTTCCATAAGAGTCCTATACCTTCCTTTTTCTACACCATTCTGTTGGGATATACCTAGGTGTAGTTAGTTGGGATTGAATCCCTACTTCTGATAAGTGACTCCTAAATTCTCCCAAGAGGTACTTGCCACTACGATCTCACCGTAGTGTCTTGATACTTTTACCTTGACATTTCTCCACATCAGCATCATACTCTTTGAACTAATCAAAGCACTTAGACTTGTGGCACATCAAGTAAATGTATCCATATATCAAATAGTTGTCTATAAAATAGACGAAATATTTGAAACAACCTCTTGCTTGGATAGTCATAGGATCACACAAATCAGAATGAACCAATTTCAACATATCTTTGACTCCATACTCCTTAGACTTGAAAGCTTCTTGGTTATTTTTCCTTCCAAGTAAGACTCGCAGGTTGGAAAGATTTCCACTACTAATGAACCCAAAAGTTCATCAGCTACCAATGAATCATACTCAAGTTAATATAACCTAGCCTTAGATGCCAAAGATATAATTGGTTCATTTCCGAAGGTTACTTTCTCTTAAAGTTAGAAGATGTGTTACTAATTTCCATTTGTTGCATCGTGAGAGTTATTGGATTTATAAATTGCCAACCAACGTATCAGAACAGATAACTTCCCTCTTTTTCTTAATAACAACTTTGTTATTAAAAGAGGCAGAATATCATGTTCTTTGAATAGTTTAGAAACTGAAAACTAGTTCTTTCTAAACTTGATGCGTAAAGACAATTACTCAAAAATCCATGTTTTATTTTTATCAAAAGACAAACATCTCCCACTGCAACAGCTGTCACTTTTACAGCAGTGCCCATTTTGACGGTGTTTTTATTTTCATTTAGTTGTCGGGTTTCCTGGAACCCTGCAATGAATTACGGACATGATTAATGGCATCTGTATCTACACTCCAGGTTCTGGTAGATAACACCACTAAACATGTTTCAACTAATGAATAAAATACACCTTTATTGTTCTTAGTTCTAAGAGAACAGTCTACCTTAATGTCCAAATCCTATTTCCAATCAATTATAATTGGGACTACTAAGTCTTTTTCTATAGTATGACTACTAGGGATTGACAAACATCCTAAGAATCACAAAAATATTTGGTCAAGATCAACTCCTTAAAATCTCCATGAATTTTGTGTATACAAAATCGAAGAGGAGATTTTATTCATTAATTTTATTATCTCGTCAACTTGACGAATAAAATTAATAGTTGATCTGTCTTTGATCAAATATTTGGTCAAAACTCTTTGAATTTAAAATAACATTGATTCCTTAAACAATATTATTTAAATTCACCAACACCTCAAACACCGTGAATTTTGCATGCCACGTTAGTGTGGACGTATACAAATTCATCATTTGTAAGAGGAGGGTTTTACCCATTGACTATCTTGTCAATATAACTTTTTGACAAATAAAATTACCTCAAACACCATGAATCTTGTATGCCACGTTAGTGTGGACGTATACAAATTCAACATTTGTAAGAGGGGTTTATTAATTTTATTATATTGCCAATCTAGTTTTATGACAAATCAATAGTTGGTTTCTCTTTGGTCACACAAGTGATAGTAGTGACTCCGTTGGGGAGGATACTATTAAATGTGTCTAAGTGTATACCATTACTTGACACTAAGTCCATTAATAAGATTATGCCCCTTCCGTTGGGGAAGATCACACGCTCTTAATTAACTTCCTATAGTCATCCAAAAATGGAAGTCTGTTCTAGTGATCCACAAACAAGCTCATCCGTTATGGAGGAAGGCACTCAGAGCCAACGCGCAAGCTTGTTTGCATCACTTACAAACTAGTAATGGAGACCATGGGATTTACTTAAAAATCCCTCTCCCACTTAGTTATTTATAAATGAGGAATTTTAACAATGCTAGCCTCCTAAATATGTAAACCAACATGCACACACAGCACAATATAAAAGCAATAAATAGAAAATCTAATTTTCAACTATTATGGCTTTTATCTCTAGTTGTCCTCCGTGTGTTGTCATCCCAAGCTGTTGCCATATTTGGCCACTGCCACCGGGTCTAGCTGTCGCATCCATCTTGCTCCTAGTTCCGCTGCGCCTCTGGTCCTTAGAAGGTTCCACGCTTTGCAAGATTCGATCCGCGACATAAATAGAATTTTACATTTTTGATCCTATATTCCATAAAAGGAATGTACATGTATCTAGATCAAAAATAAAATCCTAACAAAACTAAATACAGCTCCTGCTGTATTTTATAATACAATCATGCACACACATATAAATGCCCTTGACATGTCCAAGGGTCCAATCACACACATAATAACTAAAAGCCATAATAGTTGGATCCTGCATCCACAAAGTTAGCACATCCTACTATTAACCTGCCTAAATTATGTATGACATGTGCATAATTAAACTAATACCAAATACACAGAGGCAAAACCCTAGCTCTGATACCAATTGTTGGTTGCTACTCGGAAAGCCTAGAGGTTCCACTGTACAAAAATTTTGTACAAAGGTCTGAACCTTTTCCTAGCTACCATGTGTTCTTTTAAATTAAATTTTGGATTGCCTGCGGAACTTAACATGTTTAATCCAAAACTTAATCTAGTTGTTCTTTTAGGTTTTGACTTAGATCTCCTGCGGAACTTAACACGTTCGACCCAAGTCACCTTAAGTTATTAATTCCATTAAATATTAATTTCCATAATCGGTTCCCAGTACTGACGTGGCGAGGCACATGGCCTTCTTGGATATGGGAGCAACCACCACCGACTAGACAAAACCTTTTATAGAAAGCTAATATTTAATTTCCTAAAATAACTTTAGGTTAACCGAAAAGAACAATCAAATCACAAGGAAAAGAAAAACAAAAGAACACTATATCGAAAACAAATTCGAAACTCTAGAATCGTATGCCTCTTGTATTTAGTATTATTTCCAAAAATAACTAGTATGATGCGGAAAGAAAAATTACTAGTTATACCTTTTAGAAAAACCTCTTGATCTTCTACCGTATTCCTCTTCTAACCTCGGACGTTGTGTGGGCAACGATCTTCCGAGATGAGAAACCACCAACCACCTTCTACTCCTTCTAGCTAGGTTCGGCCACAAAAAAATAAAGCTTCACCAAGGAAGAAGAAAAACACCAACCAAGCTCCAAGAGATGCAAGCTTTCTCTCCTTCTTCTTCTTCTTCTCCAAGTAGTATCCGGCCTCCACAAGAGCTCCAAGCAATAGAGAATTTCGGCCACCACAAAGAGGAAGAAAGGGAGAAGATGTTGGCCGGCCACACCAAAGAATAGGAGAGGGAGAATAATAGAGGTTATATCTTGTGAAGGCACCCTCACCCCTTCTTTTATATTCCTTGGCCTAGGCAAATTAGGAAATTTAATTACAATAAAATTTCCTTAATTCCCTTGACATGATTTAATTGAGAAAAATAAAATAATATTTCCCCAATTAATCTCTAATGGCCGGCCACATCAAGAGGAAATAAATTAGACAAGTTTTAATCAACAAATTAAAACTTCCTAATTTGTTTCCGGAAATTTTAAAAATAAAATTTCTCTTTAAAAATCTCTTCATGGTTGATAAAAGGAAATTTCTATAATTTTAATTTTATCAACATGTGGATAATTTTAAAGAGAAAACAAAATATCTCACCAATCTACAAATAAGGAAATAGATTTAATCTCTTTCTTTAATCTTTTGTAGATCTTTTACAAGAGAGATATTTTAATTTTAATTCTCTTTAATAAATTATTTCTTTCACATAATAAAAATAAAAATTAAAATTCCTTTTTAATTTAATTTGGCCGGCCCCCACTAGCTTGGGTTCAAGCTAGGGCCGGCCACCCAATTTTATACCTAGGCCGACCCTAGCTTGGTTCCCAAGCTAGCTTGGCCGGCCCCTTATTGGTGGGTATAGAAGGTGGGTATATGTGGGTATAGAACTCTATAAATAAGAGGCTACGATAGAGACCGAGAGGAGGAATTGGTTTTGGTCTCCCGATAAAATTAAGCATCCCGTGTTCGCCCCGAACACACAACTTAATTTTATCAATAATAATTCATTCCATTAGAGAATTATTATTGAACTACCGCACCAATCCCAAATTATATTTTTGGGCTCCTTCTTATTATGAGTGTGTTAGTCTCCCTGTGTTTAAGATAACAAATGTCCACTAATTAAGTAAGTTACTGACAACTCACTTAATTAATATCTAGCTCCAAGAGTAATACCACTCAACTTCATCGTCATGTCGGACTAAGTCCACCTGCAGGGTTTAACATGACAATCCTTATGAGCTCCTCTTGGGGACATTCTCAACCTAGTATCTCTAGGACACAGTTTCCTTCTATAATCAACAACACACACTATAAGTGATACCATTTCCCAACTTATCGGGCTTATTGATTCATCGAACTAAATCTCACCCATTGATAAATTAAAGAAATAAATATCAAATATATGTGCTTGTTATTATATCAGGATTAAGAGCACACACTTCCATAATAACGGAGGTCTTTGTTTCTTTATAAAATCAGTATAAAAGAAACGACCTCAAATGGTCCTACTCAATACACTCTAAGTGTACTAGTGTAATTATACAGTCAAGATAAACTGATACCTAATTACACTACGACCTTCTAATGGTTTGTTCCTTTCCATTTTGGTCGTGAGCTACTGTTTATAATTTATAAGGTACTGATAACATGATCCTCTGTGTGTGACACCACACACCATGTTATCTACAATATAAATTAATTGAACAACTACATTTATCACAAATGTAGACATTTGACCAATGTGATTCTTATTTCTAGATAAATGTTTATACCAAAAGCTAGGCTTTTAGTATACACTCTAACACCTGCATTAACAAAGAACATAATTTTAGTTTCTTGTTTGGACAAGAAAGGTTTCTCTTTTATAATTAAGGACAAATGTTGTTCTGTTTATTTAAAAGATATGTTCTATTGTACTGCACCTTTGATGAACGGACTCTACATTCTAGACCTTGAAAGCCCTATTTATAACATAAATACCAAGAGATTCAAGTCAAATGACCTGAACCAAACCTATCTCTGACACTGTCGCTTAGGTCATATAAATGACAAGCGCTTATCCCAGCTCCATAAGAATGGTTTGCTGGACTCATTTGATTTTGAATCTTATGAGACGTGCGAGTCATGCCTACTAGGTAAGATGACCAAGACTCCCTTTAGTGGGCACAGTGAGAGAGCGACTGACTTGTTAGGTCTTATACATAGTGATGTATGTGACCCTTTCAATGTCGCTGCTAGAGGCGGTTATAGGTACTTCATCACATTTACTAATGACTTCAGTAGATATGATTATGTGTACTTGATGACACATAAGTATGAATCCTTTGAAAAGTTCAAAGAATTCAAGAATGAAGTACAGAACCAGCTTGGCAAGAGTATTAAGATACTTCGATCCGATCGAGGTAGAGAATACCTTAGCCACGAGTTCCGTGACTACCTAGCTGAGTGTGAGATTCTATCCCAACTCACTCCTCCTGGAACACCACAGTGGAATGGTGTATCCGAAAGGAGGAATCGTACCCTATTAGATATGGTGCGATCTATGATGAGTCACACAGATCTTCCGACATACCTTTGGGGTTATGCTTTAGACAGGGTAGCTTTTATACTCAACCGAGTTCCATCCAAGGCCGTGATAAAGACACCATATAGGATATGGACTGGGAGAGATGCCCAGGTGTCTTTCATGAGGATTTGGGGTTGTGAGGTGTAACGACCACCCTTCTTACCACTACTACTACTCTCTAAGAATGACCGTTACTTATCTACTACTCTACTTAACCGGTTTATTAAAAATCTCTAGGAAAACCCTACCGAAAAATTTCGGTAGAGTCTCCCCTGTACCGGTGACCATTTCCCATAATACAAGCATAATATACTCAGCCACAGGCGGCTGGAACATATATCTTCACAACCACGCAGTATAATATCACAAACAAAAGAAAGAAACTACCCTATCAATAGCAAACATCAATATCACTCCATCAATAGAACCCAACTACAAACGCGGAATAAACTTAAATACAATATTGAATCATAATAGCATTAAAAGAAAACTAAAGAACTCTAAACAGAAATGTCTTAATAATTCCTTAGCAAACTCTTGATCTCCCCATAGTCCAGCCATCACACACCTTCATCACCACCACCTTGTCGCCTTCCTTGCTAAATCTTTTCCTTTCCTTTATCTGCAGTAGGAGGAAGTGCAGTCTATAAGCATAAAGCATAGTGAGTGCTATCTACTCACAAAAACTCGATATGCATGTATATAAATAAAAACATGCTAAAACTGAATGCTAACATATAAAACTACTCATGCTTATATATAGCAAAGGAAATCATGCTAACTGAAATGCTAATCATTGTATAGCTAAATATGCTCATAAACCAATAAGAGAAGCATACTAAACATGTAAAGCGACTAAACATGTAAAACTAAACATGTAAAGCTAAACAGGCTGAATAATCTAGTAGCAAGGAAACAATTGAAACTACTACTGCATGCTTCAAATAACAAGAAAACTAACTTTCTAATTCTAGACAGATTTGAAGCCCATTTCATTTGTTTCAAAACTTATACTTTAATACTTCAAAATAATAATAAACTTCTTTTGGGCCCGGCATTGTACCACTTTGCGCGCATTCTTAATAAGAATCGAGGTAGCTAATCCCGAAACTACTAAGATACTTCTAGGCCTTGTGCCTAGGGGCAACTTGGAGCCCATCCCTTGGACCTTGTGTCCGGTACATGCCCTTTAAAAGTAAAATACTTTCTTTTTAACTATAACTTCTTTATACTTGCCCTTACTTGGCATTTAAGCAAACACCTTGTGTGTGCTTTTGATATTCAATATTCTGGAATTGAAATCAAGTCTAAACCTTAGTCTTTCTTGCTTATAGTTCTTAAAAACAGAAACTCATGCTTAGGTAAAAGCAAAGAAACTAATAATTGCATGCTCAAGATATTCAAATAGCAAAAGAGACTAGAAAATATCACCGTGCACATCTAATGGCAAAGGGAACTGATCATGCTTAATTATTAGCAAATGGAAAATTTCTCATGCTTTACTAACAGCAAACGAAAACTAAACAGCAAGGAAATAATCTAAACAGCATAGGAAAAACCTAAAATTGTGGTTCATGGCAGCATAACAAGGAAATCTAAATCAGGAAATCTAAATCTGAAATGCTAACTATAAGGGTTGTTCAAACTTAAATCTAACAGCAATAAAGAAAACTAACTACATGCTCAAAATTTAAACAAACTATCTTATGTTCATTGCTTATTAAAACCAACCCAAAATTGATAAAACTTGTAAAAGAAACATAAGCATTCTGAGCACAGTATCACCGTCTCATCAACCTCTTTAAACTCTGATTAAGGCTTTAATATTGTTATCTACTAAAAAGAATGCTGCTATC